>NW_028254188.1:0-548105 GCF_964263255.1 Lissotriton vulgaris
ATGAACATTAACTTAATTATTTGCAACAATTCATTAAAGCTTCATCAATAATCAATCATAAATTTGTGAAATTCATAAACACTATCTGATGGTTTACGGGTCAACGAAAACAGTTGTAAAGTGGGATTTATCGCGACCGGGTTTCATGCGGGTTACTAACATTACACGTTCGAATAACAAGACGCTGTGCAGTTATCTAGAATTCGAAAAGAGATTCTAGCTGTTCACTTTCTTTAAAAACGATAACTGAAATGACAACTACGAGTGACTACAATATCAAACATTATGGAAATTTTACAAAACAGACAAAACATTCGGAAAAACGGAGCCCCTTTTTCCCGCGTTTACTTAGTGGTAAAAAGTGACTTCTGACTCGATAATCGACCAATCTGGGTGTCACTAACTACAAGTGAACCTGCTTAAGTTGGATTGTATAGTCTGCTCCTTTCTGTGCCAAACTGATTTGTTTATCAGTAAGGTTAAAAATGGAAAACAATGACGTTGTGTTGATTAAACGCCAAGGCACATAGCCTGAACGAAGATTTTGCAGCATCCAGCCTAATTGTACAATAGAACGTAATTGAGATTGGCCATGCTGTAACATTAGCAAGTCTCTGTCTATTATGTCAAAGGCAGAAGATACAATATTGTCCAATGAATATATTCTATAGGACAGTCATTAACCCATTGTCCACTACAGAAAGTGATTTTTCCAAATTAATACGATCAATTTCTCGTATTTTTTCTGCTGTTTCAATTTGTGTGACTTTCCAAGCCTCGTTGTACGCAGCATAGATGCTGGCCGCTATGAAACGTTTTTGACGCTGTTTGCGTGGACCAAGAATAAAATTGCGCAAATCAGCACCATCTTTTAGTAAAGACAAGTGTTGCTTAATTTCAGCCAGTGTGGATGATCCTAGCCATTCGAGGCAGAGTTTCCCTACACTGTATGTTGTTACTATCCCTGGATGTTGTCTCTGGGAGTATCTAGGGTCTTGTCTGGTCATTTTTAACCCCTGTGTTTTGTTCAGGAATCTATCTTGACAGTTGTTTGTGTCAGTAGGCCAGATTAACCACTTTTTCCAATCAGGATGTGTTCTGTTAAAATGTAAAATTTTAGTTACGTCTATCTCATTATCTGTTGTTGCATTATCAGGTATTGGCTTTGGAATAGACGGTTTGTTTAGGTCTTTGATCTTAGCTAGGCAAAGACAGGATGTTTGGTGAATTGTGTCATTTAAAAACATCATTTGTTCTGGTATCATGCAGGTTCTGAATAGTGCTTCAAGGCCTTGTACCTGCCAATCTTTCGTACCTCAAATGGTTTTTGTTTCAATGTTATTTTTCCAATAATCAAAACCAAATGTCATAATTTTTTCATAAAATGCTTCTGAATATATTAATTTAGTGTTTGTCAGCATTGTTTTCATTCCTGTTTTATCTAACAGTTTGTAATAAAACGTTTCTGCATCACTGGTGTTAAACCCTGAGAAGTACTTGAATTTCTCAAAGAATGTTTTAGAACTGCTTTTAGGTGGTGTAACACAATGTTCCCATTGATTATACTTAAAAACATTTCTAGGCTGTGCAGATTTATGCAAATAATGATCGCCATAATGTGTAAAACAAAATAACTGTTCATAACTAGACGAACCTTGTAAATAATCATGTTCTGTGAATCTAGCTGACCTTACTAAATCAGACATCATGTCATTAATACTGTTAAAGTCCCAATCCTCAGAGAATGTACTAGGTTTTACAAAGTCACTTAAGGAAACCTTCAGTTGATGAGGATACTTCAGGATCTCGACCGGACCATAGATCTCATAGTCAGTTTTCTCCCATACTACCCCACCGGGTATTGGAATGGCTGTGACATTTACTGTTGACAGTTCTCTTTTCTTCACATGGGATGATCTCTGTGGTTTGAGGACTAGGTTGATGTTCTGACTTGCTGTGTCCATTGTACTATATTTTCCCTCAATGAATTTTCCCAAACAAAGTACCATGATGAGCCAAAGCAGGAGGAAAAAGACACCTAGACCGAACCAGAACTCTAACCATGGGGAAATAAGGTAGATTTCCTTCAGTTGATGAAAGAGTTCCGTTGCTTTTTCTTTAAAATACTTTTTTGTTTCTGGCATCACTTTGGGGTTACTTTGATCCTCGGAAAAGTTGTCGAAGTCGATGAAATAACCAGAGGCAGTTCTGTCAATTGTTGGGATTGTAATTTCAATCTGTCTTTCGGTAGCACTTTCTGATGCCACATTATTGTAGACTGGTGTTTCTTGACGAACTGTTTCAACTGTGTCTCAAGAGGCACGAGTTCCATGGCATTATTGCATAGTCCTTCTCTGTGCACTGCAGGCTGATCGAATGTGATTAGTCTTTCAGTTTGAACCTCTTGGATTGTTGCAAGTTTGGGTATTCTGTTGTTTCTCGGGAGTCCACTGGGCCTACTGTTGATTATAGGCCACATGCTTGTGGTTTTACCAGGTCGATTGATACAACTCTGTTATCCTTTTTACCAGCAAGGGGCGGTAGTACAACTGATCTTGTTCCGGTGACTGCCAAGACAGGTACTGCTTTTCTGTAAGAAGGCCCAAATTCCTTCTTCACCGCGATTTTTTTCTCTGACTAGATCCCCAATCTTTGGAATCCAGACAGGCCTTGCTGGGGCTGTTGCTTGTGGTGCCTCGTCAGTGGTATCTGGCTGTTGCTTTAACTTTATGTTGCTTAAGGATTTTCTGGTTTCATTCAGTTCCTGTAAAACAGCCAAACGATCTTTGATGTCAAAGTCTGTTTTATTATCTTGTACCACTGATACCTGACTATCTAAGTCCTGAATTCTCATTCTAATTCCGAACAATAGTTCGTATGGGCTGAAACCTTTTAGAGAATTTCTTGGCAAATTGTTAAGACTGGTTTGGACACTTATTAGATGTTTGACCCACTTAGCGCCTGAACCTAATACCTTTGCTGTTATAGATCGCTTTATGTCTCGGTTTTTTCTTTCTACCACACTATTCCCTTCGGGGTGCGACGGCCAAGAATACCGCAACCCAATTCCCATGCTGGCCATGGCCTCCTTATAAGCTCGAGAGCTGAAAGCAGGACCCTGGTCAGAATGGAACGTGGTAATTGCGTATGTGCCGATAAAGACTCGCAGATCTTTCTTATAACCGTTCTGGCGTCAGCCGAGCGCTGGAGGCCACATTTTTTAAGTGTGTTTAGCCTTAACAATTAATAGGACGCAGGATGGGGTGTAGACAGCGTTACGCTGTTTCTGATTGGTAGCCGGTAGCATGGTTCACTACTGCGATCCCTGTTGCAGTTTTCACAGTTGTTTGCATATATTTGGTTTTGTACACTCATTCCCGGCCACCAGTATACTGATTGTAATTCAGTCAGGGGTTCCTTGACCTTTCTGTGCCTAGGACCCAAACCCATGTGTGCGTCTGCTATTAAAAATATTCTCCTGTTCGTGTTTGGAATTACCCTATCCCCCACTCCAGGGATTCGAGCAAAAGGAACGGAGTTTGCATCGATTATGTATGCATAACTGAGTGGATAGTTCACGGGTAGTGCTGCACAGTCTCCTTTTTCGGTCGTTTTTACTGCCAGCATAGTTTCCCTGTCTATGTATTTTTCTGCACGCTTTTTTGTGGCTACGGAAGCCGGTTTAGTTGCTTCCGCTGTGGCTGTATTAGCCAATGAATTCCCTGCAACGTGAACGCCATCACGTTGAAGACTCTGTGCGTGTATCACGTGAGTCTTTTGTAGTTCTTTCTGTAAAAGAGCTCCCTGTTTCCAGAGCAATTTGTGCTTTATTGTGTTTTTTTTTTTAAAAGCGCAGGTTTCTTCTGTTTCCTAACTAACTTGATGTTTGTTTTTTTAGAGCGCCGAGTTCAGCTCATGGGAGTCCAGGCTGCTATTGAAGGCTCCAGTGCTGAGAAATTAGCATAATGGTTAAGTAGAGCTTGGGGACCTCTGGCGCATGCGAATACATCGCTTGCCATTACAACGCATTCTTTACAATGGCTGTGTAGTTACAGCGTGAACCAGTACATCGCAAGGCATTACAACAACTTGCTGCAGGGGGCGCGTAGAACTTAGGAATAGTATTATATACTATTACTACTCCAGTTTGTGCAACAGCAGGGAAGGTGTTGGATTGAAAATCCAACACCAGCATGCCCTATACAGCCAGTTGAAATGACTTGCGATGTAATGGTATGCGTTGTAACAACGCAGTTGGTGTAATTACCACGTTGTAAAGGTACAGCGTTGTAAACGTACTGCGTTTTGGAGAAAGTGTTGTAAATGCCAGGAAAGCTTGACTCCAGTGGCACAGAGAGCACAGGCCCACGTCTGGGCATACCCGTCCCACTCTGGGTGACAAATGTTAAAAGAGCAATTGATGGACAGAATGCAGAACGATGTCATACATTCACCCCAGTACAGAGATCTGGGCCTAAATCCATTGTTTTTTTGCTCACAATGCCACTCCAGTTTGGACCCAGCCCTATGCAAATCAGTCTTGACCCTGCGTCCAATGGGAACAGTCCAGTTCAAATTGCCAGGCCAGGTCCTCTCTGGACTGGAAACAAGCATTCTAGGACCGGTTTTGGGCTGTCAGCACTCATCAGCAAGGATATCGTGACTCCAGTGGCACGGAGAGCACGGGCCGACGTTTGGGCATACCCGTCGAACTAGAGGTTAACAAATGCAAAAAGAACAATTGATGGACAGAATTTAGAACAATGTCATACATTCACCCCAGTACAGTGGGCAAACGAACAATGGATTTAACCCAGATCTCTTGACTGGGGGAGAATGTTTGAATCATTCAGTATTCCGTCCATCATTTGCTGCAGTTACACTTTTTGCCCTACGTGGGATGGGTATGCCCAGACGTGGGTCCCTTGCTCACTGTGCCACTGGATTCAAGCTAGCCTGGCTGATGAAGGGTGACATACCCTGAAACCGGTCCCAGGATGCTTGATTCTGGTCCAGAGAGGACCTGGCTTGGCAGTTCGGCTGGACTGTTTCTATGAGGCACAGGGTCAAGACTGATTTGCATATGGCTGGGTCCAAACTGGGGTGGTGCAGTGGGCAAAAAAACAATGGATTTAACCCAGATCTCTTGCCTGGGGGAGAATGTTCTAATCATTCCGCATTCCTTCCATCATTTGTTGCAGTTAAATTGAATTATTGTCAGTGCTCACGGGTAGCGCCTATATAGGTCTGCACATGCCACAACTGGCGTGGATCAACGTCGACATGAAGCTGCTGGTGTAGCTTCCGGGGCATAGCTGCAGGAAGTTGTTTGGAGTGTTACACCCCTCTGAAAATTTATTTTGTAGTAAATAGTTGGGTACATGCACTCTTAGCCGGGTATGGTGAGGTGTCTGTTGTATTTCACCTTCATTTTTACATAAACAGACAAAAACACACACACACATTCACTGTCTGATCTCTAATTCAACTATCTTCAAATAAATGTTGGTTTGTTCGAAAACGATTGTTTTAAACTGCTAAAAATACACACTGCCTCTTAAAGATCCCTTATGCCCTGCCTCTCATATAACGTATTTTAACAATATATGCCATTGTGATTGTTGGGAAATCTGAAGGTCACCTCCCCCCCCCCCCCCCCACTCCCCTCCCCCTGAAATCTTACTGACTAAGCTATGTCCCTGACAGAGGCACTGCTCAACATTTTCTGGAACCAGTCTGGCATCTGAGGAAGTATTCAAAATATGAAGAATCTGCTATTAGAAATCTCTATCAGAATGATGGACTGGGCACTTATCAGGTTGAGTACCCAAGCAACCTTTACAGTTGATAGGAGGGTCTCGGGATTATTCAGAGTGATACTTCACTATAAACAGGCCTGGCACTATTTACTTTTTTTTTTTATCTAACACGTATTTCAACTATAGCTGTCAAGTTCCCCATGTTCATGCGATGTGCTACGCCAGTCCAGGTATTTCTATCAGAATTGTGGGTCAATTAGTCCTGTTAATTAATGTAATAAACAAGACCACAAGTTCCAGAATTCAAAGAAAAAACCTGGACCTGGACATGGACCTGGGAAACTTAGCAGGGCTGCTTTAAAGTTTATCATGCCAGTGAGGTCATTTTCTCAGGTTAGTTGATACTGATTTTTGGAGCTCAAAGGTTGTGTGAAATTTGTACTAGTAAAGTCATCAAATAGGCTTACTAGTCCTCAGTCTTAAGATTTTACAAAACTTGAGAAATCTGCTCCATGCTTGGTGATCCCAGTGCTTCATAAGTTTGCAGTGTTTACTTGGCCCTGCAGAGGGTGTGACTTAATGGCAAGGGAGGGTGACTTTGAAGCTTATTCTGTGGGCTTTATGATTTGCATGGTACATGTTCTTTGCAGCTGGCACATTAACCCTCTGCGCTACCTTTCCATGAGTCAAAACTTCCACTAGACTCTTATCTCTCACTCTCTCTAGGAAGAACATTAATCACCAAAGTTATCATGACATTTTTATTGTTTCCGAAAATTGCTAGAGGCCAGGAAATAGGCAGCAAGTGCTTTGAAAACCATAATATACTTGCAAACACAACACCCCCAGCCAAAGTCAGCACCTGGTGTGGTCACACTGGTCACACACCCCTAGTGCCGGCCATTCTCAAGGGTCCTGTGACCTCAGTGACAGAGAAACTGTTGCTCTAGGGTGTGCTGCTTCAAAGGCCTGCCCGTAAGACTGGAGGTAAACTACAATATGGATTGTGGTGGACAGTTTTCAAGATTAACCTACATTTGTCGCCGCTGGGGTCCACTGGCTGGTGCTAAGACACCAGGGCTTCGAAGGTCCTGCAGGGCCATCTATGGTCTAGCATGGGAATATGATCCCTTAGGAGGGTGGTCTGGGGGGGACTGGTCCTGAAGGCTGAACCTGGTTCCCAGTTCCAAATTAGGCAACTCTCACCATAGTGCCACATCCTCTCCCCCTCTGAACACCATAATGTCCCACTAGGAGAAATTCGCTATGCCTTCAACTACAACCCAATGGTGCCCCGCTATAAACACCTGGATGCGACTCATTTCAAATTACGCACTAGACACGAGCAATACGCATTCTTAAAAAAAGTACCAACATCCTAGAAAGGCAAACACTCATAGGGAATGCAAGATTAATTAAAACATGTGAAATGGAAGCAGTAACAACACAACGCTTTTACACTCACTATTGAGAAATTAGTGAGTGCTTTTGCTTGAAAAGTTAAGGACATGACTACAGGGCCCGGACGGGACGCATTTTAATGTCCATTGGTTATATCCTTACAAAACGTAAGCAGTGTGGTTTAAAAAGACCACATCTGTGAACACAGCCGCAGTTCACGTTTTGCTTATATCCTTACAAACGTAAGCAGTATGATTTAAAAAAAACCACATCCACAGTACACATTTTGTTTACCAATCCACCCATCAATCAGACATTGCAGTACCTCCAGGATTGGTGCACTTCCCCACTTGAGGAAAACAATGCTGCTCAAAGAAAGACATGAAAACAAAAGTTGCGCTTTACTGGCAAACTCTGTAAGGTGATGCTAATGTGTTTGGGTGTCCATAAAATCGATGTGGTCACTTTGCGACCACTGTGTCCTGCTTTATTTTGTTTTTTATTTATTTTTCATATGTTGAACCTTTTATTCCTGAGGCTGCACTTTGGAAAAGAATAATGTCAGAAAAAGACTACGAAAGTGTTTTTAGGTCTCACCTACTGACGCAGCACATGCGCTGAGAGCTTTGGCGAGATCTATTGTTGTCGATTTAGCTTCGGAAGGGGGACAGGAGATGTGCACGTGTACGGCTCGAGGCGTTTTCAGGACAATGCGCACATCGTCCATTTCTTGCTCCCCCTTCCTTCTTCTCTTCCTTTCTTTCTCCTTGCCGCTCATCTTGATCAATAATCTTTTTTTTCAGTCTCTTCAGCCTCCATTCTCTTTCTTTTCAGTCATTTAACTTGTCTTTTCTCCCTCGTTTTTCATGTCTGTCTTCTTTCCTTTCAACTCCCCATTCTTGCACCTTTCCTCCTTTCATCTTCGCTTCATAATGCCGATTGAAACCGTGGCCCAGGCCTCCTGCAATCAGGGCCTCTCAGGGGTAATTTAGATTGGTGTGACCTTACAGTTATTGGCCTCTCTCTAGGTGTATCTGCACATTCGACCATGGGCTTAAAGTGCGTGACAAGTTATTATGACACTATGCCATATCAGTCTTCGGACACCCTCCGATGTCACCTGTATTGGCTAAGGGGGAATGAAGAGTCTATGCCAATTCAGTGATTGGTGTCATTTTGAAGGGACCCACCCCCATGCCGTGTCGCCATAGAAGTTCATTTACTGTGCCCCTGAAGTGAAAATACATTTAGTGAGCTGGGAGTTCAGTCTGTTTACATGCAGTGACCCACACATCTAGTGAACAGAGATTAGTTTCCGTAGAGACACAGTGACTAGCATAACTAGTGGGGTGAGAGTTCAGTCTTCATAGACAAGCAGTGACCTGCATATCTAGTGAGGTGAGCGATCAGTCTCTGTAGACACGCAGTGACTGGCATAAATAGTGTGTGTGAGAAAGTGGCTCTACATAGACTGGACCAGAATAAGGTACAGTGTGTGTAGAGTCCACAAACCCCAAAGGTATAACAGAGGTTAAAGCCCGGTGTGACCTTACTCTCTAAAGTGGTAGCTTGGTCGAGCAGTAAGGCAGTACCAGAGGACAGTGTAATGCATTTGTTGTACACACTCAGTCACCAAAAGGTTTCACACACTCAAATACTGAACTCCAAGCCAATTGTTTTTATATCAAAAGATATAGTTGTTTTATTTCTGGAACCAACAGGCATCAAAAATATACTGCTATCAATATGAGAGGCTTCAGATGAGTACTTTGCAGCAAGGCAATAAACTTTGGAAAGACAACAGGTACAGGGGTTGCAGTAGGCAACACGATTCTACACACAATTTAGCATTACGCTCAAAGGATTTCCTTATATAGACACAGGTGATTACTTTGTAGATTACTTTGGTAATCCCAGGACTGGTTACTAGGTTCAGTCCTGGGGTCTAAGCTGAAACCAGTTTAGCAAAAACGTTTTAGGTATTGTAGTGATTTTTCAGGAATAAAAAGCTATTTTAAAAGTTCACACTTGGAAACTTTTCAACAGAAATCTGGCAATGTTATCCAATGGGAGTTCAGGTTGCAGGTAAAGTACGATCTTGTTACTTTTGTAATCCAGTACTGGTCTCCTGGGGCCAGCACTGAGGTCTCAACTCAAAACAGGTAAGTAATTACGTTTCAGTATTTCGTATGATTTTTAAAGTCTATTTCAAGTTTTCAAAAGTAGACACTTAGAAGATTTTTCGAGTCAAACCAGTCAATGTTGTTCAATGGCAGGTAAGTGAGTTACCGGTTTCCTGGTGAGTCCTCAACTGGTGAAGTTGTGGTTCTGGACATAGACTCAGGGGTCCCCCAGGGTCAGGTAGGTACAGTTGGTTCACCCTCAGCAGCGCATGGGCGGCCTGGTGCAGAGGTAGTTAGGCCCAATGTTATCCAATGGGGGACGGGGGCCTCCGGTTGGTGGTGGCTGGCTAACAGGCCACGCGGCTGTGGGAGCTGGGCTCCTGGTCACTTGCTCAGGGTAAAGGGGGGAGCAGGATAGGACAAAGGTGGCACAGCCAGCTGTGCTCGGGCGGCTGGGTGCAGGGTGCTTTTTTTCAGTCGGGCGCTCAATGTTATCCAATGGAAAAGATCAAAAGGGAACAAAGGCTGCAGGCTCGGGCGGAGACTCTCCAGGGGCGACCAGCACGTTGAGAGGTAAGTTGGGATCTTGGAGCACAGGTATGTACCGCAAAGGGAGGCACAAGGGGCTGTAGGGCGCCGGGTGCTGGGGTGTCTTTGGGTGTAGGAAAAGCTTACCCTCAGCTGGTCGCGGTTGGGGGGGCCCTGGTTCTGAGTCTGCAGGCGTTGTCTGGTTCGTCGAGGAGGGTCTTTGGGCACTGGACTTCGGGTCCCAGTTGCCGGGGGGACGTCCTCGTGGTCTTGGATCACTAGGGCACGGGCCGGGCTCGGCTGGTGCAGAGTGGGCTGGTCCGGTGCTTTTTGGCTGGCACCAGGAGGGTTGTTGCAGCAGAGCCTCTGCTGATGGGAGTCAGTCTTTAAGAGGGTCAAGCCAGGCAGGTCCTCCGGGTGTCCCAAGGTTGCTGTCCACAGGAGTTGCCGGGATTTAGGCAGGAGCAGGTTCTAGGATAGACAGGCCTGTAGGGCTGGGGCCAAGTCAGTTGTTGTCGTCCTGTTGTTAGCAGCTGCGTGGCAGGTCTTCTTCTTCTTGATCTTCTTTCTTCTTGTGGTATTGGGAATGGAGGAAGGAAGGTTCAGGGAGCTCCTAAAAACTGAATTTAGGGGCGTTACAGGTAGGGCAAGGGCAGGGACCAATAGGTCCCTGTCCTGGGGTGGGAACACCCCCTAGCCTGCTCCTCTCCTGTGGGAGGGGGGCAGAAGCCTAGCTGTAATTGGGCAGGGCTCCCCATCTTCAAGATGGCCGGAGCCCGGGGTCGTGCTTCACCTAGTCTCCCCCACCTCAGGGGTGGGGTTGGCAAAGGCTGGCACACCCCCCTTCTTGACGTAGTTTTTCCCGCCAGTCTTCCCGCCAGAGTGGGGGTCAGAACTGGTGGGGGCCAGTTGCTGGGTACAGCAAATGGTCTGAAGAAGCTCACAGAGGCGGTATGCCTTTGAAGCTTCCCCCTGCCCATCCTGGGGGAGGAGACCTAGCACCTCGCCCAGGATGTGCATTGTTGCAGGCCCAGGAGAGCGGGGGGCTCTCCACCCAGTGGTCCAGCAACATGTCGGCTGTGTGGCAGCCTCTGCAGCCACTCGGCCCAGAAGTGGATTGTAGGTTAGGTTTTCAGGGGGCATCTCTAAGATGCCCTCTGGTGCATTTTACATTAAATCCCACACTGGCATCAGTGCGGGTTTAATGTGCTGAGATGTTTGGTACCAAACTTGTCAGTCTTCAGTGTAGCCATTATGGTGCTATGGAGTTTGTAATGAGAACCTCCCAGCGCCATATACTCTTAATGGCATCACTGCACTTACAGTGCCCAGGAATGGCCCTGGGTACTGTAGGGGCACAGGGCTCCTGCACCTGTGCCCACACCTCTGGCATAGGGTACCTGTTAGACGGGACCTGGAGGGTCGGCCGAGGACAGGGGAGAGGTCTCCGGGGAGAGCTGTCTCCAGCGATCGTACAGACGAGTAACTTCCCCCCCACAGATGTACACCACACAAGGATAAGGTTTAACGTTCTTTATAAGTAAGCTTTAAGTACGGTAGAATGGTACAAGGAGGTCTGGACTCAGGGGTCCCCTCGGTTCTAGTCTCTTGGATGGGAAAGGGGGTAGCGGGACAGTCTTGTTACCAATTTGGCAGAAGCGATGATCAGATGGATAGCTCACAATCCTCGAGCTCGGCGTTCTAGATGGTCGGGCCGCGGTGGAGCCAGCAGGTCCCGAGATGATCGAAGGTAGCGACGGTCCGCGGCGGTGCCAGCAGGTCCTGGTGAAGATGGTGATTACAACGGTCCGCGGCAGCGCCAGCAGGTCCCGACGAGGATGAAGGTTTCAGAAGGTTGCGGCAGCGCCAGCAGGTCCCGACGAGGATGAAGGTTTCAGAAGGTTGCGGCAGCGCCAGCAGGCAGGACAATCGTTCGCAAGGCAGGGCTACGGCAGCGCCAGTAGTCCGTCAAGGATGAGTTCTTCACTGCGTCTCTCGACTCCAGGATACAACTGCCCTCCTGCTCTGGAGCTGCCCCAGTTATAGGTCTGGCGCCCTTTGATGTCCGGACCCTCGCACTTGGAGGTCGGGAGGTCCGGGATGAGGGAGTCCAGACACCCAGCAGGGGGGTGGAGCCAGTGCCCGGGGGAGCTGGGGGCGATCGGCACCTGGCGGGGGAGAGCCATCGACACTTCTTTCTCCCATTGACCTGCCAAGTGGTCCGTTCACCTCCTGGGTGGATGGTGGTGCCGGGATGTCGGGGCCTGGCCAGGCCCAGGGTTAGGGTCGATCTGAGGCCACGCGGCCTCGTGGTGCAATGTCCAAGATGGCGGCCAGGCCGGGCGAGGGGGCCGGTAGTGATTCGGCCCCATGATGCAGAGATGTCCGGGGGCAGGAGTCCCGTATGAGACGGTAAGCGGGTTGCTTCTGTGGGTAACACCTGGAGGGCCGGGGCTCGAGGGAGCAAGTCCTTCACGTGGCCTGTCCAACACGCGTCCCCCCCCAGCTGAAGGCGGGGAGAGTCACCCATCCTCTTGGGGACTCTCCTCGTCGAGGCGGAAAAAGCGTGACAGGCCATCTGCGTTGGCGTGGTCTTGCCCAGGTCGATGTTCCACAGTGAAGTCCATCCCCTGCACGGAGATGGACCAACGTAATAGTTTTGGGTTTTCCCCCCGCATTTGCATTAGCCACTGCAGGGGCCGATGATCTGTCTGCACCCGGAAGTGGGTACCGAAGAGATAGGGCCGGAGCTTTTTGAGGGCCCACACCACTGCGAAGGCCTCCCTCTCGATGGTGCTCCAGCGTTGCTCTCGGGCCAGGAGACGTCTGCTGATGAAGGCCACTGGTTGGTCAAGTCCTTCGGGGTTTAACTGGGAAAGGACTGCCCCAATGCCATGGTCGGAGGCATCCGTTTGGACGATGAATTCCCGACTGTAGTCGGGGGCCTGGAGCACAGGGGCGGAGCACATGGCGGCCTTCAGCTTCTCGAAGGCCGCTTGACAGTCTGGGGTCCAGTTGACCTTCTGTGGGTGGTTTTTGGACGTGAGTTCCGTGAGGGGCCCCACAATGCTGCCATAGTCCCTCACGAACCACCGGTAGTAGCCTGTGAGCCCCAAGAAGGCGCGGACCTCGGTCTGGGTCACGGGGGGCTGCCAGGACTGGATAGCAGCGATCTTGAGTTGAAGAGGGGCCACCAGACCGCTTCCCACCTGGTGCCCGAGATAGGTCACGGACCCCTGACCAATTTGGCATTTGCTGGCCTTGATCGTGAGGCCGGCTCGTTGGAGGGCCTGCAGGACCTCTCGGAGGTGGTGGAGGTGGTCGGACCAGTGGCGGCTGTACACAGCGATATCGTCCAGGTAGGCGGCGCTGAATTCCTCGAGTCCCGCCAGGACCTGGTTCACTAGTCGCTGAAAAGTAGTTGGGGCATTCTTCATGCCGAATGGCATGACCTTGAAGTGGTAGTGGCCATCAGGGGTGGAGAAGGCGGATCGGTCCTGGGCCCGGGGTGTGAGACCGATCTGCCAGTAGCCCGCTGTCAGGTCGAAGATGCTGAGGTAGCGGGCAGCTCCCATGCGGTTGATCAGTTCATCCGCTCGGGGGATGGGATGTGCGTCTGTCCTGGTGACAGCGTTCAAGCCCCGGTAGTCGACGCAGAATCAGAGCTCGGGAGTGGTGCCGGGGGCGGCAGCTTTGGGGACCAGTACCACTGGGCTGGCCCAGGGGCTGTCCGAGGGCTCGATGACCCCGAGCGTGAGCATCTTGGACACCTCCTCTTGGATGCTGGCCCGTACCCGATCTGGTACGCGGTAGGCCCGATGTCGGATAGGGGGACTGTCCCCAGTGTCCACGTCGTGCAAGCACCAGGAGGTGACCCCGGGGGTGAGGGAAAACAGAGTTGCGAACTGCAGCAGGATCTCGGCAGCCTTGGCGCTGTTCTGGGGTGAGGGCCTCCGAGAGTCGGACCCCGTCCACGGAACCATCTTTCTCCCGGGCCTTTAGGAGATCAGGGAGGGGCTCGGAGTCGTCTTCGGCTCCGCTGTCTGTAGCCATCAGGAGGCTGAGCTCCGAGCGCACAAAGTGGGGTTTGAGTCTATTGGCGTGGAGGACCCGGAGGGGGTTCCGTGAAGATTCCATATAGATGAGATAGGTGACAGGGCTCTTGCGCTCGACCACTTTGAAGGGCCCTGTCCATTTGTCCTGCAAGGCGCATGGTTCGGTGGGGGACATCACCCACACTTGTTGGCCGGGTTCGAATTCGATGGAGGAGGCATTTTGATCGTACCACTTTTTCATGTCCTCCTGACTGGCCTCAAGGTTCGCTTTTGCCATTTCCCTGAAGCGCCTAGTCTATTGCGTAGGGTCAGGAGGTACTTAAAGACATCTGGAGGGTTCTTTAGGGGGGGCATCTCCCAACCTTCTTTGACTAGGCTGAGGGGCCCTCGCACCGGGTGTCCGTATAAGAGTTCAAACGGGCTGAAGCCGAGGGACTTCTGGGGGACTTCTCGATATGCAAAGAGGAGGCACGGCAGTAGCACATCCCACTGGCGACGGAGGGGCTCTTCCAACCCCCCAATCATCCCTTTGAGCGTGCGGTTGAACCGCTCGACTAGTCCGTTTCCTTGAGGGTGATAGGGGGTCGAGAATCGGTAGGTGACCCCGCACTGTTGCCAGAGGGACTTCATGTACTTTGAAATAAAGTTGGTGCCTCGGTCGCTGACGACTTCTCGGGGAAAGCCCACCCGGGAGAAGATCCCCATCAAGGCCCGGCCGACCACCGGGGCTGTCACAGTGCGCAAGGGAACAGCCTCGGGGTAGCGGGTGGCGTGGTCCACCAGTACCAGGATGAACCGATGTCCTTGTGCTGTACGGGGGTCCAGGGGCCCCACAATGTCTTTTCCCACCCTCTCGAACGGAGTTGTGACAACTGGGAAAGGCTGCAGAGGTGCTTTCAGTTTGCGGCCACTCTTCCCGCTGGCCTGGCACGTGGAGCAAGACCGGCAGTGATTGAGCACGTCGTTTCTCATCTTGGGCCAGAAAAAGTGGGTCACCAGGCGACTGTAGGTTTTGTCCTGACCCAGGTGACCAGCCAGGGGGACATCGTGGGCCAGGTTTAGCAAGAAGTCTCTAAAGCGGAGGGGCACCACTAGCACCCGACTGGCCCCTAACTCCGCGATTCTCTGTTCACTGTACAACAGGTCGTTGTCCCAATAGACCCAATGGGCTCCGGAGGTATCCCCTGCGCTCTGGGCGAGGGCTTGCTGGCGGAGTCCCTCGAGGGAGGGACAGGTCTTCTGCGCTTGACGGAACTGTTCCTGGGTGGGCCCCCCTTCCTGACGCCACTGAGCCAGGTCGGGAAGGTCCTGGGGCTGAGCGAGCCCTTCAGGGGTTTGCTCTGGGGGGTCGGCACGGTCAGTGTCTTCTACTGGAGCGACCGGGGGAGGAGGTGCTGGCCATTCAGGTTCTTCGGGTCGGGGGATGGTACGGGCAGCCATGGACCGGGTGGTTACGCACGCCCAGTCCGGGAGGCCCAACATCCCCAGGTGCTCTCTTCTCTCTACGGCGGCCCACGGGGAACTCTCAAGATCATTCCCCAGGAGACAGTCCACGGGGGCATCATCTCGGACCGTCACCTTCAACATGACGGAGACTCCTCCCCACTCGAAGGGGACGCAGGCCATCCGGCATAGACTCTCCGAATTGAGAATGTTCGTCAGGATCTGTTCTGGGGTCGCCAGGTGACAGCGGACGGCTGTCACACTGGCCCCGGTATCACGTAGGGCTTCAGCCCTGCGCCCATTAATGTTCACCCACTGGCTATATTTCCTGGTGTTGGCGGGTAGGGGGGCCAGCGGGACCATGTCTCTTCCCCCTAGGCACGCTAGAACCATGGCGGCTGGTTCCCACTCCTGGTGTTCTTGTTCGCACTCCTCTTGTTCTGCGGAGATTTGTTCTTCCCCCAGGGCGGCAGCAGCCATCTGGCAGGGTCTCGGAGTCTGGTTCTGTGGACAGTTCGGGTCATTTGCGTAGTGGCCGACTCGCTGGCATCGGTGACACGTGACATTGGCTCTGTACCCCGGGCGCGCCGGGGGGTTGCCCCGGTTGGCCGGGGGTGGTGTGCTGGCAGCGGGAGCGGCTGGGGCAGTGTCTCTTCCTCGTCCCTGGCCTCCTCCTCGGGGACGGTGCTGACCTTGGTTGTTCCGGTTCTGTTCATGCGGCCCATTCCGGCCTACCCGGGTAATCTCCCACCGGTCAGCCTCGGCGGCGAGCTGCCGTGGATCAGTCAATTTACTGTCGTGGAGGTGCTGCCTGAGCTCGACGAAGCAGTTGTTAGAGAGGTGCTCCCACACCATGAGATTAAAGAGTTGTTCGTAGGTCGTTACATTGCTTCCCTTGATCCAACCCTCGAAGGCTCGGCTGAAATAGTTTACATACTCCACCCAAGTTGTACCCGGAATCCGGGTGCAGTCTCGGAACCTCTGGCGGTACATTTCGGGTGTGAGCCCATATCGGGTGAGGAGGGTAGCCTTCATGTGGTCATAGGAGGTCATCAGGTGGTCTGGGAGCTGTAGCAGGGCATCGCGGCCCTCATTGACGAACCTCCCCCATAGACCGGCTCCCCAGTCACTTAGATCGATCCGGTGGGAGGTCATGGCGATCTCATAGGCCTTGAACCACTGTTGTATGTCGTCATCTCGGAAATATTCTCGAACGACATCCTTGGGGATGTGTACTTTCTTTTCTGCTGCTCCCGGGGTGCGCGGTTGCTCGGGCACCCCTAATTCTTTGTTCTGCTTACGTAAGTCTATTTCTGCTAGCTTGCGCTCGTGTTCATACGCTAGTCTCTTTTCTTCGAGTTCTCTCTGTCTCTGTTTCTCTTCCCGTTCTTCTCGGAGCCGCAGATGTTCCACGTTTAGTTTTTGTTCGGCCAATTTGAGTTCACCGTCCATTTTGAGTCGGGCCATTTCTAATTCATGTAGTCTGCTTTTTTCTCTCTCTTGGATCTCTTCCTGCGAGGGACCCGTTCTTCGCTCCTCGGGAACCGTGGTGTTCCTCTCTGATGCTGCAACATTTCGGTCCGGGGGTCTGATGGCCCCGGTTTCTGCCCATGACTCAATGGCGTGCTTGAAATCGTCTTTAGTACTCAGGCCGGTGGTAGCGATGCCTAGTTCAATGCAGAATTGTTTCAACTCACGATGGCTGTATTCCTCCAATTTCTCCATCTGGAATTTCTCGGTGGATCCGCTTTCTTTGGTTGTCATTGTGGTTTCGTCGTGGGGTGAGCTACTCTCTGTACGATTACGCGTTGATTCGGATCGCGCCGCTGGCCACCAATGTTAGACAGGACCTGGAGGGTCGGCCGAGGACAGGGGAGAGGTCTCCGGGGAGAGCAGTCTCCAGCGATCGTACAGACGAGTAACTTCCCCCCCACAGATGTACACCACACAAGGATAAGGTTTAACGTTCTTTATAAGTAAGCTTTAAGTACGGTAGAATGGTACAAGGAGGTCTGGACTCAGGGGTCCCCTCGGTTCTAGTCTCTTGGATGGGAAAGGGGGTAGCGGGACAGTCTTGTTACCAATTTGGCAGAAGCGATGATCAGATGGATAGCTCACAATCCTCGAGCTCGGCGTTCTAGATGGTCGGGCCGCGGTGGAGCCAGCAGGTCCTGAGATGATCGAAGGTAGCGACGGTCCGCGGCGGTGCCAGCAGGTCCCGGTGAAGATGGTGATTACAACGGTCCGCGGCAGCGCCAGCAGGTTCCGACGAGGATGAAGGTTTCAGAAGGTTGCGGCAGCGCCAGCAGGTCCCGACGAGGATGAAGGTTTCAGAAGGTTGCGGTAGCGCCAGCAGGCAGGACAATCGTTCGCAAGGCAGGGCTACGGCAGCGCCAGTAGTCCGTCAAGGATGAGTTCTTCACTGCGTCTCTCGACTCCAGGATACAACTGCCTTCCTGCTCTGGAGCTGCCCCAGTTATAGGTCTGGCGCCCTCTGATGTCCGGACACTCGCACTTGGAGGTCGGGAGGTCCGGGATGAGGGAGTCCAGACACCCAGCAGGGGGGTGGAGCCAGTGCCCGGGGGAGCTGGGGGCGATCGGCACCTGGCGGGGTGCCGATCGACACTTCTTTCTCCCATTGACCTGCCAAGTGGTCCGTTCACCTCCTGGGTGGATGGTGGTGCCGGGATGTCCGGGCCTGGCCAGGCCCAGGGTTAGGGTCGATCTGAGGCCACGCGGCCTCGTGGTGCAATGTCCAAGATGGCGGCCAGGCCGGGCGAGGGGGCCGGTAGTGATTCGGCCCCATGATGCAGAGATGTCCGGGGGCAGGAGTCCCGTATGAGACGGGAAGCGGGTTGCTTCTGTGGGTAACACCTGGAGGGCCGGAGCTCGGGCCCTGTCATGCGGGGAGGGAGCAAGTCCTTCACGTGGCCTGTCCAACAGTACCCAGCTAGAGGGGTGACTGAAGTATGCCAGGGCAGTGGTTTCTGGGGTCAGGGCACACAGGGATGTGTGCCATGCCGACTCTTGGTTTAGTTCTGTACTTAGACACTCAGCCTGCAAAGGCAGTGTGTGGGTGTCAGGGTACAGGGCCCCTGAGGGTGGCACAATAAGTGCTGCAGTCCTCAGGGGTCTTCTCTGGTCACCATGCCCTGGGTACCTAGGGTACCATTTACTAGGGGCTGATAGGTGGCCAAAGATGCCAATTGGGATTTAGTTTCAACGGTTTTAGGGAAGGAACACAGGCCCTGGGTACCTTGTTGGCAGGAACCCAGGGCACACTCAGTCAAAGCACATCAGCAGTTCACAAAAAATCTATCTAGCGAGCTGTGAGATCAGTCACTATAGACGTGCAGTGACCAGCATATCTAAGTAACCTGAGAGATCAGTCTTCATAGAAACACAGTGACCGGCATAACTGGTCAGATGAGCGATCAGTCTCCTTGGACACACAGTAACCGGCATATCTAAGTGAGCTGAGAAATCAGCCTCCGTAGACACAAGGTGACCGGTATATCTAGCCAGCTGTGAGATCAGTCACAATAAACACGAGGTGACCATCACATCTAAGTGACCTGAGATATCAGTCTCCATAGACTCGCAGTGACCGGCATATCTAGTGATCTGAGCAATCAGTCTCCATTTCGATCAGTCTCCATATAGACACGCAGTAACCGGCATATTCAGTGACCTGGGAGGTCTCCTTCTATAGACCCCCGGTGAGCGACATATCCTAGACGCGACGAGGCCAAGATATTCGAGCCATCGTCAAGAGACTGTAGGACAGAGGTCTCTGTGGATCAATGTCTTTTTTTCCAGAAATTTGGTTCCTGAACGCCCTGTTGCAAACAACATGAATATTTACGGATATTTTTTAAGCTGTAGTTGTGCATCTCAATAACATCCACCATCAACTAACTCCCCTCCACCCCCCCCAAAAAAAGCATTACATTAGTTGTATGTTCACCAGGGCGACCTTAAGCAGCTCGAGGCACCTCATCTCACACAATATGTAAATAGAATGAAAAAGCAGGTTGATTAACAGTATAATGTATATGTAGGGTATAAGTCAAATGATGATCTTATTATGAGAAACTTAGGTACGCGTTTTCCAAACTGAAATTAAGTGCTAAAGTTCGAGTTTAAATGGGGGAAATGTAACGATTCTTTCCCTACTTTACTGGCCTTGCAAAAGTATCAGCAATTTCATAAATACAATAGACACGCGACATGAGTTGGAACGCTACAAACGTTTTAAAACACACTAGCAGGCCCATTCTCCCAAATAGTTCATTCACGTCTCCATGAGTCCATATTTTCCATCAAGTAACCATTGTATTAATTCTGTGAGTGTTAGAAATACTACATTGTTAAAAGCCTTCTAATTTAATACATTTAGGCAATGTGGCACCCGCAAGTTTCTGCTGCCATTGGTTCAACCGCTTTATGAGGAAACCCTTTTACAAAAATGAATACCCCTCAATGTCACTTACTCTCATCGTGCAGATACATCCTTCCAAAAGAGGACTTACATATGCTGTTTTTGAAAGATTTAAACATTCTGAGTTTTTTCCTTGTAATTTCTCTTAAGTCACGTTTTCAAAAACAAATGTTATGTGAAGTATAGCTTTCGATTGCAAGCAATAGATTGCATGTGAAACTCGATAATTTGCCTTTTGCCAGATTCGTCATTTTTTTTGGCGGGGAAGCTATGGAAATCATACCTGTTTTCCAAACCTGCTAGCTCCTAGCACCTGTCTTCCTCAAGGCTCGCGGCGCGACGCCCACACTCCTGTTCATGCTCGCACTTGGGATCGCGCGCCCTGTTTGTGATTGGTCCTTGCCTGCCCCTGGGGGCGGGCTCTGTGGTCGTCTTAAGTGGCTCACGCTGTGAGAATCTGTTTGGCGCCAATTGGTTCGTGCTCCGCTGAAAGCAGAGGAGTCGCGCACATGGTGAGGGTCGCGTGGTCTATGGAAAGGGAGAGTGAGGGACAGAGCAGGGCCGGCTCTAGGCATGTGCAAGCTGTGCACCTGCACAGGGCCACCAAACCCCAGGGGCCACCACGCCAGTATATATCCTTAATATAATAATCCTCTGAGGATGGATACATATTTGCGTGGTGGCCCCTGGCAGGGATTTGGCGGCCTCTGGCTCTGTTCCACTTCTAAACTCTCTGGCCCCCTCCCCTCTTTACTGGCCTGCGTGCTCTGCCCCGCCCGGACACCCTCTTCCGGGCCCCCTACCTACGCTCCCTGCCCAGGGCCACCATGAGCCTAGAGCCGGCCCTGGACAGAGTATCAAGCCCCCCCACGCCCCCGTGAGCCTGACTGAAAAGTTTTGCTCCTATTTCTGTCTGTGATAGTCCGCTCCCGTGTGTTTGGTTGTATAGGTCGGGGTGTGGTGAACATTGCTTGATCGAAGTGCTGCGCATGAAGGCAGCATACGTGGGTCCATGGGTGTAGGGACTGGGGGACTTTTTTTTAAAAAAAAAAAAAACCTTTTATTCGTTTTCTCTTTAATACAACTTCTTCCATCATTGATATACATTTGGATTGCCATTTATATGCCATGTATTGATACTCGGTGTAAACTAAACAATTGTTCTCTGGCCTATGATGTGTACTAGTATTTAAGTTCTTACACCTATATTTCCACTGATTGTAATGTTCATAAACTTTGCGTTTCTGTCATGTACATAACATAACTCAGTATCGGCGTTTTATCGTGTCTCAATTCTTCTTACTTCCAGTTTTGGGACTGGGGTACTTAGCCACCCCCCCCTATATTTTGTGTGTGTGTGGGTGGGGGCACAATGTTCAGGCGAGAGGTACCAGGGCGGCTGAAGTTTAGACAGCGATTTCTTCGAAAATACGAGTCTAACGTCATGCGTTAGAGCTACGTTCATTCTAGTTGCTGCTCACAATGTCAGGTGGTAAGTATACGTGTTACGAATATTGTCCATGTAGTAGCTGCATTAACTCATAAACGGAAGTCGTTTGGCTACCAGGGATGTCATATCAGTGGGTATTGTTGCGCGGGGTTTCTTCTCTGATGGCACCCTGACCATGTGCAGAATCCTTGTGCTTACTCTATAGCGGGTGCATTCAGTGGATTTACACAGGGATTTTAGGGGGATGAAAAAAACTGTAGGTCTCTCAGAGGCGTGGCCGATGTAATTAAGGACGTTGCTTAAAAACACGCACGTTTGCCCACAGCATAGTTTGCAACTCTACCAGTGTTTTGCTGCTTCTTTCATTGCCTCCAGATATATACTACAAGTAAAGTTAGAGCTACAACGAGCCATGACTTTTGCTTTGGCAGTGCTTGTTAGTTGCATAAGAAACTATGGCCTGGTTGTACATAAAATACAAAATGCTGCAAGTTGTGATATGGTTAGACTGCGAAAGCAAAATAAGGAGTATTTTTGAAGTTACATCAGTGGTAGTAAAAGGTGTTAGTGACGCAGAATTGAATTTTATTTTTCACGCCGACCGTGAGGGCAAAAATGGAGAGCTGGCTAGTGACTTCTGTGCACCTGCTTTTCAGAACTGCCTGTGATGAGCACTGGCAGGACCCTGTCCATTGAAAGCCCTTTTTTAACTTTTGCACAAATTAGTGTTTGGTTATGCTCGTTTGATTGAGATGAAAACAGCTAAACTGAAGATGCAAATCAGCTTACATGGAGGAGCACCCACCATTTCACAGCAGAATCCTGGGGCAGTTGGGTCCTGATGGTTGGACTGAGCTGTACCATTTGTTGGTTATAGTGAATGAGCTATGCAGAGACCTGTGAAATCCTTAATCAGTTGCAAATTCTGGAAATCTTTCTGAAATGCACCAAAAGAACTGTTTTACATATATAGAATGTTGGATGGGGATTTTAAGACTAGTTAATTCTTATAAAGCAGGAACATGCTGAAGGATCTTAAGCGGATGCACTAATTGTTCTTAATCAAGGGGCACTGCAGGCCTCTGTGCACATGCCAAGCTATGTAGCTTTCATGATTTGTTCAAATGGACAAGTTAGGATCAATAGTCTTAATGCTTCAGTAGAAGTGAGTGAGGCCATTCTGAGCATATGTATGCAAATGAGAGGAGGGGTAGCATTGCCGGCACACCCATAAGTCTCCAGTGTCCATGCCGAAGGGGACACTGGAGACTTGTGGGTGTGCCGGCAATGCTACCCCTCCTACACAGTAGTAGTATTACTTATCAAATGTGGCATGGGACTTGATATTTTCTTTAGTGTGCTTTAGGCAGGGTTTATATCCACATGTAAGTGTACCATTTTATATTAATGAAATGGCTCTTGTCGAAACTATTGGTAAACTAATGAATATATTTCTATATATGAGCCTTTTTTCTCCTCAAGGAAAGAATGTCTAACTTTGGGACTGTCATGCAGCAACCTCTGTACACCAAGCCCAGGTTGTTCTTGACACCTGTAAGGACTGTCCTTGACATAGGAGTCAAGCTCATTATTGAAGCCAGAGGTGCCACAGGTCAAGAACGTGTCAAGCACACCCTGCCCATCATTCTAAGAGGTTACTACTTTTTTTGCATGTATTTAGTTCATTTTCCTCCTCCACTCCGCACCAACTCAGCATCGCCAAGCTCCGCCTCAGTATCACTCTGCATCACTTAAGCATCCCCACTGCACCAGCACACTACCACCTCAGAATCACTCAGGCCACTAACGACATTCTACTATATTCCACAGCATACACACTACATCACTCTACTCCTTTACATTATCTGTCACTACACTTTAACAAACTGCACTACATACTGTTTTCTACTCTGCACGACAGTACTCTACCTTACTCCTTTCTGCACCACTATACTTGGCCACAGTGCTACACAACCCTCTTCAAACATATACTCTAACACACGATTCTGCATAACTACACTGATTGCCACTACATTCTATATTACTTCACTCAGCACCTCAACTCTACTTAATGCCACTACACTGTTCCCAATGCTACTCTACCCTGCACCACTCCACAAAACTATAATTCCATAACACTCTATATCATTGCACTATATGCAATTTAAATACACTTTACACCGCCTTACAATATACACATCACTCTATCCCCTTCGCTACTAGACCTTTCCCCCTGTGCTAAGCCTTTTTTTCTGGCTATTTGGAGTAGTTTGCGCTTAGGCTGGGTGATTTTTTGGCCATATACAGTGTCATTTTCTTCCAACATGGGGATTCTAAAAGAACCCAGGGTTTGTGTATTCCCCTGGAGGGGACCTAGAAATTAGCCAAAATACTGCTACATTTTTTCTGAAAAATGGGGAAAAAGTGCTGGAAATGAGCGTTTTCCCCCCCTGCAAATGGTATCAACAAAGGGGTTGTGGGGCTGAAATCACAATTTTCCAGGCTTTCTTGGACTGGCACATTTTTGTCAGAACCATGAAATTTTTTTTTTAGATTTTGCATTTTAATGGGACATCACTTATTTTTGCTATTTTTTTATGCTCTAATCCTTCTTTCAGTTAATGGTAGAAATGGGTATGAAAGCAATAATGGATCCTGGAAAGCTATACATTTTAGAAACGTAGACACAATTCTGAATTCAACAAGAGGTCATTAGTGTAGATCCTTAAATGTTTCTTTATAGAAACAGTTCAAAATAGGAAAACTAGAAAATGAGTTGCGGAAAAAAAGCCATTTGTGCCAACGTTTTCACCTGTAACTTCTAATTATGACAGATGTTTGAAAGCAATATACCGTTATATCAGCTGGACCTTCCTGGTTGTTAGGATATGAGTTGTAGGTTCACATAGAACCCTACGAACCCAGAGCTAATAACTGAGCAGCATATTGCAATGGTTTTTTATTATGTACCGGGTATAATACCAACTGATGTGGGAAAATATATATAGTGAAAAATCAGGATGAAAGCTTCCTATGAATTTCTGAAATTAGAATAAAATATAGTTTAGAAACAGTAGCTATTTGCACATTTCCGAAGTTGAGTCCCATACTAGCATAAGGTTAATGGGCCATTTTTCAAAGTGACTTTTATTTTTTACACATTGTCTTTCATTTGGAAGGCAGAAATGCATCGTGTCAATAGGTAACAGTTGCTCTACAATTCTGTATACACCAAGTCTCCAAATAAAAATCCTACCTCACTTGCTAGGCCTAGTGCCCGTCACAGGAACCTGCCTAAAACGCAATGTGGACACCATTTTCACAGTGAAAACTGACCCTCTTTTTGCATTGTGCATAGCTATAGATTTTGAACCCTAGCACTGCCAGCGCCTATGAAAACCTAGCAAACATACATTTTTGACAACTAGACATCCAGGGGAATCCAGGATGGTGTGACTTGTCTGGCTCTCACCAGGTTCTGTTTACCCAGAATACCTTGTTTATCTCAAACTTTGTAAAAAAAACAAACAATTTTTCATAATTTTTGTGGTGGAAAGTCTGGGAATCTGCATGGGTCCACAATTCCACCCACACTGCACCCCCCAATGTCTTCTGAGAAAAATGGTACTTCCCATGCGTGGGTGGGTAAATTACCCGCAACAGATATTGAGAAATCAAAATTACCTATCAAAAAACCTGGTTTTGCAGGGGAAGGGAGCACCTGGGTTTTTGGGCTCGGCGGCCACTTTGGGAAACTATCAAACACACATTTTTGAAAACTAGACACCTGGGGGAGTCCAGCGAGGTATGGCTTGCATGGATCCCCCAATGTTTTCCTATCTAGAAGCCCCTGCAAACCTCATTTATTTGAAAAAGCATATTTTCCCCTTTTTTGTGTGGAATCACTGTGCTGGCACAAATGCCCTACCCCACAGCGTTCCCTTCAGTCTCCGAGTAAAATTATACCTCACTTGTGTGGGTGGGGCAAGGGCCTGTGACTGGGAAGAGCCAAAAACATAGATTAAGAGTATAACACTGAGAAGTCTAATCGCTACATTTTTGTTAGAATACATTTTAGCCAATTCTCCATTGGACATCCACACAAGTGAGGTTTAATTTTTTTGGGGGAGACTGACTGGAAAGCTTCAGGCTTTAGGACATTTGTCGGCACGGTGATTCACCACAAAAATATGGAAAAGTTTTTTTTAGCTAAATTTGTTCTTGTTTAGGAAAACGTTGGGGCATCCTCACAAGTCATACCTCGCTGTACTCCCCCAGATGTATAACTTTCAAAAATGTGTTGTTTTGGTATTTTCCCAAGATGGCCGCCAAACCCGGGGTCAAAATCCCAGGTGACCCAGTTGCAAAACCAGGTTTTTGTGATAGGTAATTTTGGTGTCCTGAATACGTTTTGGGCCTTTGTCTGTTGCAGGTATGTTAGGTACCATTTTTATCGGGAAACCTGGGGGAGCTCTGGGTGGTAGGAAATTTATGGATCAATGCAGATTCTTGAACTTCACACAGAATGTTGAGAAAAATTAGATTTTTTTCATCTAAGTTAGAGGTTTGCAGGGGATTCTGGGTAGGAAAACGTTGGGGCGGAGGTGGGGGGGGGGGGGGGGCTGGCAAGCCCTACCTTGCTGGACTCCCTCTGTTGTCTAGTTTTCAGAAACTTATAGCTATGCTAGGTTTTCCTATGTGCCGGCAGAGCTAGAGTTCAAAATCTACAACTAGGCACTTTGCAAAAAAAGTATGTTTTCCCTGTGAAAATGTGATGTGTCTACGTTGTTTTGGGCTCTTTCCTGTCGTGGGAACTAGGCCTACCCACACAAGTGAGGTACTATTTTTCTCGGAAGACTTTGGGGAATGCAAGGTGCGTGGAATTTTGTGCACCTGCGCAAATTCCAGAACTTTCCACCACAGAAATGTAACAGTTTGAGATTTGTAAAGCATTCTGTTTGAGAATGGCCAAGCCCTTAACTGCATGAAGCCATTGCTATTCGCAATAAGACAATCACATTTTTTTGCGATTACCTAAATTGCAAATGCATTTAGGGAATCACAATTTGCGATTTCCTAAAGATGATGCATCAAACATTTCGTAAATGCACCCTGTGCGTTTAGGTAATGCGGATTACCATCAACCTCAAGTTGATGGAAATTTGCTCATTCTTTGAAAAATGTACAAAGTGCATTTTTCTAAGTGACATGTGGTGTGTGCGCCACATGTACACACTTACCTTTTTGAGGTGGTGCATCAGGGGGCCTTAGGCCCCCTAATACCCTTGAAATTGCATTCGCAATTTGCGATTACCAAATTGGTAATCACAATTTGCGAATGCATTGCCATTCATTCATATGGACCTGTAGGCCCATGGGAATGAATGGAGTAACATTACTTAATAGCTATTCTCAATTTGCGAATCAGTAATAGGTAATGTTAAGGAATAACACTTTGTTTTGCGATTCATACATGCATTAGGATTTGCGATTCCCAAATAGCGATTCCTTAATCGATATTTAGGAATTGCAAATCCAAATGTTGATGCATGTGGCCCTATACTCCCTCTACAACACAATTCACAACACCTTAAGCTACTTAATAACACTACTCTTCACTCCTCTAAAGTCCCTTATACTGCAAGACTTATTGGCATAGTCCATGTTTGTTAGCGTTACAACATCGTCAGCCATTGCTCTATTCGTCGAGGATCTGTGAGCGAATTACGGATCGTACATGTGAGGTGTTAATGGGACACACTGTCTGGAAAGTATAACTTAGCACAAGAAGCCAGGGGAGCCTTTCAGCCCAGTCTCTCCCCCCCCCCCCCCCCCTCTCCCACACACACACACTCTCCATATGTAGAGGCCCAAAGAATGCCCTGATTAAATGGCTACCCTGGATGGATGCTCTGCGACATCCAAGGCTGTTTACCTGTAATACCAGAGCTGCACCCCTGGTACTGATAAGACTGCCTTCTGCCCCACTCAACAGAAAGCATTACAGGGGCATACCCCTTGTCAAGTAGATACTCAAGCCAGAATTGATGGATTGTAGAAATAAATACCACCGACAGTGCACTCAACCTTTGTCCTTTAGCCTTCTGCAACGGTCCTTCATGATCCATAGAAATTTCATAGCTCGTGTAGTGACAGTGACTTGAAGGTGTATACAACCATACCCCTTTCTGGGGCCTGTGCACGGGCTAATACACCATCCTGGGCACTGCAGGCGTTAGCCCACCTCTCTCTGGGGTAAGCATCCCCCAGTTTCGACAGTAGACTGTTGGTGTCTTGCCTTGCTTATGGTTGCACAGCCAGGTATTAGGCCGTCATCTTTGCTGAATCAGCAGGCTGAGGGGCTTGAAAGAGCACAAGACGGACTGAGAGGTCAGACACGCATAGAGATAATGGCCGCATCACAGATGCTTTAGAATAGCTCCTCTTCATGAGTACTCTGCAACCATCTAAATGGTGCAATTGGTGAGAAGGGACCAGAGCATCCCTGCTCGTTATTGTTGGCATGGTTATCGTCACCGCTTGAATATTTCTTTAGTACGCTCCTGAAATACTGTCTTATTATGAAGGTGTCAGAAGTGACATAAACTGGGCCCATGGGATCAGAAACTGTGGGGGACGTAAAGGATTTATCCTCCCATATTTTGGAGGGGGTGGGTACAATGTAGACTCTGTTTGAACATTGGATTCATGGGGACTGAAAAAGGAAAATATTTGATACGGGCTGCTGACACTTTTCCCGTGTCCAAGTCTGCAGCGCCTATGACAGAGGATTCTTGTAGTATTTCACAGTTCCTTCAAAGGCCTTTTAAAAGTAAGAGGCTTTTTTTATTGCTAATTTATTCCCCGTCAGTATGCGCTCCCTTATATCCCACTTGAAGGTGTCAATTAAACACTTGTAGGGGTAGGGAAATGGAGATGAATGGCTCCATTAGCATCTCTCACCCCAATGAGAAATGCACTGCAGTAGTACAATGTCACACTCCTTACTACACTGTAGATGTTAGGCAAGATTCCTTTAAAATATAAATGGGCAAGACCGCTGCATTGTCTTAATATATTGGCATTTCTATAGCGCTTTACTATTCCTTGTGAGTCCTAAATAGAAATGTGTTTTAAGTTCTCGCCTAGGCAGCTCTTGTGCCGTCTTTGGCACTTGCTGTACTCAGGTATAGACTTTAAGCTCCCTTCATTTTCCGCTCATCTTTACAATTGACTCTTCCTGTCTCTTCCTTAGTAGTTCCTCCTTAGTACCTCCCTTTCTTCTGTTACCTCCCATAAGAACAGCCCCTCTTATATGTATCCATACACTCTAGCTTTCATTAGCAGTTGGTGAGCCCTATTTATTTCATGTCTTGCTGAAGCAGGCACGATAGAGCGCATAGCAACGGTGCTTTATCTTGTTGGTATTTGCAGCGCACCCCACACAGCACCCGCAGGGTACCGGCCTCGGCAATGCGGACGCTTTTGTTGTATTTGCAGAATGTCACATGCATTTTCACTTTAAGTGACTGAGTTGCTCCCCCCACAGCATACGTGGGACGGTGGCTTCTGCAATGGCAGCTGCTTGCATGTATCTGCAGCGTGTAGTAAAGGAAAGATGCACAATCCTCTGTGTAAGTAAGATTCTTTATTGTAAGTTCCTTCCAAGATAGTAAGTACAAGAGTAGACCCCACCAGGAGCCAGCTGTAAGCAGCTCAGCCTCAGATGACCAACTGCCACACAAGGTTAGAGAGGCACTGTGAGCCAGAGGGACACCCAGGCATTCTATGATGTCACAGATATCATAGTACAGTCTATCCAGAGAAGAACAGTGGAGAAGGCATTTACCACACATCCTCTTCCCTTATTGAGAGAGAACAGAAAAGAGAAACCAATGGCAAAATACCATATAAGCAACAAGTAAAGCACAAGATATCATTAGCATGAACAGAAATACAAAAACATGCTAAATTAAAAAAAAAAATGCTACTATATGCCACATCCCCTTCCCTTAGGGTAAAAGCATGGTTAAGATGAAAGAGAACCAAAGTAGCAAAGAAAGGTGGTCACGCTCACACAAGGGAACACCAGAGGGTAAACACCCTGATAAACAAAGGCGAGCGTAGACACAGACCCTAAACAAGCTCCCCTGACAAAAACATGCTGACAGAGGAAAATAAGCTAAAACTCCTCACAAAGTCCCACCGACATGAAACCCTTGGCCACGAATCTCAGGCAGGTAGACTTTGGCAGAAGCAGAGTGTCAAAAAGAAAAGATGTTTAACAAACTCCACCAAAAAAAACAACACAGGGTACAACCCTTTAAAAACACAGCCTCCCCTAGGTAGGATACTCAACAGGATAGTCAACCTGGGAACAGAAACGGGGCATTGACTACCCACAAAAATACAACCACCCCTAAGTAGGGTACACCACAGGATAGTGAACCTGGGACCAGAAATGGGGCATTGACTACCCACAAAAACACCGCCTAACCTAAGGAGGGTACAAAGCAGGAAATTAAACCTAGGAACTGAAATGGGGCCTTGACTACCCACAAAAACTCCACCTTCCCTAAGGAGGGTAAACCGCAGGATAGTAAACCTGGGAACAGTAATGGGGCACTGACTACCCACAAAAACACCACATCCCCTAAGGAGGGTACACCGCAGGATAGTAAACCTGGGAACAGTAAAGGGGGACGGACTACCCACAAAAACACCACATCCCCTAAGGAGGGTACACCGCAGGATAGTAAACCTGGGAAGTGAAAAGGGGCACTGACTACCCACAAATACACCACATCCCCTAAGTAGGGTACACCGCAGGGTAGTAAACCTGGGAACTGAAATGGGGCATTGACTACACACAAATACACAACCTTACCCAAAAAGATTACGAGATAGGATACACACCCTTTAAACACAAACATAAACATCCCCTAGGTAGGGTACACCATAAGGTACTACATGACCCTAGGACACAAACACGGGCATGGACTACCCACACGCAGACAACCTACGCTAAATAGGGTACACCAGGACAACAAAGACCTAAGAGTACTGATCCTTAAAACACCACGTCTAAAGACAAATTCAGAGTACTGTTACACTAACAGCGCACACAAGAGTCAAGAACAAACACCGTGTGCACCCACCGCTAACTCACAAACGAAAAGGAAGCAGGCATTGTAATGATAAAATTGTAGAGCTCCTCTCAAACTGTCACTCAAAGGGTGTTCCCACCCCTTACACACAGACCGTAATGAAAGTAGGCATTGCACACAGAAATAAGAAGTACAACAACAACTGTAAACAGGTAATATCAGCTCCGGTGAGCGATCTTCCACCTGAGGTCTTGAGTGGAAGAAGGTCTTTATCCAGAGAACTGTTCAATTGTGTGGAAGTTATCCTTGTCCTTAGTGCAGACCTGCAAGTAATTATGAAACGGGGATCGCAGGCATAGATATGATTGTGAAGTTAATGCTGCTGGTCTGTGAATGACCTTGCTCGTGTCCCAACACCGGTAGGCTCGGCGGCACAGATGCGTACACACATCATGGTTACAATCGTTACTATGCTAGGAAAGCTAGGAGCCGGCACGCTTCGTGACATTAACACCAGGAAGATAGAAACCACAGTATGCAAGTTGTAGTCACACCAGGAAGATCACACGGATACTTCAAACCTCGGAATACTTCAAACCTCGGAATACTTCAAACCTCGGAATACTTCAAACCTCGGAATACTTCAAACTTCGTGTCGCAGGTCAGACACACTTGATTACAAAGCCTGGAACAGCACGCTGAATCGGACAAAAATGGCGGCACGCTGTCACGCCTCCGCCGGATGGTTCACGGCAAAGACGTGCTGTAGAAGGCGTCGACCGGACAGTGGGGCAGACGTCACAGATAACTGCTGGATGCAACACGAGACAGGTAGGGCTGTGCGTGTGAAGGGTATGCGCGTGGCGGGAGGCTCGTGACTCGTAAATGTAGCGGTTAAACTGTTGTGCCACAGTAACTGCATGAGCATCAAGTATTAAACAGGAAAATGCTTGGAAACACGCAGCCACAAACACGGAGGCACAGTCACCACCCTACCTGACGGGGGTATCAGTTGGTCAGGGAAGTTGCTTTAGCGCAAATGATAAAATGTTCCACTTGTCAAAGAGAATACTGCTCCTCAAGTCACACGATATTCAGCCAGCTGCTCTGTAAAAGCACCGATGGTAGCAGTTCAAACCGATGGTAGCAGTTTTGAAGGAAAGCGCTAGTGCTGGGCAAAAACGTGAAAGTAGGCACACCAAATGCTCTTGTGAAACACAACTATGCCCATACTGCGAACTGTCAAAGCTTAAAAAAAAGCAAAGAAACACAGAAGGATGATCAGCCCGGCTGAGTTTCAGGCGCTTTTGTTGCTGCAGACAATCCAGATAACCGCAATATGACAGAGTACTTTCAAAGTAATTAGCTCCTTCACAAACAAACGCCAGGTGCAGGCTGTCCAAGGTGAAATAGGACACTGGTGGGGTCAGCCAGGCGTTACCTTTCTACTTAAATATAATTCCAAAATGTCTTAAGTTCCTTTTCCTGTAGAAGCTTCCTTAGTTCAGACGTAGGTTCATCCTCTTAAAAACGTCGCCAAAATGTAGTAAAGGAAAGATGCACAATCCTCTGTGTAAGTAAGATTCTTTATTGTAAGTTCCTTCCAAGATAGTAAGTACAAGAGTAGACCCCACCAGGAGCCAGCTGTAAGCAGCTCAGCCTCAGATCACCAACTGCCACACAAGGTTAGAGAGAGGCACTGTGAGCCAAAGGGACACCCAGGCATTCTATGATGTCACAGATATAATAGTACAGTCTATCCAGAGAAGAACAGTGGAGAAGGCATTTACCACACAGCGCACTGTGCGCTTTCACTTCAACAATACCTACCCCCACACAGCACTCATGGGTCACCTGTTTTTTCTTTTGAGAATCTGATCACCGACATTATACTCATAAAATTTGCTGCGCTATATTGCATATTTGTATTTTCTTGACGCTTCATTTACTCAAAAAATAAAAAATTAAGAACCACTGTCTTACAATATTAATGTTTTTGGAACAAATTCTCTGAAGAGCCCATTCATTTCACCCTCAAATTGACACAGGCATTTTCACAAGCTGCATGAAGTAAAGTGTTTCAATGCATCGCCAGGAAAAGTAAGCATCATTAATTCAATTACAATACAGTATAAAATGAGAATCTTTTGTGAAAATGTATATTGTCATCCGGGTTCTAGAAGTGATTTCATTTAATGGTCCAGCCTTCCATGATCACCTGCTTTTCTCATTCCCAGTAATTGCATTTAGAAAACTCTTGTGGGTGCTGTAGACCCTGTTGCATTGTACAGAGTATGTCACGTTTTCCTTCTATGGAATCTGCTTTGAGGGGGATATGGTGCACGTATGGGCTAGTTAATTGCATGAAACCCTAGGATTCACTTATGAAGGTTTTCTCTTCTCATACCAGAACAGTCCAAACATAGGCTACAAGTCACCCACACACTTCACCCATACATTAGAATCAGTCGAGAGCAACCCATCTCTCAATCCTTTTTAGATCGAGGGACCGTAGACTTGGCCGTAGGCCAAGACCGGAAGTCCGGAGAATTGATTCTTAGAGTGGCTGCTTTATCCCGCCTCTCTTTTTGTCTCTCCTCCATTTGCTGGCTTCCTAAACGGAGGCCAGACATTGGAGGAGAGAGCCGTCCCTCCAAATAAGCTCCATCTTTTTCGGATTTGGGGGTGTGTTCGTGTTCTTCTTTCCACTTTTTAGCCACGCCCCTTTTAGAAGAGCACGATTACGCCCCCAATCCGAAAAGTTGCCGGCCGGCATTTTTTTTTTGTTGGTCTCCATCCTCTCCATGATGCCCCGTCATGCCGCAGGACCCTGCCGCCGCCTCTTCTATCCAGTGCCCGGAGATCACTGCAGCAGCCGAGTGCCGAGTCGTGGTCCTGAACAAACAGGCGTCTATCACTTGTAGGACACACATTGAGCTGCATCCATTCCTTCGGCTTTTGAAGATGAAGAAACACCCTGCGGGCCACAATGAGAACTTCTACTTGCCCGCCAAAATGTGTGCTTGCTGGCCACAGAAAGAGGTATCATGTGCCATACGCGAACAGGCCATAGTTTTTCTAGCCATCCTCTTGGTGAAGGTTGACACTGTAGGCAAAGGCTTCTTTGCTGCTTTGATTAGAACGAAGAAAGGTTTTGCTGAATTTGGAGTAGATTGGTGCCGTAAATGAATTGGAGAAGTTAGTCAGTGATGTTATTTGCCATCTGTTGATCAATCCTTGTAGGTTGTCTTGTTTTCGAAGGGACTGGTTTGCTACTTCATTTGTGATAACAAAGTGCCTTGTGTGCTTCTGTAGATCAGTAGGACAAGGTTGTCTGGAGTGGAGAAAGGCCGTCTTGGTAGCCAAGATAGCCAGTATGTTTTTTGTTTGCCAGTGAAATTGAGTGGTTGCTTTGTGAATAATTGTGCAAGACAGAGATGGTGTTTCTTTGTGTAGCATAGTTGCGCATGCCCTAATGCACTATAGTTAAGCATGGTCATCACCGCAGCAGAATAGTGAACACGCCGTGCACAGAATGCACGTGCTTGTGCATTATTTTCCAGTGATCATAAAGTGCAGAGCGCTTGCCCTTGTGCACTGCGCAGCTGCTGCCCTGCGTTTGAGATGAATGAACCTGTGAAAGGAAGCTCTGGTAATGTAACATTAACCCCAAAGCCCTGCCCCCGCACCGCTTCTGAAGTTGACCCCAAGAGGGCCTTGAAGGCGTGGGTGGGGGGCAATGAAGGGCGTGGGACTCCTGCCACTCCTGGATCTCCGAACCCTGACATTTCGGGGAGTGCGACAGAGCCTCCCCCCTCTCAGCCAGTAGGGTGGCCGCGGGCTGCCGGCCCATCCCTCCTAACATCCGGTCGCACCCCCGCGTCTGCTTTAGACATACCTCACATATTTCTACTTTCCTTCTCCCTCCCTCCCTCCCTTCTGCTGCAGACTGACGGACCCTTCCCAGCCCTCCCTGCTCCAAAGTCTGACCTTCAACTCTGAGGGCGGCAAGCCACCTACACCTCTAGCCTGGCTCAGCCCGAGGTGCTGCTGGAACCTCGAGCCCTCAACGGGAGCTTTCACTTGCTTCTGTTTGCCTCCCTTCCTGTACCCAGGATGTGGCATTACGGTCAGAGCTGCCCACTGGAGAACCAGGGTCGAGTCTCGGTATCGGATCCGCACCGTATGATTCTGGACACATCACATATTCTCCTGGTGCCTGGAGACTGGATGTGACCGTGTGTAATCGAACTGCTGCTCTTGTAAAATGCTGGGCCTTCGGGTCCAGTCTGCGCTATATAAAAGCACAGAAAAACACACTAAGAGGTAAAAGCACAGTTGTAATATCAGCAAAGACAGGTAGATAGCCATTTACCGACTGATTTGTACGATGTGAAACCATAAAACCTGGATAAATCTCTTCTCCCCCGCATAAATTCTGTGATCTTAGGCAAATATTTTTTTCACCAAACCTATGGTCAAGTATTCTAGTTGTTACTGTGATTCTGTGGAAATGTGGGTGAAGAGCCACTGTTGAAATATTGACAATGCGGAAGTGAAAGAAAATGCAGAGCTTGCAGGTGAGTGGGTGCGTTGTGTGTTTGGGTTGAGGAAGTGAAGACAATGGGAGGTACATTCAGGAAGGAGAGAGTGGAAAGAGATGTAAGATCTGTTGATGGGCGAGATGTGGGGAGAGAAAGGGAGTACATGTCTAATGGTTATCATAACAGGAGTGACTGAGACACTGACGACCACTGCCCCCTTCCACAGGCCTCAGTAATGTTTAAATACCGGTCAGGTGGCACACTGGAAATCAGATATGTAGTTTATCTTTAAGCACTGCACTTAATTATGTAGGTGTTTGCCCCTTTTAGAAACCTCTCACTTCTTTCATCTCACTTAAAGCCAGGTATTATCCACCTTAGGGAGATAATAGGCTGTCTAGAGCATGTACTTAACCCACCAAGCTGTTATGCCAGTTATTAGATCTAGAAACAACGTTCCTTGAATTTTCGGTCACTTTGGAACCAGGTTCAGGAGATGATGCAGCTCAAGTAATTCCAATGAGAAGGTTTTCATAGTGACTGTTCGTTGGGAATTCACTTTTAAGTACAAGTGATGTTTTCCTCCTAGCTTTAGTCTAATCTTTGTTCCAGAATTTATTTCAGAGGACACGAGAAGGCACTTTTCCATGAATAATTACCATTTTGGCAAGGGCTGCACTGTACAGAGTATGGGCGAATCCCCCAGTCAGGGGAGAGAGAATCTTTATTTCCCTGCTTCAAAAAAAACCTTTTGAGCCCCCCTGCATTTCTCTAAATAAAATGGCAAACACTGAACAAATGCAGACATCTGTGTGGAAAAGAGTGGTGTTGAGGTGACCAGAACACATCCAGTCACACCTCTCACTATAATACTCACTCTTTCACTTTTTACTACTCGCTCACTAATAGTCTCTTTACTAATCACTCTATCCTACTCACTATCAACCACTCACTCTACTACTTACTCTGTGTGTTGGTGCTAATGCAATAGATCCCGTATATGCAAGCAATGAAGCTATTGGCAATGTAAATGACAATGCCAATTATTTATGATTTAAAAAAAAAAAATAGAAAAAAAAATCATGAGCAATGCCAATAGCTCTACCTTTAATGCTGCCGAGATCATTGCATTGTAAATGCTTGTTTGTTTCCCTTTGTGGTGTGATGCGGTTTAGAATGTGGGTATTGGGTATAATATTATGAAATTGTTTCCATCTCTTCCACCGTGCTTCATAGCTTATTATACATCAAAGAAACTGGGGTAGTGGCTTTTGGTTACCATAATCGGCGGCACCCTCTCCACAGAGTTCACATTCAATTGTATCTGGGTTATGATTTGGGAGCAGTCTTTGTTTACATTTATTCATGGAAAACCCCATTTGTGACCTCAATAGAAAGGAGCTTGTCGTTGCCAAGTGACCCAGTCTCCCTTGTGCCATTGTCTACAGGGTAAATCCGAGAGTAATGTCGGAATAAATTCCGGGTAGCGTTAAAATATTGTGTTTCTCAGAAAATACTTTGTATGGCATAGATCGCACATTCAGGGGTTTGGAAAACACAGCTAGGGGGATTGTCCGTGACATTCACTGGTTTGCTGTTACCAGTTATTTTTGTGATGTGCCATGGCCTGCTGTCAGTTAGTGCCCTTCCTACGTGACACACCTGCTTGTAATAAAGTGAGATTCACACTGGATTAAGTTCAGTAGGTTATATTTAATCAGCCCCAACCAACAGTCAGCTAACAACTGACAAACATAGAATTACAAGATATGGGAACCTTGGTATCATGCGGTTCCAAACTCTAGGTTCCAACATGGAACCAGAAAACCCAGGATGACAGGTCATCACACTTCTCCCTCTTAAACACTAAACAGGTTTACATGTCCAGCAATGAAGTAGGCAACGGAAAGAAAAGGTAAAGCAAAGAAGAAACTATCTAGACATAATTGCGAGAATAATTAGAAAGCAGATCAGGAACAGCAACAGCATCATCACATTTCCCCTTTCCACCAAAATGAGAAACACGACTATTGTTCCAGATACGACCATCCTCAGTCTTTACAGCATTTTTGAAAATTTTCACAATGGGTCTAGGAACAGAAAACTTCGACCAGTTCTGACAGCCCACAGGAGCCCTGATTTTTACTACCTCCCCCACCTTGAACTTGGAATCCTTAGCAGAATTTCTCCTATCCACATAAATTTTCCTTTTTCTCTGAAGTTCCAATTCCCTTTCTCTCCATGCACCCACCCCATTATTTTTTACACCCTTGTCTGCAGCCATCCAGGCAGGACACAAACAAGTATTTGGTGCTCTACCCTTGAAAAGTTCAAACGGAGTCTTTCCTGTGGTAGAGTGAGGAGAGAATCGATAAGCTGAAATTCTGTTCTGTAACTCTTTTCTCCAGTCCAAATTGTTAACCCTTGCCAACTGAATGCTTTCCTTCAAAGTTTTGTTGAGTCTCTCCAAAGCACCATTTGCTTCTGGGTGATACAAAGAAATCTTCTTGTGAACTATGCCACACTTACTGAGATACTCCTCGACTTTCCCAGAACAAAATTGAGGCCCATTGTCAGAAAGAATGGAGTTCGGAAAACTCTCACGTTTAAAGATAGACTCCAAAAAAGAGATAACAGACTCACTTGTAATCTCCCTTACCAAACTGACCTCAACCCATCTAGAATACAAATCCAATAAAACCAACATAAATGGAGTTTGATGCTCGCCATGTAAGGGCCCCACAATATCAACTGCAACTTCATCCCAGGGGGACCTGGGCAACCTCCTGCAAACCATAGGAGAAGACCTCGTCCTCAAAACTTTATCACTTGCCTGACAAGAAGAGCAATCCCTAACAGCGCGTTCCACCAACAAAGCGATACCTGGCCACCAGAAGTCCATTCGTATGCGTTCTTTTGTCTTGGAAATACCCAAGTGACCCTCATGAGACATGTCCACCAGAACACTTTTGAGGTTAATAGGAGGAACTAACCTAGTACCTCTCATGAGTAAACCATCTACCACTGCCAACTCATCAGCAATCAAAGACCACGGCTTCTTTAAAGAACTAGACCTACCATCTTCCAACAATTTAATGACCTCCAACAATTCCTCATCCTTACTCAGCTCCTCTCTCCAAGCATCTTCTTTCACCGCCCCCAAGGTAACATCACACACCTTTAATTCAGCCTCAAAATCGTCAGCCAAAACCTCCTCAACATTTTCTACAACATCCACCAACCTAGACAGACAATCTGCTGAGACATTAGTTTTTCCTGGGATATATTCAAACTTGAACATAAACTCCTGCAAAGAAATTACCCATCTCCTTATTCTTGCCGAGATGGAGTCTAATCCCTTCTTTTCAAACACTTCCTTTAGCGGTTTGTGATCAGACCTGACGGTAAAGGAGGAACCCTAAACAAACTTCCTGAATTTATTCACAGCCCAATATATACCAAGAGCCTCTTTCTCTATGACAGAGTAATTCAACTCTGCCCCCTTCAAACATCTTGATGCACAAGCTATAAGGACCTCCTTGCCTTTCCTCAGCTGTAACAACAAAGCACCCAGACCCTTACTGCTAGCATCTGTTACAATAAACGTTGGATCTCCTGGAACAAACTCCTGCAAATTTGGTGCATTTTTCAGATCCATCTTCACCTGATCAAACTCTCTTTACAGTCCAATTAAACACAGCATTTTTACACATGATCTTCCGCAGATTAATAGTTTTATCTGCAAAGTTTCTGACAAACTTATTGTAAAATTCTGTCATGCCCAAAAATGATGAAACCTCTTCTTTTGAACATGGTTCTTTCAATTTCTCAATTGTTTCAACAAGATCCTTTTTTGGACAAATGCCCTTCCTAGAGATATGGTGGCCCAAATAATCTAGTTCATTGACACCAAACTTGCACTTGCTCTGAAGCAGAGTCAAACCAACTTCCAACATTTTCTTCAACACCAGGCAAACCCTCTCATCATGTTCCTGTTCGTTCTTACCAGAAATGAGAACATCATCCTGATAACATCTTACCCCCGGTATTCCTTTGAACAGATCTTCCATAATTCTCTGGAATACCGAGGCTGCCGAAACCAGCCCAAAAGGCATTCTTAAGAACTTGAATGCGCACCCATTGGTGTAATAAAACTAGTAAGCTCTTGACACTCTTCTTTTAGCGGAATTTGGTGATAAGCCGAAGCCATATCTAAGGTGGTGAAATAGCAAGCCCCATCTAACGTAGAAACAAACTCCTCTATGTTTGGCAAAGGGTACTTGTCAACTATTACCTCTTTGTTTAAAGCACGAAGGTCAACACACAGCCGAATCTCATTATTAGGCTTCCTCACGACCACAATTGGTGCGAGCCACTCAGTAGCTTCTACTGGTTGTATAACCCCAGTCGACGACAACTTCTCAATCTCTTTACCCACAGCATCCTTTACACAAATTGGAATGCGTCTTACTTTAGCAGCAACAGGCACCGCACCCAACTTCAGTTTGATGTTGTGATTGTAACCTTTTATACATCCTAGTTTCTCACTGAACAACTCTTTATAGTTCTTAATGAACTTGTTCTCAACATTGTCTACAGCCTGTACCTGAATAACTGGATGGCATTTGGATTGAGACTCATACCCAACCTTGCCTGATGAGACCAACTCAACAAGTTGTCACCCCTGCTTACCACATAAACTTTTGCTTCTGTATACCTCTCTTTATATTCAATGCAGTCAAAAAAGTAACCCATTATTTTTATGGGATGTTCTTGATAACCTGTTGGTCTTATATCCGGTTTACACAAAGTTTTTTTTTTCCCAAACACATTTTCAAACACCTCATTTGAAATAAAAGTAACATGTGAGCATGAATCAAATTTCATCAACACACTTGCTTCCCCAATCAACACATAATCAGAAGGATGTTCTACAACATCATCATTAATCTGAAAGCTGACCAACTTAGTCTCAGTCTTCATATCTCTCCCAATTCTTGTTCTACAATTTCTACCAATGTGTCCCTTTCTGCCACACACATTGCAATTGAACTTAAGAGCAGGACACTCACTCGCATTTGCCATATGCCCATATTTCCCACATCTATAACAGGTTCCTTGAAAAGGAGTTGTGAATTTCTTACTCGACTATATTTTAGAAATTCCACCATCAACCTCCCCTTTCAACCTTTCCTCCTCGCACCTCTTTTTTCTTCTTCTCATCCTGTCTCTTCACAGCCTGACACGCCACTTCTTGTGTTGAAGAACTACTTGGTTTTTCATCCTTTTTATCCTTGCTTAGTTCCCCAACGCATTTTAACATATGTTCAACCCTTTTTGCAATACCTACAACTTCTTCAAGTGCAGGCTCATCCTTTAGCCACAACTCTTCCCTTATCTTATCACTCACGCATCTCAAAACAAACTGATCCCTAATTCGTTCTTCCACTAAACCTCCAAACTTGCAACTTGAAGCCAACTTTCTTAGAGCAGTAATGTACTCCTCAACACTCTTCCTTACCCTGGTCTCTTAACCGGAAATAGTACCTTTCCATGATTGTACTCACTTTAGGAAGATAATGTAAATCCAACTGCCTAGCACACACCTCATACTCATTCAATCCTCTTTGTTCTGCTTGAGGAATGACCGGAAGAGTCTCCAAAATCTCTTGACCTTCTCCGCCCAAACAATGCATCAATAAAGCATGCTTCCTTTCACCACTCAAATTTGCACCACACACCCTTGCGTAATTTTCAAAGATCTTTTTCCATCTTTTCCACCTAATCAGTGGTTCACCCGGTTCCATCAGGAAGAAAGGAGGTGCAGTTACATTCTGCATTTTACAGCACCAATACCACTCAAAACCCTTACACTTGTACCACTATAAAATCTTTATCAACAAAGTACCACCTCCCTTCCCTCAAAAAGGTGTGCCCATCACCGTCGACAGGCTTCAAGTTCCTCAATGTGGAATCTGTCCGCCAAGCTCCTCCGACTTTTCTCTCCCTCGCGTTTTCACTCGTTTTCCTTACAACGGGTCCTTCAGTCCTCCTTCTCCATTGAAGTAGATATTCTTAAAATGCCACACTCCAAACCGCTGCTTCAGTTGTATCAATCCTCTTTGCCGATTTTCATCGCGTTTTCGATTTCCTCAACGTCCTTCACCGTGTTTCCTTCGCTGGGCCACAGCTGTACCTTGAAGATGTTGGTTAATCTTTCTTCACCGACACAGCTGTCACGTAAGATTTTCTCTTAATGTTCAGCTATTCACCTGTTGTTGAGGCTATCCTGCACGAGTGGATCCCATCCAGAAACGTCGCCAGTGTAATAGTGAGATTCACACTGGATTAAGTTCAGTAGGTTATATTTAATCAGCCCCAACCAACAGTCAGCTAACAACTGACAAACATAGAATTACAAGATATGGGAACCTTGGTATCATGCGGTTCCAAACTCTAGGTTCCAACATGGAACCAGAAAACCCAGGATGACAGGTCATCACACTGCTCTTCTTTTTTTTATTTTCACTTTGAACTCTTGTGAAAAATATTGTTTTGTGGTGTTAGATGTTTAAAAACCATTGATATCCAATCATTTGTTGCTTTATTGATAACCTTGGTATCCTTTGAGTATAGCTTGTGCAAACTAGCTGTACATAAAGTAGCGGACACAAAATAAGCCTACGTGTTATCACTGGAACTACTTTTCTTTGTGCACACTTTCTAACTCCTCTTGGCAGTGTGTGGGTCTGATCCTAGGTTATGTATAAAACATTATATTTACTATTCCTCCCTTCACTACTTTGATCGACCATTGTTTTTGAATGATATGTATAGTCATTGGTGGGCATTACCCTGAACTCAGGCTGGGAAAGGTGTTCGGTTTAGTGATTCTCATTCTATATGGGAACATGCTGCCTTCTAGTATGTTGCAATCTTGTATTGGTACAAAATGGTAATTGTTTTGGCAGTATTCTGAGCTACCTTTTTTGGAATCTGCTCCTAGACTGGTAGTATGGTTTAGTTTTTACTTTACTAGACTAATTTGCTTAAAACAAAGTAAATCACTTATTGAAGTTACTACATCGATTTATGGTACCCAAGGTAGAACGCTGAAGTGGTTACATATATGTTTATTTTTGCAAAGCTGTTTTGTAGGGAATTAGGTACATTACACCAGTTTCTGCATCAGACATGTTTCTAACATTTCATTTCTGACTTATTTTTGCACCAGGTTATTTTTTATTTTTGTAAACCTGTGCACTACCGTTGGCATATTTTAGAATTGATATCAACTTTTGCATACATTTGCCATAACAAAAATGAAAGGCTTGTCAAAGGCACAGTTCTTGTTCAGATGTTAACCTGTATGTGCCCTAGTGTTTGTGGCATTATTACCTACCCATTAGAGGTGGTTGTCTGTGTGCGTGTCATACCAGCAGTCTGAGTGGTGGTAGCGATTGTCATGGGATTTGTAGTGTGTGTTCTCTGTGTGTATGTGGGGGCTCTGTGTGTGTGGGGGGGCTCTGTGTGTGTGTGTGTGGGGGCTCTGTGTGTGTGTGTGGGGGCTCTGTGTGTATGTGTGTGGGGGCTCTGTGTATGTGTGTGGGGGCTCTGTGTATGTGTGTGGGGGCTCTGTGTGTGTGTGTGTGTGGGGGCTCTGTGTGTGTGTGTGTGGGGGCTCTGTGTGTGTGTGTGTGGGGGCTCTGTGTGTGTGTGTGTGGGGGCTCTGTGTGTGTGTGTGTGGGGGGGGGGCTCTGTGTGTGTGTGTGGGGGCTCTGTGTGTGTGTGTGTGGGGGCTCTGTGTGTGTGGGGGGGGCTCTGTGTGTGTGGGGGCTCTGTGTGTGTGTGGGGGCTCTGTGTATGTGTGGGGGCTCTGTGTATGTGTGGGGGCTCTGTGTATGTGTGGGGGCTCTGTGTATGTGTGGGGGCTCTGTGTATGTGTGGGGGCTCTGTGTATGTGTGGGGGCTCTGTGTATGTGTGGGGGCTCTGTGTGTGTGGGGGCTCTGTGTGTGTGTGTGGGCTCTGTGTGTGTGTGTGTGGGGGCTCTGTGTGTGTGTGTGTGGGGGCTCTGTGTGTGTGTGTGGGCTCAGTGTGTGTGTGTGTGGGGGCTCTGTGTGTGTGTGGGGGCTCTGTGTGTGTGTGGGGGCTCTGTGTGTGTGTGGGGGCTCTGTGTGTGTGTGGGGGCTCTGTGTGTGTGGGGGGGCTCTGTGTGTGTGTGGGGGCTCTGTGTGTGTGTGTGGGCTCTGTGTGTGTGTGGGGGCTCTGTGTGTGTGTGTGGGGGCTCTGTGTGTGTGTGTGGGGGCTCTGTGTGTGTGTGTGGGGGCTCTCTGTGTGTGTGTGGGGGCTCTGTGTGTGGGGGGGCTCTGTGTGTGGGGGGGCTCTGTGTGTGGGGGGGCTCTGTGTGTGTGGGGGGCTCTGTGTGTGGGGGGGCTCTGTGTGTGTGGGGGGGGCTCTGTGTGTGTGGGGGGGGCTCTGTGTGTGGGGGGGGCTCTGTGTGTGGGGGGGGGCTCTGTGTGTGGGGGGGGGCTCTGTGTGTGTGGGGGGGGCTCTGTGTGTGTGGGGGGGCTCTGTGTGTGTGGGGGGGGCTCTGTGTGTGTGGGGGGGGGCTCTGTGTGTGTGGGGGGGGGCTCTGTGTGTGTGTGTGGGGGGGGCTCTGTCTGTATGTGGGGGGGCTCTGTCTGTATGTGGGGGGGCTCTGTCTGTGTGTGGGGGGGCTCTGTCTGTGTGTGGGGGGGCTCTGTCTGTGTGGGGGGGCTCTGTGTGTGTGGGGAGGGCTGTGTGTGTGGGGAGGGCTGTGTGTGTGGGGAGGGCTGTGTGTGTGGGGAGGGCTGTGTGTGTGGGGGAGGGCTCTGTGTGTGTGGGGGGGGCTCTGTGTGTGTGGGGGGGCTCTGTGTGTGTGTGTGGGGGCTCTGTGTGTGTGTGTGGGGGCTCTGTGGGGGGGCTCTGTGGATAGCTTTTTTATAGGTGGCTCTGTGTGGGTGTAAATGCAATAGGTCATGCATTTGCGTACGATTAAGCTATTGGCATTGTAAATGACAATGCCATTTATTTATAATTGAAAAAAGTCATGAGCAATGCCAATAGCTCCACCTTTAATAATGCCGAGGCCATTGCATTGTAAATACTTGTTACTTTAGTCGTGCATAACAGCAGCAAAAACACATGGTAGGAGCACAACTCTGATCACCACGTATAACATATATGCAACCTTTAAGTGTTTAACTGGTACTAATGAGATGAAACCTTTGCCTATACAGTGTTACAATTTGTAAAAATGGTAACATAATAAAGTGATACCATCGCAAAAAGTGCCACATTATGCAGCACTGTTTGCGTTATACGGCTGCATAATTTACAAATTAACAGGGCGAGCAGTCAGAGCTGAGCCAAAGGACTGGCTTGGCTTAGTCTGTGCACAAGCTAGTCCTGAAAATGATTTACCATGAGTTATACACCAAATATCACTTAAAATATGATATTGTATGTTCAAAATCCATAAAACGTGCATTTCTTCGACAAATTAAAGTTTTTACATTAATATCTCACTATAGTTCTGCACTAAAACTTTTAAACATAAACTTAGAACCGTTCCTGCCTTGACAGTTGTCATTTGAATCCTTTATGCAGCTCACATTCTAATAGAGCAACATTATAGTCCATTAAATGAAACACAATAGGTTTTGTACAACTGGCACGCTGAACTCCTGTATTTGAAGGTATTTTATTATTCAATAGTACAGAAAAAGGAAGATGGATGAAATATTGGCTTAAGGTCACACAATTTGGTTAAGCAGGGAAGCGGATTGATCCAGTTTTTCTGGTTTCACTTTGTACAAATAGGCCACTAAATTGGTATTTATTTATATCTCCTTTTTACCTCAATGTTTTTTCCTTTTTGGTGCATGAGGGTAGAGTATGGGTGGCAGCCATAAGCCTCATGAAGGCTTGGCTTGTTATGGGTGTGATGGTTAACCCCTTCCGTGCTCCCGTTGGCCGACGGGAGCACTCCCTCCCCAGTGCTGAGCACGACCAACGGCCGACGCAGCCCGCCCACCCTTTAGAACGCCCGCACCGCGGCCGAAAAACCTCTGGTTAAGGCGTTAAACATAGATCCAAACCAGGGCCAGGCTTCATGATTGGGCATGATTGGGCATGATTGAGCATGATTGAGCTTTCCATGGCACACTCACCTCTAGTGTAATATTACTTAGGATATCTGTGTGTGTAACCGGTTGGTGCCCTGGGGACTTGTGTGGTTATAGACCTATAAGGTCCCATCCTGGGTGAAAGCACTGAATATGTAGGACAGTTAAAAATGAATTGCATGTTGCATACAGTATAAGCTAGACTGGCAAAAAGACTGAGAATTTGTTTTCGCCAGGTTTGCATGTTAAAGAAACAGTGATGCAAACCCTGGACAACGTGTTGTACTAGAATTTACTTTCTAACACCATCCTGATTTGCTTTGGATTGTTATCTAACATATTGCAAAGTGAAGTGCTACTTTGTGGCAAGAGTTTGTTCCATGGGTTGTACATTGGCATGGCTCTTGCAGGAACATCTATTTTGAATCTGCACCGACCTAGGATTTGGGCACCTCAAGACGTACAAAGTGGTTCGAGAGTGGACTTCATTTCTCTTATTAGAAAGACTGTGCTCTTTAAATAATATGGGTAATCATAAACCTTGCGGCTTTGATTGCAGGGTGGCCAGTATATATATATTTTTTCATATTTTCCTCACTATCACAAGCCTATTAGGTCCTGACTAATGCCCCGGAACCATTTTAGGGGACCATATATGGGCAGAAACATGTTGACCATTAGTAGGGGTCCTTTAAGCACTTTGTTCCTAAAATGTGGAACACACTACCCAGGGACATGCGCATGATAACCAACGAACTAGCATGCAGAAAAAACCTCAAAACACTTCTATTTCCAACCTCTCGGTCTCAGACACTCTGACTTATACCATCTTTTATGTTTCTCCTAGTGCTGGGAAGCCTAAGGGCAGCTATGTGCTTTATAAATACATAAACAGGGGTATATTTGCTTAATCCCTAGTTCTCCATTTAATCTTTATTCCAGAGGCCTACTGAATAAAGTCTACTTGGACCCCTGGAGATAGTTCTATTTATCTTCTTTGCACTCCCCCCTCACTGACCCCTTTCTCATCTTTGAAAAACACCATAGCTCCTTCCCATGGGGGAGTCGCAGCCCACACCATGGACCTCGCAGTTCAGGTGTGAAGAGTACTTGTTTAAAGTATTGTTTTCTACCATTGGCAGTCTTAACTCTCATATTTGGGCTTTGATTGCAGATAATGAGGTAAAAAGTTTTGGTGAAATTAAATATTTGCTTAAGATCCCACCATTTAAGCGAGGACGTTGTGGTTTATTCCGGTTTTCTGGCTTCGCTTTGCACAAATCACCCAGTAAATGGATATATATTTGCCTTACCTTATGTTAGGGCTTTATTTTGACCTTTTAGTGTTTTTCTACAGTCTTTGAAATAAAGCACAAACTCAACCCGAAGGTATTGGAGCGCTTCAAATGAGTACCGGTTACATTATACTAAATCACATGCATTGTTTACTGGTGTGATTAGATTAAGTGAATGTCCCACATTCACAGGATAAGCCGATGTGGACACTCAAATCTGGTTCTCCATTTCAGTCAGCTACTCTGATTGTAACACCACATTCTGTGCAGTGGGAGTGTGGCAGGCAGAAGCCTATACTCCGCTCAATATGGTTCCATCAGGACCTTGAGCTGAGCTTGGCCGAGATTCAACCTCAAGCTGTCTCGAGCTTTTAGTCTCTATTACATTGTGTTCAGAAAGTCTCAGCTAGCAATGATGTTGGAGCATTCCATAAATATAGCTAGATATAAAGACACCTCTACTAGATGTCTCGGAACATGAATAAAAAAAACGATACACAGAAATGAAGCAGGATTGCTTTGTATTGCACCCTTATACAGTATATTACCGAACTAGAGAATTATGACGTTGAAGCTCTATTGATCATCTTTCAGTCTATTCTTGTTGTTGCCTTGGACACTAAATTGGAGCCAATCTGCCAGTTTTTATCGACTATTGAAAAGGAGCTTGTGGTATAGTTGGTGTGTGCAGTTGACAGTGTAGATGAAAGCGTTAGTAGAGTGGCAAGGGAGGAGCAAGCAGGTGAGACAGTGATCAGTGGTTGGCCCTTGGGCCCTTTTTGTGTGTAACTTGTGGATGCATTCTGTCCATATTCTGGATATTGCCAATAAAGAAGAACCTACGACGAAGCTTGTCGACTCTGTACTATCTTTACCACACTGGTGATGAGGATACCATGGTGGCCCCAATCTGACTTTGGTATTATAAGACCTGTCGGAGAACCACCTGTCATTCTTGAGGAATCTTGTGATATTGGGGGTATAGTTTCAAAGGAAGTTGTTCATTGGATTTCATAATATCCTAAAGTAGTTATGGATTAAGTAGTTCTAATTAAGAATTTTAAACACAGTATCAAAGTTAAAGATGGATGTGTTCCTTTTTAGCACAAGTTATGTAATGTGCCTCAGTGTGAGATTTGTCCAAAATGTTAACAAATGCAGCAAGATGGTGGTATTTAACCAGTTGATGCCACCTTATGGTTATCTCTAGTTGACTTATCCAAGAAGAGCTCAGGTGATCTGCAACTTTGTATTGACGTAAGAAGTGAAAACAGTGGCATCTGGGTAGAAAATTTTCGTTTACCGCGGATAGAGGATTTGATCAGTGGTTGGACAGGCCAAATGGTTCACTAAGTTGGATTTGAAGGTGGTGTACCATCAGTTGGTATTAGAAGCAGAATCATGTCATCATACTGACTTTGTCACACCCAATGGTCATTTCCAGTTTTGTAGAATGCCATTTCACCATGCATCTGCTGCTTCTGTTTTTCAGAACATTCTGAAAAGGATGTTGCAAGGGATCAAAATGTGGTGGCATTTCAAGAAGGAAACACATGTTTGCTAAGATTTTGGAGGAACACTTTCAGAAGGCTGGTAAATGTGTTACATGAAAATGGTGTTTCTCCAAGGAAATGCAAGTGTGTTTTCGCAGTCAAGCAGATAAAATACCTTGGCCATATTCTTTCTTTTGAAGGTGTCAAATCAAATCCAGGATTGATGGAGGCAATTGTAAAGGCTCCATATCACAAACTCAAGAATCAACTTGGATCTTTCCTAGGGATGTGAGTTCTATTTTAAATTTGTCAGGAATTATTCAATCAAGGAAATGTTAGCGCTCTACTAATATGTAAGGGTCTCAATGCGCTGAGGGGAGGGGTCTGCAGATTCCTTGACCGAAAAGACAGGTCTCGAGGGCCTTCCTTAAAGTGTCCAGGGAGGGGGCTTGTCTGATGTCTGCTGGCAGTTTGTTCCAGGTTTTGGCAGCAATTTGAGAAGGATAGTCATGGCTCTGTGGATGTGCGGGGTTTCAGCCAGTGTGAGGTTGGAAGATGGGAGGTTTCTTTTGGGTACGTGGAAGTTGATTCTGTCGTTAAGGTATTTTGGTCTGTTGAGTGAAAGCATTTGTAGGTGTTAGTGAGGATTTTGAAGGCGACTCTTTTCTCCACAGTGAGCCAATGGCGTCTTTGCAGTTGTTGGCTTATTTGTTCATGCCGGGGGAGGCCGAGGAAGAGTCTGGCCGCCGTGCTATGTATTGTCTGAAGTTTGCGGAGTAGGGACTTGATGCCGTCTTAAAACGCATTCCCATAGTCCAGTCTGTTGGTGACTATCTTCCTTGACTCAGGGGCATCCATTTGAAGGTCTTGTAGAGGATGCAGACGATGTTGAAGCAGCTGGATGTGACGGCATTGACCTGTTGGTTCATGGTGAGTGATGCGTCTAGTATGGTGAGTGATGCGTCTAGTATGAAGCTGATGTTTTTGGCGTGGTCTGTGGGGGTAGGTGAGCTTCAGAGGGTGGTTGGCCACCATTTGTTCTCATGTTGAGGGCGTAGTTCCAAGGATGATGACTTCAGTCTTCTCAGCATTGAGTTTGTTAGCTGCTGGTCATACAGGATGTGACGTCTTGCATTCCTTTACGGAAGTTGAGTTTTGCGGGGGTGGGGTCTTTGGTGAGGGAGAGGATGAGCTGGCGAAGGATACGTTGTTGAGCCTGTGTTGTCGTACGATGGTTGCGAGGGTGGCCATGTAGATATTGAAGAGGGTTGGGCTCAGCGATGACGCCGGTGGGACTCCGCAGGTGAGTTTCGTAGGGTCGGAGAGGAAGGGTGCTTGTTGGTCTTGGCCCTTCTGGCAGGTTCACCCCTGAACTTTTTGCTTTTTGTGACCTGGGGATGGTGATTCTTGGTTTCTGCGCACTTTCACTGTCCCAGTGGAAAGTGGGTGCGCACTCTGAGTGCGTGTGGTGTGATAGGCCTGCCCTCCCATAGGAATGCATGGGTAATGTATGTGTCCCTGGTAGTTCCTGATGTGTGGGGTGTGCAGGCTCGAGTCTGGTATGCGCGGACTCGTGTGATTGAATGCTGCGCAATGGTGTGTGCAGCGTGTTTTTGTCTAATATGGAAGTGCCACTTCTAGATGTGTGCCTGTCTGTGCAGTGAATGTGCTGGCTTGTGATTGGCTGGAGCTGGCTGGTGTGCCAGGCTCCATGAGTCATGATGGGTCTGCCCCGGTGGTGAGTGTTGAGATTAGCATGTGTGATGTGAGGGAGTGGTGCACCTGGGACCTGAATAGGGCTGGGCTTTCCCCACACAATGCTGGCTCCGCCCCCTGTGGTGCGACTGATGACCCTAGCCTGGCCAGTGAAAGGAAAGGGTGGTTGAGCACATCAGTGCTCCAAAACCAGCTGCGACTGGTTTTTCCCCCACCCTGCACCCTGAGACAAAGGAATTCACTGTATAAAAAGGGGCTGTCTCCTTACAAAATGTTCTTGTTCCTGACTTGAATCTACCAGGGGCGTGCTGCTGCTGGGGCCCAGGGGAAGGCTTGCCTCCCTGGGCCCTGCCCAGCCCCTGGATGCCTAGAGTACCCCTCTACTTCCTGAACCCTGACATAGTGGGCTTTGCTGATGGTGGGGCCCAGGCGGGACCGCCATGGGGGCTGTGTCCTTTCTGGACTGCCCTGCTGGCATCTGGGCCCTGCTTTGCCTCCAGGACCTGTTTCTGTTATGTTGCCCTTGCCCCAGGACTTGATGCTGCCTGTGGGCGCCCTGGGAGCGCAGGGCTCCACTCCCTTGTGGCCGTGTGCGAGGGAATCCCGAGCGTAGGGATTCCCCCTGTGGTCCCTTATTCGCAGGTGCCCACCCTGCATTGTGCTCGTTATGGTATTTTTTATATACGGGAGCCCACCCCGTTTATGTGCTCCTTAGCGAGTGCCCACCTCGCTTCTGCGTTTATTTTGCCTACCGAGGGTGCCCACCCCTCATTTGCCGATATAGAAATCACCGCCGCGACCGTCTCGAGCGGCAAACCGGAAGTCAGGCGGCAGGGTGTCTGGAGTGGTGCGGGACTTCCGCTTGATACAGGAAGTCCTGCCGCGATTGGCTCCCCGCCCGGCTGGAGAGAGGGGAAGAGCAGCGTGGCCGAGTCATGGCCTCCGGTGGCCGGGGCTCCTGTGAATTTGGGAGAGCCCTGGGGCCAGCAGCAGAATGCCACACCACAGTTGCGGGGTTCCCATGCAGAGGGAGCCATGGTGAAGGCGAGCCCTGCAGCCTAAGTCCCCGCGGAATGCCGCCTCCCAGCCGAGGGTGAGTGCGGGCGTCTCAGGGGGCGGGGGTCTCTGCTCTGAGGGTAGAGCGGCCTGCTTGGCAGCGCGCCGCTCCCCCGTTGCTCTCCCGCATTTTGGGCCGCATAATTCCCGAGTCCCCAGAGGGGGGGGACTCCAGCGTTGGGGGTATTGATTGATTTAGAGTCCCCCGAGAGGGGCTCCAACAATTGCGGCCATGTTTTATCCGAGCCCGAGAGGCTCCAACGTCAAAGCGTGCTTGCATAGAGCCCAAGAGGCTCAGGGGGCAATAATTGATCTCTAGTCCCCTGAAGGGGGACTCCCAGGAGGCTCAAGAGGGCCCAGTTTGTGCATAGAGCCCACGAGGCTCCCAAGTTGTTCAAGGGCCCCAGTCAACGATAGAGCCCACAAGGCCCCCCCAGTTATTCCAAGGGCCTAGAGGGCCCCCCATGTTTGGCGCAGTTTTGCTCCCCTGTGCGCCACGTGTATTCCGAGAGCCTAAAGGGCTCCAACAGGTGGCATATGTATTTCCAGAGCCTAGAGGGCTCCCGTGTGTGGCTCAGTTTGGTTTCTAAGGGCCAGTGAGGGCCCCTGTCGCAATTTTGGTACAACTGCCCAGCAAGTAGTGGGCAACTGCACCGTTTAGCTTTTCCTTCCTAGGGACTTGTGTTCTCTGGACTCAGGAGTGAGGTGCACTCCTTCGCCCCTACTTGGCTTTCCCCAGCTGCGCAGCACTTGGCGCTAGCTGCAGCATTTAGGCCCTGTCCCTGTCCTCCGCTGTCCAGCAAGTAGTGGGCAGCTGCTACGTTTAGTTTTTTGGCGCAGTGGCACAACCTGGACTTTGTGAGTTATGTGCTTCTTAGGGTGCTAGGAAATTTACTGTTGTATGTTTTGCGCACCCTGTGTTCTGGTACCTCTGATTGTGTTTTTATGCATCATGTACAAAGTTGCTTTCCTACACCGCTGAATGTATGTTTATGCATCATGTTTTCCTTCCCTACACCTCTGAATGTTGTGAAGCATCATGTGTAATATGTTCATGCGTATACCCCTAGATGTATGGTGATACTTAGGTGGTTGTTCTTCCTAGTACAGGTGTTGCTAGCTAAGTCCAGGTTCCCTGCGTAATATTCTCCTAAGGTGGTTAGGGTTGCGTAGGTGGTACTTACCTGTTACCAGTAGTTACTGGTTGTGTGCTCTGTTTCATTTTTGTCCTACAGTGATGATTCTTCTAAAATCTACAAGTGCATATTCCTGACAGTGGTCCCTGTGGCCCTGTCCTGTACATAATCCCCTGTAAATTCTGCCCGTGCCTGTTGGCACATTGTAAAGTGTGTTTCTATCTAATGTGATTGGCAATACAAAGGCCATTTTAACATATACCTTGTGTGGAGTTCCTTTTGTGGGGGGCCTTGGATGTTGTTCTCGGTGGGTGCGTGCGCTAATGCTTTACACATCGCCTCTGAGATAGGCCTGACTGCTCATGCCAAGCTACCTAGAGGGTGAGCAGGGGCGGGTTTCTTCCTTGCCCTGACTTAGAATGGTGGTCTCTGCCTGGCTTTGGTGCAAGCCTTAGCCAACCAGAAATCCCATTTCTAACCGTGCTTGTCTGATCCTTTGGTTTCTTCCGGTGAGGAATGATTGGATCGAATCCAGGGCTGTTCTTTGTATGCCGGCATGGTGTGGCCTTGTGACTAGCGTGCAGTAAGAGATGGTGTCGAAGGCCGCTGATAGCTTGGAGGAAAATAGCTGTGAAGCGGCCTTGGTCCAGGAGGGCGCTGATGTAGTCTGTGGCAGCAAGCAGGGCGGTCTCAGTGCTGTGATTGTTTCAGAATCCAGATTGGAATGGGGATAGCACGGCGTTCTCCAATGAATCTAGTCAGTTCCCTGTTGACTGTTTTTTCTGCAACTTTGGCTGCGGAGGGGAGGAGAGAGAGGGTCAGTAGTTCTTGAGGTCAGTGGGGTCATCTGTGGATTTCTTGAGCAGGGACCGGACTACTGCGCGTTTCCAGCCATCTGGGAAGTTACCTTGTTGGAGGGTGCAGAGGTGTGGAATTTATTAAAATATCTGCTTGTCCATAGGGCAGGTTGCTTCATAAATCTACTTGTCCTGTAACAAAATCCACTTATCCCTTTAGTGCCATGTAGTGCGGTGACAAATTATGGCAGCAATCATTATATAAGAGCTCTTATATAGCCTCCCTGATTATGCGAGCTCATATCATAGTAGTGTTTGAATACTATCAATCCCTTTATGTTGCCACGTTTTGGCAGATGTACATACTAGGACTGAAGGTAGTAGTAAGCAATAGTTCCAGGGTTGAAATGCCCTTTTGAGTCTGTGCAAACCTAATAAATTGCTTGTTTTAAGAGTTTTCAACAACTCTTTAATATTTTCCCATACTGAGAAATGCTGGAAATTTACTCCAGATAATGGCAGACGTAAACCTTCTTCCAGAGTTGAGAAAAATGGGGTTGGAGGAATAATGAACTTGCAAACACTCAGGTTTTCGCATGAGCAAATCTACACATGCATATTTGCTCATTCTAAAACGCAGTTCACAAATATTTTTTAGGAGTACAATTTCCTGCCCTCCTTGTGTAAATTCTTGTGAATTCACTAAAGCCATATAGCTGCACTTAATGGAAGGACATATACCAAGGGTGCACTTTTGAGACTTTAATTATTGGGCCCCTCATTTGGTCTGGCATTTACCATGACCTTTTGGGTTTATTAAAATTCTTTCCCTCTCTCCGTATCAGCTGGATTCACTGTGCTTGACAGCATTCTTCTCTTTCACAAGGAGCATATCGGCACACAAAGTAGTTTTTTTCAGTACCTATAACTAATGTGGCAGTGTGTGCTTTTTGAGACCAACATTTTTTTTGCTTTGCCAATGTTTGTTATAATGGGGAGGGGTCGGCAGCTCTCACATCAATAAGGTGTGACAGAAACCATGCCAAAACAAGTCACACATTGCCAAAACTAAAAAGCTGACCGCTAATTTCAGACCTACTGGCTTTGCCACTGCTTGTTTATTTTTATGTTTCCCCTAATATCATTGAAACTGGTTACACTGATTTTCCAATATGAATATTTTTGGGAAATACTAGCATGCATCAACACATTTTACTAAATGATGCTGCAAAGAAATGGTACCTGAAATTTTTCAGTAGTTTAGCAAAATGTTTTTTACCCCCTACTTTAATTTTGTTTAGAACATTTTATATAGAAAGCAAAGAATCATTAATCTTGCTTTCAAGCTTCTGCAAATATTTGCATCTAATCTGAGAGCATTCGGGGAGCATTATGCATAGCCTCATATTGCTAAACTTTGAAACCGTGTGTTCTCATTATTATACTGGAACCACGGTCAGTAGTGCAGTCAGAATTAACATTTACTTGGAGCACTCACCATAATAAAGGCTTCAAATTAATGAACTATAATACAAATCTGAACAACATTAGCATATGCACACAGATATTAACTTCCCTGACCCTTAATGTGGTACTGCAAACTGGCAGCCAAAGGGTTTGTGCTGCAGGGGGTTGGGCCTACTTGTCCCAAGGACAAACTACACATTAAAACGTGTTGCCCTTGACACCAAACAATATGTCCTGGGTGTCAGACTATAGGAATTCCACATCCCTGAGGGTGGTGTTGATGGTGCTCTGTAGGCTGATGCTCTGTGGTAAATGTGGGGAGGGCAGGGGCCGGTGGGGCCCCCTAGTGGATGCCTTTCATGGTCTAAGAGTGGTCTTCGGTCATGATCAGCGTCCAGTTGGAGATGGTGGACTGGCTGGTGTCTGGAGGGCCGGGGTCGGCTGTGGCATTTAGAGTGTGGCAGACAAAGTTGTCGTAGAGGTTTTTGGTTTTGAGATGGAAGTAGGATCCAAGTTTGTCGCAGAGGTCTTGGGGTGGGTTAGTTGGCGAGGATTTTGTTGTGAATGATGATCCTCTTGGTGGTTGATTTGCTTGTGGTAGTCAGTCATGGCGTCCTTGTAGGTGGAGTTGTTTTCGGTTGTCTTGGTGTTTCTCCAGTTCTTCTGCAGGCATCTGAAGGTGTGCCTGGCTTACTAGAGTTTGGTGGGCAACCACGCGGCTTTCCTGGGGCGCTTGTCGGGGTTGTGTAGCAAGGTAAGCTCGTCTGCGCAGTTGGAGATCCAGGTGTGGAGTTCTCTGGGTGCGATGTTTGCATCGAATGCCCAGGTGTGGTTCTCTGGTGAGGGCAGAGTTGAGTTTTGTCAGTCACCTTTCTCCAGTTCCTTCGTGGTGGGCATGGGCATGGATTGGGTGCCTTGGGTTTATCGATGAAGTATATGCAGTGGTGGTCAGGCCATGGTGGCTGTGTTGTGTGGCTGAGTGGACGCTGTTCCCTGACGAGAAGATGGGGTTGAGGGCATGTCTTGTTCTGTGGGTCGGTGTGGTGAAGTTGTTTTGAGTCTGATGCTTGCAAGGTTGTCACAAAGCATGGTGGAGTTTGGGTCGCTGGGGTTGTCGAGGTGGAAGTTCAATTCTCCAATGAGGATGTAATTTATGGTGGCGATGGCGTGGAGGGTGATTAAATCGATGATTGTGGTGAACGGTGGCTGTGGGGTGGTCTATAAATGAGGGTTCCTCTGAGCGTGGCGGTGGAGTTGATTTAGATCTAACTGAATACTTTAGACGCTTGTTAAAGAACAGAGTTCACTTGGTCAACCATTTGTCAAAGAAATTTGGTGTGCTCAAAAATGATTTAAGCACCAGCGCTTCAACCATATGTATCTGGCCGCAAACTTTTTGTCACTGTGGAGGCAAGTGCATATGAAATTGGAGCGGCACTTTCAGTGAGGGAGCAATGGAATCTACCATAGGTTTCACATCCAGATTATCAGAGCAGGAAACCAGATTCTCTGTGATCGAAAAGTGTTTGCTATCATGTCGGGAGTTCAAAAATATAAGCCATGTTAGTGGGGAGGATCTTTTTGTATACAAATGGACCACCGTCCTTTGGACATTCTCAATGGACACAAAGTTGAGAAATCTACTGCTAAACTTTCCAGTTTATTGTTCGAATTGCTTGAGTTTTACTTTGATGTGTATATTCCTGGAGATAAGTATTGTAAAGCCAATTAATTGTCAAGGCTACCGGTGGTTGACCAAGAGGAATTTAATGACATTGAAGACTGTATAACAAGTATATGATAGATTGTGTGGTGTGTAGCAGTGTCCAGAAATGATATGATGCAGTTAATATGGATGTCCTGAAATTTGTTGAAAGGATGGCCAAGAGGAAAAAATGTTGAAATCTTCTTTACAATCCTACTGGAAATTGGCGGATTAAATATCTATTGAGTGGTGTTTTGATCAGGGGGCGAAGAATGTAATCCTCCAGGGAGTTATAGAAAAAGGATTATTGAAACGGCTCATGCTGCTACCAAAAGACTTATTAGAACAAGATACTGGTGGCCATCCATGAACAGGTTGGTAAGATGGTTAGGGATTGTGTTGTGCACAGTGTTTCATCAGTGGTAAGCATTTAGTGACCTCAGTTCCTGTACCTAAGATGGTAGTAAGTCTGGACAAGTTGTGGAAGAAAGTATCAGTTGATTTTCTGGGGCTTTTTCATGTTCTATTGGTACAGATGAGATTTCATTGTATGAATTGATCAGTTATCTAGATGGTTTTAGGTCAAAGGAGGTATTTTATAGGAAAGGGATGTCAGCAGAGGTCTTATCGGATAATTAGGTACAATTCACCTCGACATCCATGCAGGATTGTTTTTTTCAATAATGGTATTAAACATGTTCACACACCATTTTATTGTCCTCAATTTAATGGTAAAGTTGACAGATTTAACAAGGTATTGGTCGAGTGTGTGCAGAAGGCACTTGGGTCTGGAGTGGATTGTGCTGATGCAACTAGGGACACTATTTGGGCTTATTGTAAGACTCCGCACTTGGTTAAGAGTTAGGTGCATTTTGAGCTGATGAGGGGAAGGAGTGCCAGCTCGTGTCTGTATCAGGATTGGATCTCTGATCTTAACACGGAGTTGGATGGAAAAATGTTGTCTGGTGAAGCTAAAACAGGTGATGCTAGTAGGATTAAGGTGAATGATTTGGAGAGTAAGAGCAAGCACAAAAATGCTGTAGAGGTGCAGGTTGGTGATTGGGTTCAGGTCAAAGATCCTCTACTATTAAGATTTGGCCTGTCATAATTTAGAGAATCCATTCAACTAAAGAGTTAGTGGAAAATCTTTACAGATTGCTAATGGACAGGAGTGGAATGTTTCTCATGCTGTCAGTGGATAAATGCAGTGTGGAGGTGGGTAGTGAGATTTCAGCTTGTAAAGGAACAAGTAGATCCAAGAGTATTTCCAATATGTGTAAGAATCTGGTTTTACCTAGGAGTTCATGTGTCAAGAGATTACCAAGGATTTTTGATTGTTGTGGCTGTTTGTCCTTCTGTTTCACTTGTTGCCCTGTCTGTGGTTTTCTACTGTTTTGTCTGTTGAAATGTTGAATGTTTGTGAAGGGGGAGATGTTGGTTATTGTTGGTGGGTGCAGGTGACGGTGTGGATTACAATGTTAGTCTAGAGCATTGGCAGAGTGGCAAGGGAGTAGCAGGCAGGCAAGATGGTGGATTTTGGTGGTCAGTTCTTGGGATCTTTTTGTATGTAACTTGTGGATGTATTTCCATATTCTGGATATCAATAAAGAATAACTTACGACGAAGCTGGGCGACTGTACTATCTTTACCACAGAGCTTACTAAATACAATCATTCTATATTGCATGCGGAAGCTCACCCTTCTACTTCTGCTCCTGTTTGTCCCCTCCCTACAGCGATGCTGCGTTCTACTTAGCTTGCAGTTATAGGGTCTTCTATCAACCAGGTTGTAGGAAGGTGGATACCAGACTATGGTTACCCCAGATTTTTTGCCTTGTGTTTAGCTGGTTTTCAACTTAGTTAGCCTGGGGCCCTGATTAGCAGGATCTCAGGCAATCTGCTCTTCAAAATGGACTCCATGTACCCTAGGTACATTACCAATTGGATACTGGATCACCTTTATGAGCCCCTGTACAGTGTACCATAGGTACCCAGTGTTGGACTTGGACCTTCTGGCAGGTTCACCCCTAAACTTTTTGCTTTTAATGGTGACCCAGCAGTAGTGATTTTTGGTTTCTGCGCTCTTTAACTGTGTCCTAGTGGAAAGTGCGTGCGCACTCTGAGTGCGTGGAGTAAGGTTGGCCTGCCCTCCCATAGGAATGCATTGGGAATGTATGTGTCCCTGGTAGTTCCTGATGCGTGGGGTGTACAGGCTCGAGTCTGGTTTGTGCGGACTCTTGTGATTGAATGCTGCGAAATGATGTATGCGACGTGTATGTGTGCAGTGTGTAGTGTGGAAGTGCCACTTACATCACACGCACAGCCATGTCTAGAAGTGTACTGACACGTGATTGGCTAGAGCCTGGCTCCAGGAAGTCTGGATGGGTCTGCCCAGTGGTGAGAGTTGAGATTAGCATGCTGATGTGAGGGGAGGAGTGCACCTGGGTCCTGAATGGGGCTGGGTTTTCCCCACACAATGCTGGCTCCGCCCCCTGTGGTGCGTCTAACGACCCTAGCCCTGCCAGTGAATAGTGAGGGGCTGAGCCCATCACAGTGCTCACAAACCAGCTGCGCCTGGTTTTGCCCCCACCCTGCACCTTTAGCCAAAGGATTTGTCTGTATAAAAACAGGCTGTGACCTCTTGAAAAATGTTCTTGTTCCCAACTTGAATCTTACCAGGGGCATGCTGCTGCTGGGGCCCGGGGGAAGGCTTGCCTCCCTGGGCCCTGCCCAGCCCCTGGCTTGCTGAAGGACTCCTTGTGGCACTGGAAGCCTTGTCCTGTGTTTCCTGCTAGCGCTGGGAGCGCTTTACTTGGGCCCCTGGCGCGTGAGCGCTTTCTTTTTGTCCTAGCGCTTGGGAGCGCTGTTGTTTTTAGCCGGTGCCCACCCGGCGTGTGCCCGCTTGATTTGCAGATTTTGAAGTCCTCCGGTGAGTGCCCGCCTCGCCAGGGACCTGGTTGCCCTAGCGAGAGCCCACCTTGCTTTATATTTAATTCCTGGAGGGAGCCCACCCCTCGTTTGCCTCCTCGAGAATCGCTGCCGCCCGGCCCGTGACCAGGAAGTCAGGCAGGCCGGGAGCGGTACTGCGGGACACCTCCGTGACGTCATTCCCGGGCCGCGCTCTGATTGCACGTCAGGTCCCGGGCCAGCAGCCAACCAGGAAGAGGAACCCTGAAGCTGCCCGGTGAAGAGGGAGAGCGGCGCCTGCCTTCCCGGGGCTCCCGGGAACGAGGGAGAGCCCCGGAGTGCAGCCAGGAGGCTGACGGAGAGCCCTGCAGGTAGAAAGGATCCCCGTGAGCAACCCAGGATCCAGAGCCCAGGAGACAGAGCCCAGGAGACAGAGTCCCGGTGAGTGGTGTCCGGTGTTTGGCGGGAGGGGGCGTTGGGGCACAGTGCTGGTGCCCGCCCCCCCGCCCTTGGGTGCTATCTTCCAAGGGACATTTACTTCGTTGCAGAGCGGCCCCGAGAGGCAGCGGGCCGCTCCCACATTGAGCCTACATTTCTGGGGGCATTATTCTTCCGAGTCCCCTGAGAGGGACTCCAAGGGGCCGTCATTATTTCCGAGCCCACGAGAGGCTCCAGGGTCCCATTGTTGTTTTAGAGCCCCAGAGAGGCTCAGCGGCATTTTGTTGTGCAAAGATCCCAGTGAGGCTCAAAGGGGCCAGCCATTTCTGTGGAGCCCTGAGAGGCTCAGGGGGACAATTTATTTCTTCAGAGCCTGCGAGGCACACACGTTGGCCCCATCATGGTTTGCACCAGTTGCCCATCACTTTGTGGGCAACTGCTACGTTTAGGCCCTGACACTGGGACACAGGGCGTCCTAGCCCCAACAAGGCCAGTTGGCCTAGGGACTGCCACAGGTGGTGGCTCATGTGAGTTTTGCGCAATTGTTCCTGCACCTCTGAATGTGTTTATACGTCATGTGCCTTGCTCCTACACAGCTGAATGTGTTTTTTATGCATCATGTGTTTTCCTTCCCTACACCTCTGAATGTGTTGTGATGCATCATGTGTAATGTGCTTATACCCCTACAGGTATTGTCATACTTAGGTGGGTGTTCTTGCTAGTACAGGTGGTGGTAGTGAGGTCCTGGTTCCTTGCGTGACCTGTTCCTAAGGTGGTTAGGGTTGCGTAGGTGGTACCTAACATTTACCAGTGGTTACTGGTTGTGTACTTTGTTCTAATTTGTGCTACAGTGATTTTATACTCTGTTCTAAGTGCTAGTTCAAAAAGTGCTGATTCCTGACAGTGGTCCACGTGGCCCTGTCTTGTACATATCCCCTGTAAATTCTGCCCGTGCCTGTTGGCACATTGTAGTGTGTGTTTTTATCTAATGTGTTTTGGTATAATACAAAGGCTATTTTTATATATAACCTTGTGTGGAGTTTCCTTTATGGTGGGCCTTGGGTGTTGTTGCTGGGTGCGCGCGCAAACACTTAACTCACATTGCCTCCAAGTTTAGCCTTGCTGCTCGCGCCACGTTACCTAGAGGGTGAGCAGGGGTTATCTTGGCGTGTAACTCCCTTGCCCTGACTTGGGATTGGTGGTCTCTGACTGACTTTGGTGCAAGCCCTGGTACAATCCTGGAGGCAGAGTGCTTGGTTTTATGTTAGATGGTGCTCTAGTATGAGCTGAGCCTCTCTGCAGCTTTCGGAACCATTTCCTTTAACTGTTCTGGGATATTGCTATACCATATACTCTTAAGTGCATTATAAGTCTCGCGGTTACATGCCAACTATGGTTTGGCTTTATCAAAACATTTCGTAAGGTGTCATACGAATTGGAATACCACCCCCTCGCCAGTTCTGGCAACGGGGGTAGCATTCCACCCTTCTAGAGGGATAAGACATGTTGTTCTAACTATTCCCGGTTAAAGTTAACCAGAGCCTCAGCATCACAAAATGGATGCTGCTGCCACAGACACAAGTCTGACCTCCTGCTGCTGGGAGTCCTTCCACCGAGGGAGGCTTGGACAATAGGTTTCCTGCCTTGGGAGGTGCTAGCACCACCCCAGACAGGATTTTGAGTATTGGGACAGGGAGGCCTGAAAGGATTGAGACACTGCCTGGGGCACACAAGGTGTCCCATGCATAGGCCAGTTCAAACCGGTGCTGGGGCTTCCCTGCCCCAGCTCTGGCACAAAACTGGACAAAGGGAAAGGAGTGTTACCACCCCCTTCCCTGGTCCCACCCATTGGAGGGACCTAGCAGGTAATCCAGCCCCTAAGGTTAGTATATAGGTAGGAGCTGAGTCACTAGGACTTTAGATTATCCTGACAAACTCTGAAACGAAACTCTGGACCTTCATCACTCTACTTTGGAAGAAGACGACTGAAGAATCTCCCTTGTGGTCAAGGAGTGACCACCCTGCACAAGTGGGCACCATCCAGCGATTGACGACTTGCTTTGCCGCCGCCTCCCACTGGAACCCTAGCCTGGAGCCTGACAAGAACCGGATTCCCAGACATCCAACAGCCTGATCCACAGTCCCTGCAAAGCTGAGACCTGTGGAGGCGACGTGAGACGTGGGACCCGCCATCTTGAAAAGTTTGCGACCTGCTAACTGTGCAGCCCCGAGGTCCCCTCGAAGCTGTGCAATGGGGATTGAGAAGCCCCAGCGCCGAGCAGCATCTGCACCGAAGATCAGCCCTGCACACTCCACGAGTTCTGCGTGGGGCCCTTCTGCATTTTCCTGCTCGACGTGTCTGCCCGGTCACTTGCCTGTTGGCTAGTGGCCATCTTGGCGACGAAACTGAGAAACTACACTGCTGGTCTGGTTGCTCCAGACTGGACCTTGCTTCCCTCAAAAGAAGCAGCCCCTCGGACCTTGCTGGTCTGACTAAGAAGCCTACATCGATTCTTGCGTGGGTTGCCTTTGCCAAGGCTTGTTGCCTCCAATCTTGAAGCAGACACCGCTGACAGCGAGAGCCTTCGTGGGACAGCTCGTGACTCCATCCTGGTCGTAGTCTATGACTCCTGGTCCACGTGGCTGCAGAGACAAGCTTCCCATGAGCACCTGATTGCATCCATATATCGCCTGGTTCCGTTCTGGTTCCATCCTGGTCACTGGCTAGTGACCCAGAGTCTGTCCCCTCTGCTTTCAGGTCCTCTACATCTTCGATTCACCCATGGATCCACCCGGACTCTTATCTTCTGGCCGCCTACAGCATCTTTACTCCAAAGCTCCATAGATCTCCACAACGAAACCCGACACACTTTAGGTCCTATGCACCGCTTCCTGTGGGTTAGGTACTGAAGTACTGGGTTTTGAAGAACCCAGCTGTGCCAGGCAACACACCCAAAGAGTTCGAGTCCTTCCTGTTTCAGACTACAGAAACAGTCTTCTTGGTGAAGTCAAAGATCGTATTTATTGGCTGCAGCCAGTAACAGATATCCTAGAAGTACAACACGTTGTATATTCTCAGGAGACTGCTCAATCTTACAAAGCCAGCCTTCTCTTTTTATACAAAATAATATTCTTCAGGCAAACATTCCTTATTTTACAGTTGACCATTCACATATTTTCACTACAAAGAAAAAGCAGTCATGATGACAAGCCCATATTTCAGTTTGTACAGCCCACAATCAATTACCCGGCAAGGCCCAGTATTTTCATCAGATATCGCCAGACCCCCAATAAAAACAGGCACCTCCTCCTCGTAAAGCAAGCCCTAAAGAAAGAAACAGGGACAGGTGTGTGTAAGATTAGGCATGGTTTGTGTGCGATGAAAGATTTAGGATATGTTGTGCCTTGATACTAATCTCATTCGGCCACTGGGAAAGGAACTGGCCGAACAGGTTTGGCTTCAGGCAGTGGAGTCAGCTTGTCCAGGTCACAGGGGAGTCAGCAAAGGTGTACGTGTCCTTCAGACTGGTTTTTGGCTTTAGTCATTGGGCCTATGTGAGGGCAATCACAAAATGGCTGCCGTTCACAAAATGGAACCCGAGGGTTCAGGACGGAAATGCTGATTTCAGGGTGATTTCGTCACCCGAATATGACGGAAATGCTTGTGCATAGTATTCCGATCATTCTCGGTCTGCTGATACCAAAATCGTCATGATACGACTATGTTTATAACACGGGTCCAGAATTTTCAGTACCACAGTAACGCGAGTACTACGGTGCTCCTGTAGAGGTTTACATCCCTAGTGTCATAATTTCAAGTGGTTAAATTCTATTCCAGTCGGAAGGCTCCTAAATCTTTAACTCTGAAACTTTTACGCACCCATTGACTTTAATGTGTACACTCGTGTGCTTTTAGACACTGCACACGCATCTCGTGGGCCTCCTGCTCCCTAACCATTTAGTCCAGTGTAGCCCCAGCGATTCCCAAGGCCCTAAGCCTTAACATTGTTCGTGTCGTGCTACTTATACCACTTTTTTGATATATGGTTTGACGGGCCACCCGCCATATCCATATTTGTGCAACTTTTGTCTATTCTATTAAGTTACTTGTTTTGCGCTTGTGCTTCTGTGCTCCTAAAGAGTTCAGGGGTTTGTTTAGAAATAAAATACATATATATTTTCAATATATATCCTTTGTGGTGTCCTTTCATTTGGTATTGAAGGGATTGCATATTTTAAAACGGCTTGCTTCACATGCCCTCTTGAGTTTAGTCTAAGACTGCTTTGTCCATGCTACCTCTAGGATACCTGGTCTATAAGGTTGACTTTAAAACCATCACCATAAGGGTTGTTTGGACTGGTGCAAGGTGCTCACTAGAATAGTGAACATCATATACCAGGCCAACTTCTCACACAGGTTTCACGTTATCTCGTCCGAAAAGGATTAAAACTTTAGATGGGGATTGTGTGGTCATACATTTTAACAGACCACATGGTGCAGGAATAATTAATACATTTCGGGGTAACCCATTTAATGGCCTGGTTTCCTCTATTCCCACTTTTTTTTTTTCTGTAAATCACTGGCTGGTGTCCCCATCCATGACCATTGGCAAATCCCAAAACGGCAGGCAGAGGCTGGCTGCCTCAGTTAAACAACTTTAACAGATCTCTCCTTGCCCTGGCTGGATGCATGTGAATGACTTTGAGACGTCAAGGGGCTTAAATACCCAGAAGTCAGTGAAGTAATGGTACCTACACTGCTGCAAAAAGAGACCCCAAAGATTTGTAACACCAGGAACATTTGTGAGTTTGTTGGATTGTGACGGGTATTGCTGGGAAATTGGAGTATCCAAAATGGCTGGCCTTAGAGGTTTGAAGTAATTTTTCTCCAAGAGACTTGGGCAATTGAGAATAGATACTTTTTATAGGGATTATAAAACCTTTTTTTCACCAGCAGTATAATCCAGAGCTGGACGAGCAAAGAGGGGGAGGCTGGCTGATTATTTTTCCTCACTTACATTAAAAGGGAGGTTTTAGGTGTTACAAACTGTCCCCACCATGCAGGCTTTATTAGTCTCCTCCGCTGGCCAACATAAGGTGTAATGGTACATTTGTATAATTCTAAATCTTTTCAGAAAGAGGAATGCAATGTACAAATATTGAGGTCGTTTTTTACAAATCTGATGGGCTTTAAAACTACTTTGGCATATATTATGGTGGGAGGGGACTTTGATGTTCACCTGTGTGTGGTCTCGAGGGAATCTGTTGTTTTGGATGTTGGTTGTGCTCTTGTGTCTGGAACACATTTGTTAGGGCTTTAGATTAAACACCTTGTTGAATGTGCTTAATTTAGCCTTTACATTGGATGTCATGTTGCTAACCAGAAGGGATGTTAATCCTACTTTTATAGGAAGAGGTTATGAATCATACATAGATTTTTTTTTTTGTCTCCGCTCCACTTTTTTACATATTTCCAAATTTTGGATACAGATGAGCCCTTGTAGCAACCATAATCCAGTATGCATCTCAATCTGCTAGTCTGCACTGACTAAAAGCCCTAGGGCCAGTGTCAAAGTGGTTAAGGTACAAGCCAGGGTAGGAGACTTAAGTGGACCCAGATAATACCTGAGGATATTTACAAGTCCTTGGACTCCAGTTGTGAAAGGGAGCTAGATAGTCCTTTGTCCACTACAAGTAATGCTCGAGATATTTTAAGGGCCATTTTTGAGATCTCTGAAGTAGTTTGGTTTGCTGGAGACACCTAAGTCCCTCAAGTGTACTATTCATCCCAGGTGGTTGACTTTGTATGCTTGAAAGCACTGAGGGAGCTCAAGAGTGATTTGAGTGTTGAGCCATGGGATCTAGCGAACATAAAGAAATGTCACCGTTTGCATGAAAGAACAGGCTAGCTGTAAAAAGGACATAAAGGAGGCCTGGGCAGATATAATTGAGGTAAGTACCCTGAATAGCAGCTCAAGATTCTGGAGTATTATCAATGGCCCCTGATTTGGTCGGAAGTTGCTTCCCTGGAGCCACATATAACTGAAGATACATGGGTGGCTCACTTTAAGGATACATAGGCCAGTTAGAACAGGGCTGCAATTCTGTCATTGGGTCTGCTAAGATGATCTTCTCCTTTGAGACGGTTAAAGAGCTTTATGGGTTTATCCATTAACAAAGAACCAAGCTTGGTGGCATTCTGCCTGATATGTTCATGAGGGATGTCTGAGTGCCTTTTCTAACTGCACTTAATGCAGTGTTGTTGGTAGGTCCACCACAGTTTTGGGCTATGTCCATTATTTTACCAATTTTTTTAAACTGGGACAGATAGCCCATCTTACTGTAGGTCAATCCCCCTACTCAATTCTGTAGTGAAGGTTGTAGGTGGTATTTTACTGAAAAGACTGTGCGGGCTGAGTAAAACAATTGCTGTCGGAATCTCAGTATGGGGTTTGTGCAGGACAGCCCACTATATCAAGTGTTTAAACTTATACTTGATTTTAGGGAAATACAGTTGCCCGTTCTGGCCCCATACACTTAGGTTTTATGGAACTTTAATTTTCGTTTGACCGGGTAAACAGAACAAAATTGTCAAGTCTTGTTTCCCCGGGGGTGGAAATGAACATTGTTTCTGATGTCCCTTTATAGGGACACAGGGGCACCAATCTGTCAGTTTCTCTGAAGACTTGCAGTGGTCAACTAGTTTTAGCATTAAAGGAGGGGTGTGGCATGGTTGTATTTTGGTTGTTTTTGTTTCCTTCAGTGATGTGATGACAGTGGAGGCGGAGTCCCGCTTCGTGAGTCGCATTTCCAGCTCCTTGTGACCCGCAATCCCTCAGAAGGCCCTCAGCAGGCCCAGCACAACTCGGGGGAGCTGGTTTGTGAAGTCTGTTATGCCTGAGACTTCAGCAGTATGCAACCTCAATTTCCAAGCCCGTGGAGATCCTTTACAAGTTGTTGAAAGTAACAAAAAGTTCCTTTCTCCTTTCTTTGGCAGTCAGTCAACCACTGCAGGCCAATCCTCCAAACAGCACTCTGCTTCGGAATAGTCTCCTCCAGTTTCTCTCTGGTTCCTCAACACAGCAATGGTGGTTCTTTTTCCACAAAAGTGATCTAAAGTTCTGGGTCCCCATATTTATACTAGCAAATCCTTTGTCCCCTGAAGGCAGAGGATCATGTACTCCGTCCAAACCAGTTCTGTGCAGTCCTGGAGCACTTTGTTGATAAAGCTCATTCTTTTCTATGACCGTGTGGGCCAGGGACATCAGATGCACCACAGGAGGTGGAGCCAGCATTGTGAAAGGCACGCACAGCCCTATTCAGGTCTCAGGTGTAACTCCTCCCATCTACATGCAGATAGCTCTATTCAGCCCTGTGCTGGCTCACCCGGCCTCCTGGAGCCCCCAGCCCCTGTCACTCAAACACCAGATAAGGAATACATGACCCAGCAGAGGCAGGCTTAGATAGTTAGGCAAGAAAATACCTACTTTCTAAAAGTTGTATTTTCAAACACAATTTTAAAACCAACTTCATTAAAAGATGTATTTTATTCAGGCATACTAAAATCTAATTTCTACCATGTTCCCTGGGTCAGTTAGGATTATAAGATGTTATAATCAAACTGCCCATTCTGGCCTATCGGGGACAGGTAGCTTTGCAATAGTGAAAAACGAAAAAAATGGCTATAATTCACTATCAGGACATGCCACATACATCAGGGCATGTCCTATCTTTTACCTAAAATGCACCCTGCGCATGGGCATACCATAGGGGTGACTAATATGCAGAAAGGAGTATGTTTAGGGACTGGCATGTGGGGGCACTTGCCCAGTCAACATGGCAATACCAGACGGCACACAGGCTCTGCAATGGCAGACCTGAGACACACTTTACAGGATTCTTTGAATAGCAGTGGTATAGTGCCCAAAGCATCTATAACCAGCAAAAACGCGAGACAATAGTAAAGAAATGGAAGGGAGACCCATGCCAATGGTGCCAGGTCTAACACTTTAATTACCAGGAAAACTCTAATTTAACACTAGCAACTTCTTCAGTTTTTAGTGTTAAGATTAGGCAGCTGACTGATTAGGGCCCTTTTGCAGATTCACAGTGCAAAATGTATTTCTGAAGTAATCTATAGGTGTTAAATCGGGGTTGTGCTAACCATATGGAGCTGCAAATAGAAATTATTTTTCTTTGGAGGCTTTTGTCTTCCTCAAAGTACCACCTATTGTGTGGATGAGTATGTATGAGTAAATGGGCATAGGTTTTATATTGGATTGTGGCTTCTCGCCCCTTCCTCTTTGGTCGAAGATCTGGTTAAAGCCAGGCCTTAAAGTAGGGAGATTCTGAAAGATGATTTGTCCCTGGATCCTGCATTTCAAATGCCTATGGCTTAAGTATATCAGGGCCTCTTTGCAGGACTTAGGCAGGATTGACCTTTTTATTGCTCTGAGGGGCTGTGTAAAGGCTGATCATGCTTGGTTTAAGGGATTTTTTTTTAGGTAAAGGATCATGGGTAGAGAAATGACTGCATTAGCAAAGCCCTGTGCTTGATGCCATATGTTGAGATCAGAGTAATCTACAGAACCTTACCTTTTCATTAAGAATCGGCACAACAGGATTTCTGCTAACTAGGTTTAGAATCTATTGGATTTACTGTCCATCTTGTTAGCCTATTCCTGTTTTTAGTACAGGAGGTATGCATTTTTAACCTGTGGCTGCAACAATAGGCCTCCACACAGGATACACAGCACTTCACTGTTTTCTAATTTTATGCAATACCTTGATCGTTTATCTCATCCCTATTATGAAAAAGGCATTTTTTTTTTACAAGTTAGTCCTGCTCTTATGTACCTACAGCTGCTTTCTGGAGATATTATTTTTAGTTTACTTAGCTTTATGAAGGTTTCTGTAAGGCTGAGAAACAGCCGGGATTTAGGCTCCGAGTCTTAGGTTCTCTAGTAACTAGGATGATGTACTGAATAACCACATCTGCTTTTTCAGAAATATACCAAGATTAGCAGATTTTTTTGTTATCCTAGGTTTTATTTGCATTTCTTTTAATCTTTACTATCTTAAGTTTTAATTTTACTTTGGTTTTATGGTTTTTATCCTCAAAACCATTCAAAGCTACTTTGACGGACCGACTTAGTATTTGATGCCCTGGTTTCTTCGTTAGGCGATCTTGCATACCTCTATCTGCATAATTTTTCAGTATTTTCATACACTGTTCTCTGTGCATACCTCTGACTTGCTCTGTGGAATTGACTTCTCACTTTGCTCTCGTGTACAGCGTGCCCACATGGATGACTTTAATGCAGCCAAGTCCGTTTGCGATTTCTCAGTCAGAAACATTGATGGAAATGAAGGGTCCCTGGATAAATACTGGTGAGTTTGAACTGTACCACTTGCATCTTGCTTCTACCTGAAATGAACAGACTCATGCTGATTGTTTTTGAGCTACTTAGTCTATCAGGCACCTTGTTTCACAGTGGTAATTGAGTAGTCTGATGTGCTTCACTGGGGGTGGTAACTGGGAGTACACTGCTGTGCTTCATTGATGGGTGGTGATCGTGTATGATGGATTGTAAGTAAATACGCTGCTGTGCTTCATCGATGTGATAACGGAGTATGCTGCTGTGCTTCCTTGAGGGGTGTTTCCGGGCAGTAAGTTGCTGTGCTTCAGTGAGGGGTGGTTACTGGCAGTACGCAACTGTGCTTCATTGTTCGGTGGTAACTGAAGTACTCTCCGGTGCTTCATTGATAGACTGTAACAGAGTACGTTCTGCTCTATTGAGGGGTGTTAATGACGTACACTGCTGTTCTTTGAGTGGTGGCTAAGGAGTATGCTGCTTTGCTTTATGCAGAGGTAACTGAGTATGCTGCTGTGCTTAACTGAAGGGTGGTAAGTGTGCTGCTGTGTCCCCTATGGGGTAACCGAGTACGTTCCTGTGCTTAATTGAGGGGTGGTTACCGGGATTACGCTGCTGTATTGTTTTGAGGACTGGCAGAGGAGTGTGCTGCTGTACTTAATTCAGGGGTGGCTTTGAAGGGCAGTGAATAAGATTATGATGGGTGATAATGGACTTCACTACTGTGTTTTTTGAGCAGTGATGACTAATAGTGCTGCTGAGCTTCACTGAGGGGTGGTAAGGAGTACACGGCTGTGCTTTTTTGATGGGTGGTAACGGAGTGCGCGGTTGTGCTTAATTGAGGTGTGGTAACGGAGAATGAGGGGTTGTAACCAAGGTCGCTGCTGTGCTTCATTGAGAGGTGGCAACTCTGCTACCTCTCAAAGCACATCATAGTACTCAATGTAGTACGGTGTTGTGCTTTCGCGTGGTGGTAGCCGGAAGTGCTCCGCTCTGCTCTGAGAGTTTGGTACGGAGTACACAGCTGTGCTTCGTTGAGTGAAGGTATCGAACTATGCTGCTGCGCTTCATTGAAGTGTCTTTACTAGGAGTACTCTCCTTTTCTTCAAATAAATGTAACTGGACGTATGCTGTTGTGCTTTAATGAGTTGTGGTAATTGAGTACTCTGCTGTTCTCCAGTATTGGGGTGTCTTTCATAGATTCACATGCTTGAATATTCCCCGTCGTCGGAGTGGGAGTCCCACGGTAAATAAAATAGCAATAAATACTAAATATATAATAATATATAATAAATATATACAGTACATAATAAGGAAAAACCCAAAAAATGCATACAAGAAGCATCTGGTACCTAACCAAAAATTTCCACATAGGAATGCATGGGAATATAAAAGTTCCAATGCAGCCTATCCTTGTCATTATGTTAGTCCAAACTGCAGCCAATCAGGCGCCAGCAGCCCTCTAGAACCTTCTCCTCAGAGCTCAAGCCCTCAGATTTTCTACCGCACGTCGTGTGTAAGGGAGTCTCCCTGAGCTCTGCTCAGTTTTTCTTCTCTTCAAGTGTTTCCAGTTTCTCCACAATGTCTTCAAGTAAGAAGTCTCTCTTCAGAGCTTGTTCCTCCTGTGGAAAGCTGAGATTATTTCATGACGACCCACACAGTAAGTGTATTTACTGCCTTTATCCGGACCATGAAGTGGGCACCTGTAAGCTCTGTAGAAAATTCTCAGAGAAAACTCTTAAGGACAGAGAAGGCCGCTTACTAGTTTGGCTTCAAAGGCTGAAGGACAAGGACAATATACTTTCTGATGCTGAAAGTCTTGTGTCAGGCCGTTCTAAAGCAGCTTCTAAGCGTGGTAGTGTGCAGGAGGTGCCTTCCCCATTTCTTAAAAAGAGGAAACTATCCCTCACTTTGACCCCTGCGTAGTCTTCACCATTACCTACCACGTCTGGGCCCACGAGACATAGCTCTCAGGCTCCTTCTGCTTCTAATTCCAGTTTTTCTGTGAAGAAAACGGATTTTCCGTCGACGACGGTAGTTTCAGCTCCGTCGACGAGAATGGCTGTCTCTGGATCAAAATCGACGACGACAGTCACGACGACGCTGGCCTCTGGATCGTCGTTGACTTCGGCGTCGACGTCTTCGTCGTCGATGAGAGTGGTGCTCAGCTCTAAGACCGTTTCTTCTTTGATTCCAATTTCATCTTCGTCGACGAAGAGTTCACTCGTCGACGACCCGGTCGTCGTCGACTAGAGGTTCGAAGACTCTGAGTTCGTCTACGCCCTCGACGATGAGCGCACCGTCGACGTCTGTCCCGTCGACGAGAGGACCTGTTCCATCTGTCCCGTCGACGACCGCTCCGTCGACGACGGCTCCGTCGACGACCGTTCCGTCGACGACGGCTCCGTCGACTAAGACAATGAAAGTGAAGGTTCCGTCGACGACGGCTACGACGATGCCAATGAAGATTACTCCGTCGACTGTCTCCTCGTCGGTGACGGCATCCAAGACAGTTCCATCGCAGAAGACGACTGATGTCATGCCGTCGACGCGTACGCAAGACAGTTTCCACGCCAGCCTCTTCATTTGCTTCAATGCCTTTATTGCCTCTACAGTCCAGCAAATCTGTCCAGTTCGAGACTTTTACAGAAGGAGAAATGATTAATCCTCCATCTCCGTTGTTTGCTACTGATTCTGATCAAGAGTCTGATGACCAAGCTCAAAGTCTTTTGGACTTGAACATTTAAGTGCCAAGAATTCAGTAACGACGAAGAAGATCAGTATGGCCAACATCAAGCAACTCACCCTCAAGTACCAGCTGCGATGTTGCCTATATCAATGATATCGAACCTCCAAAGTATGTTGGAAGATTACAATCGGCGTTTCCCACCATCTCCACAGGTTACAGCTGTCCCATCGGTGTTGAACCCAGTTTCGGAGCCGGCACTGGCTCCTCCGCAACCGGCGCCGCCTGTTACTGTTCACAGGAGTACATCAGTTCGAGTTCACATAACCATTTATCCAGATGATGATGATGACGAGAATCCTCCAGAGCGTGAGGATGGAGAAGTTTCTGATGTGGATGAGGATGGTGAAGAACATTTAGCGGAGTGGGATGACTATCGTGCTCAAACACCATCCCCTTCTCAGGTGCCGCCAGGGGATTCTCCTCCAGTGGATATTGCAGGCTTCCACCAATTAATGGACAGGGCGGCGCAACGGTTCAAATTACCACGAGCCCACAGAGAGGAAGATTGCTTCCTATATGATTTCAAGAACCAGCCCTTGAAACAGATACACACAGTCCCGATTATAGACTTCATCTGGACTGAAGGGGTCAAATTAATGAAAACGCCTAACTCTTTACCAGCACAACTGCCGAGGTTGGAAAAGAAATACAAGGCTCCTGTAGGATCTCCAGCATGCCTTACAGGTCAACCTAAGCCCGACTCTGTCGTCACGCAGGCAGCTCAAAGAGGTTCGAAGAATCCAGCGTCTACAATCACCGCTCCTCCAGACCGAGAAGGCCGTCGCCTAGATGCTATTGGGCGTAAATTTTCATCCATGTCCTCTACGACGGTTCGAGTAGCTAACGCTATGGCTATCTTAGGTCGTTATGACCGTTAGGCTTGGGCTGACATGTCCGCCTATGTGGCATTACTCCCGGATGCTTCCAAGGCAGAAGCACAGAAAATTCTGCAAGAAGGGGAAAGAACTGCAGAGGAACTTATTGATTATGCAGTGGATGTGGCCTGCACTGGATTTCGCCAACTCGCTGGAGCGGCCGTCCTGCGTCGACAAGGTTGGCTACGCTCAACTTCGTTTCGACAGGAAGTTCAGACAAGAATCCTGGATATGCCATATGACGGCGAGTCATTATTTGGAGCGCATATTGATGAAGCGCTACAATCCATAAAAAAGGACACGGACACTGCACGTGCTTTGGGTACCCTTCAGTTTAAGAAGCAGCCCTTTCGGGGTGCTCGAGGACGTGGCACTACATCCACTTTTCGTGGATGAAGCAGTCAATATCGGTCCTTTAACCAAGGTAACCAACGTTTCACCGGTAACCGCCAACAGTCTTCCCGTCAGCAACCTGCCAGAACTTACAGAGGAAAGTCCAATTTCAGAGGACAATCCAACAAACGTCAATGACTTGTCTGTCGAACGGAGAATTGGAGGTCAAATCTCTCTGTTTGGTTCTCAATGGTCCTCCATTACTACGGACCGTTGGGCACTCGACATTGTGAAAAAAGGCCATGCATTGGAATTTGTCGAGGTACCTCCTCCAACGCCACCTTCCGGACCGCCACCTCCGCACCTCAAGGAACTATTTCATCAAGTTTGCCTTCTCATTCAAAAGGGTGCGGTGGAAGTAGTACCAAAGTCTCAGAGAGGGAAGGGGTTTTATTCCCGTTTTTTCCTTGTCGTCAAGAAGAACGGAGAATGGAGACCCATACTGGACTTGAGAGCACTCAATCACTATCTCAAGGATCAGACCTTCCGTATGCTAACGCTTACAAAAATCTTGCGTTTACTCTCAGTCGAAGATTTCATGACAACCATCGATCTCCGAGACGCTTACTTCCATGTCCCAATTCTCGCAGGTCATCGAAAGTTCCTGCGCTTCAAGGTGGGGCACCTTCATTTCCAATTCAAGGTCCTTCCATTTGGCCTCCGGTCGGCCCCCCGAGTCTTTACAAAGATGTTGGCTCCGGTCATGGCCTTTCTTCGTCTCCAAGGCATCCAGATATTCCCATATCTATACGACTGCCTACTGAAGTCGCAATCCCGCTCACAACTCCAACACCATACTTCCATTTGTCAGACAGTATTCCGTTCCTTGGGTCTGTCCATCAATCTGGAGAAATCTCAATTGCAGCCAACAACTTGCAAGGATTTCCTAGGAGCAACGCTGGACACCAAACTAGCAAAAGCATTTGTCTCCCGGGAACGCCAGCAAAGGATTCTCCGACTAGTTTCGCTACTTCTGGCGAAGAAGTGCGCTTCAGTCCGTTTGTTGAAGTCCTTTCTAGGGATGGCTTCGTCGTGCATCGCTCTTGTCCCTCATTGCCGACTACGAGCACGACCTATCCAACAGGCTCTGGACAAACAGTGGCGTCAAGTCACCGGTTCCTTCAACGATCAGGCTTCCATCACCGTTCCCATGAAGAAAGCGCTCAAATGGTGGGCACAACCACACCAGCTAGCGGCAGGCACGTCCTTTCTGTTCAACACCCCAGATCTAACTTTAATGACGGATGCATCCCTGGAGGGCTGGGGAGCTCACCTCCAAGACCTTTCCGTCAAGGGGAAATGGACTTTGCATCAAAAGACCTGGCACATCAACAAATTGGAGCTCATGGCTATCTTTTTGGCCCTGAAATCATTTCAACCGGTGCTGCAAGGGGAGTCGGTTCTCATACAGACGGACAACACAACCTGCATGCATTATATAAACAAGCAGGGCGGAACAAAGTCTCCGGTGTTATCCCGCCTGGCAGAAGCGATTTGGGACTGGTCCATCAATCATCAAATCACAATCACCGCAGTTCATCTTCCGGGGTTGTCCAACCTTCTGGCGGATTCCCTAAGCAGGTCCAGATCATCCAACCACGAGTGGGAACTCCACCAGCCAACACTCGATATGGTCTTTCGTCGTTGGGGATTTCCGGAAATCGACCTCTTTGCAGCTCCAGAGAACCGCAAATGCCCCGCTTACGCAAGCTGGCATCCCCACAAAGGATCCCAAGGCAATGCCCTTTTGATGGATTGGTCGAATCTCTTCGCCTACGCTTTTCCTCCGATCCCTCTAGTGCCACGGGTACTTTGGAAGATTCGGAGGGAACCCTGCCACATCCTTCTGATCGCTCCCAGGTGGCCACGACAGGCGTGGTTCTCAGAGCTGCTACTCCTGTCTCGATGCAAACCCATTCTTCTTCATCATCGAATGGATCTTCTCTCCATGAACAGGGGTCAAATCTACCATCCGGACCCCTCTTCCCTGAGCTTGTCAGCCTGGAACCTGAACACTGTGAATTTGCACATCTGACCATTCCTCAGGAGTGTCGTACCATCCTTGCTCAGGCCAGGGCTCCATCAACTATAAAGACCTATAAGTTGAAATGGAAAAGTTTTTGCCACTGGTGTGCGGACGCCGGAGTACATCCTTTGCGTGCCACGCCCGCTGAGCTCCTCCCTTTCTTTCTTCAACTGGCTCAGTCGGGTTTGTCACATGCTACTTTAAGAGTTTTTCTGGCGGCAATATCACGCTTCCGCCATGATGGCTCCGCCTCCCTATGTTCATCCAGGTTAGTGCGTCAATTTTTCAAGGAACTTCTTAGGACTTTTCCTCCAGTTCGGCGTCCCCCTCCCGAGTGGCGCCTCAACATTGTCCTATCACAATTAATGACTGCACCTTTTGAACCAATCCATAAAGCAGACCTCAAGTATGTCACCTGGAAGGTCTCGCTTTTACTTGCTTTGACGTCTTCACATCGAGTGAGTGATATACATGCATTCACGATCAAACCACCATTTCTACAGTTTAAACCGGATTCTGTGCTTTTACGCACTAACCCTACTTTTCTTCCAAAAGTGCCCTCAGACTTCCATATTAATGAGCCTGTTATACTGAAGTCTTTCTTTGCCAACCTGCAATCTCCTGCGGAACAACGCTTGCACTCTTTGGACATTAGAAGATGTTTAAAGTTTTACATCAGCAGAACAGCCCAGTTCCGAAAATCGGATCAGCTCTTTGTGGCCTATGGCCGTTTTCAAAAAGGGCGACCAGTCACCAAACCTACAGTAGCCCGCTGGGTGGCTTCGGCGATTGCTTTCTGCCATCAGAAGGCGGGAAAGCCTTTACAGACTGCAGTACGGGCCCATTCTACCAGGTCTATGGCCTCTTCGACTGCACTCTTTGCCGGAGTTCCATTGCATCAGATTTGCAGAGCAGCCACGTGGTCCAGCAGGCACACGTTCACAAAGCACTACAATCTGGGTGCCATGGCTGAAGGAGATACCGCAGTGGGACAAGCTGTGCTCCGTAATCTTTTTCAATAAGGTGAGCCTCTGTTCTACCCTCCTCCTACTAGTTTCCAGTCTTATGCATGTTTTCTCTATGTATACATATAGTTGTATAACTTCTATGGCATGGGTTATTACACCTGTAGATTCCAACCTTTTGATTATACATGGCATTCTGGAAACTTTGTGTTGGGATACGGACTGCTAACTATTCTATATTCAAGCATGTGAATCTATGAAAGACACCCCAATACTGGAGAAGAACAATTGTTACTTACCTGTAAACAGGTGGTTCTCCAGTATTGGTGTCTTTCATAGATTCACATGCGACCCTCCCATCCTCCCCTCAGAGGCTCCCTTCTCCTCATAGACTCTGTGGTCACTCTTGTGCTACGAAAATCTGAGGGCTTGAGCTCTGAGGAGAAGGTTCTAGAGGGCTGCTGGCGCCTGATTGGCTGCAGTTTGGACTAACATAATGACAAGGATAGGCTGCATTGGAACTTTTATAGTCCCATGCATTCCTGTGTGGAAATTTTTGGTTAGGTACCAGATGCTTCTTGTATGCATTTTTTGGGTTTTTCCTTATTATGTACTGTATATATTTATTATATATTATTATATATTTAGTATTTATTGCTATTTTATTTACCGTGGGACTCCCACTCCGACGACGGGGAATATTCAAGCATGTGAATCTATGAAAGACACCAATACTGGAGAACCACCTGTTTACAGGTAAGTAACAATTGTTCTTCCTCAAGGAGGGCTGATAGTTTGGTGTTGTGCTTAATTAAGGGTTGATAACTGGGAATACTCTGCTGTAGTTAATTGAGACGTTGTAACAAAGTACTTTGTTGTGCTGTATTGGGAGGTTATGACGGAGTATGCTACTTTGGTTCGTTAGAGGGTCTTAACTGGGACTACGCTGCTGTTCAATGAGGTTAGCAAACAAAACAGGTGATGGACCGAATGTGGATCAATGTCACACATTCACCCCAGTCCAAAGATCTGGGCCCAAATCCATCGTTTTTTTGCACTCCACACCACCCTGGGTTAGACAATGGCGATATGCAAATCAGCTCTGACCCTGTGCCCCATGGGAACAGTCCAGTCCTAACTACAAAAGCCATGCCCTCCCCAGAACGGAATCCAGCATCCGAGGACCGGACTGGTTTCGAGGTAACACCTCATCAGCCCGGCTAGCTTGACTCCAGTGGTGTGGAGTGCCTGGGACCCACGTCTGAGCATCCCCAGCACACTTATGGCGGAATTTGCAAACAAAACAGGTGATGGACCGAATGTGGATCAATGTCACACATTCACCCCAGTCCAAAGATCTGGGCCCAAATTCATCGTTTTTTTGCACTCCACACCACCCTGGGTTAGACAATGGCGATATGCAAATCAGCTCTGACCCTGTGCCCCATGGGAAAAGTCCAGTCCGAACTACAAAAGCCATGCCCTTCCCAGAACGGAATCCAGCATCCGAGGACCGGACCGGTTTCGAGGTAATAATAATAATAATAATAAGGGTAGCTTATAAAGCGATTGGTTACGCCAAAGCGTGTCCCCGCGCTGCAACTGAAGAACTCTGAGCGAGGTGGAGACCAGTGATCCGTTATCTGGAGAACAGGTGTGTTTTTAGGTTCTTGCGGAAGCTGGATTCGGATGGATCCAGACGGAGATGGAGAGGGAGGGAATTCCAGCTTTTCGCTGCCAGATAGCGGAAAGAGCGTCCGCCCATACGGGCTCTTTTTACCCTAGGAACCTTAAGTAGGCCCTCATATGAGGAGCGCAGCTCGCGTGCAGGTGTATACCTTGTCACTAAGTTCTGGAGTTGAATAGGAGATTTCTTAGCCAGGATGCGGTGGCATGTACGGAGGGCTTTGAATTCCACTCTGCTTCTTACTGGCAACCAGTGGAGGGTTTTAAGAGCGGCTTTGGTGTCTGATCGTTTAGGGAGTTTTAGGATGAGACGGCCTGCCGCGTTCTGTATTACCTGAAGGCGATTCATGGCTTTGCAGGTGGTACCCAGGTAAAGTAGGTTGCCGTAGTCTAGGCGTGATGTCATGAGCGTGTACCAGTGTTTTCCGTGCTGACATAGGAAGGAGGTCAAGAACCTTCTTTATGGTTTTTAGGACACCAAAACAGACGCCTGCAACTCGGTCTATTTGGGGTCCAAAAGATAGGTCCGCATCGAGCCATACGCCTAGGTTTTTTACTCCCTGGCGGGGTATGGGAGCTTCATCCAGACATGGAGGCCACCATGCCGATGACCAAACAGATGGGTTCCCCCCCACAACGAGCACCTCGGTCTTGTTGCCGTTTAATTTAAGGCAGTTGGTGGACATCCAGGCTGCAAGTTCTTGCATGCAGTTCCTGAAACTGTCCATCGCAAGACCGGGTGCACGCGATAGGGAGATAGCCAGCTGCGTGTCATCGGCGTATGACACGATGCTCAATCCGTGACTCACGGCAATTGAAGCCACTGGAGAGACATAGAGATTAAACAAGGTTGGGCTCAGGGACGAACCCTGAGGGACTCCCTGGCCCAAACCTATGTCTCTCGAGTAGTGGTCGCCCAGGCAACCTGGAAGCTTCTCCCTGTCAGGAAGGATTGTAACCATTGGAGTGCAGCTTCGGATATACCTCCGTTGTTCAGACACTGTAGCAAGTTGTCGTGCGCCACAGTGTCGAATGCTGCACTCCGGTCCAGTAGGATGAGGGCCATGGTGTGTCCCTCATCTACCCCCTGACGTAGGGTCTCAACTGCAGTAAGCAGTGCGGACTCTGTAGAGTGGCGGGGGCGGAATCCGAACTGGGTGTCGTGCAATAAGGCAGCCTTTTCCACGAAGTCCATTAGTTGTTTATTGACCGTTTTTTCAGCCACCTTGGCTAGGTGGAGCAGGAGTGAAATTGGGCGGAGATTGTCAAGTTTCTCAAAACTGATGATAGGTTTCTTCCTGAGGGGCAGGACAACCGCCTTTTTCCAATCCCTAGGTACTGTCTTGGTGGTAAAAGATACATCGAGTACATGTCTAATGTATGGTTCTAGTACCCTTAGACTATCCGTCAGGCGTTTGGGTGTGGTAGGGTCTCTCGGAGAGCCAGACTTCCCCGACCTGCAGATTTTTAGAAGATCTTCCGTGGGAGGGGTAGTAAAGTTGGTAAGTCTAGGTTTATCTCCCCACTCCCTTGGGCTTTCAATGAAGTCTGCCCCGGTTTTGGACTGCGTAGGGAATGCTGAGTAGATTTTTGTTATTTTATCTGAGAAAAAATCTGCAATTTTGTCACACAATTCTGGCGAGCAGTCATCGGGGGCAATAGCTGGGTTTCTGCTTGAAAGAATTTTGTAGAGTGAAAACAGCTCTTTCGTCGAGTTATCAGCCTCACTGATCCTATTCGTAAAATATGCTGTTTTTGTCTTTCTGATTAGTCCATGGTAGGTTCGTCTCTCGGTTAGATAATTCTTTCTGGTTTCCTCAGAGAGAGTCTTGCGCCATTCTCTTTCGGTTCTTTTTAGTGCAGTTTTCTGAACTCTTAGTTCAGCGTTGAACCACGGGGCAGTTTTGTTTATGCGTCCCACAGATTTGGTTTTTAGCAAAGGGGCTGTGCAGTCTAGTGCCTGATTAATGCGTGTGCAGAGGTTAGCCTTGGCTGTGTCAGCATCCTTCCCTCCTGGGCTTCCTCCTTTCGTTAATTCAGCACAGAATTTGGACTGAGAGAATGTAGCCCATTTCCGTTTGAGGTGGTACATAGCTGGTGGCTGTGGGGGTCTGCTTCCAGGGATTCGTATGGAAAAAGGGACCAAATAGTGGTCCGACCATGGGATGGGAATTGGGGTCATAGCTTCCGCTTCCCCCCAGTTGACAAATATGGGGTCCAGCAGATGACCCTGTTGGTGGGTAGGGCCTCTAACAATTTGGGTAAGTTGGAGGGCTTTCAGTGCCTGGCCAAAACACCTCTCATCAGCCCGGCTAGCTTGACTCCAGTGGTGTGGAGTGCCTGGGACCCACGTCTGAGCATCCCCAGCGCACTTATGGCGGAATTTGCAAACAAAACAGGTGATGGACCGAATGTGGATCAATGTCACACATTCACCCCAGTCCAAAGATCTGGGCCCAAATCCATCGTTTTTTTGCACTCCACACCACCCTGGGTTAGACAATGGCGATATGCAAATCAGCTCTGATGCTTGATTCCGTTCTGGGAAGGACATGGCTTTTGTAGTTAGGACTGGACTGTTCCCATGGGGCACAGGGTCAGAGCTGATTTGCATATCGCCATTGTCTAACCCAGGGTGGTGTGGAGTGCAAAAAAACGATGGATTTGGGCCCAGATCTTTGGACTGGGGTGAATGTGTGACATTGATCCACATTCTGTCCATCACCTGTTTTGTGTTCAATGAGGTTAAGTAACAATGTACACTGCTGTGCTTAAATAAGGTGTGGCGTGTGGTAACTGCAAGTATGCCGCTGTGCTTCACTTGGGGGCGATAACATAGTACGCTGCTGTGCTTTGCGTGTTACCCTGCTGTGCTTCACCTACTTAGTGCCACGACCGATTAGATTGGCCCACTGCTGTAATTGAAAGTGATCAGCCTTAGGCTCCACCCTTCAGTACGAGGAGTTGTGTAGTGTCCCTTCTGCATTACGATTGAATCTCATTCGAACTCTGTACCTCTACTTAATTCCCCTCTCAAAGATCAACATCAAATTGAAGTTTTCCAAAAACATTCGAAATGACTTAAAAATGAATAATTGTTGTGCAGCACAAACCTGCATACCGAAGGCCGACTGTTGGAGCCATCAGTGCGTCGGGAGAAGCGCAGTGTGAAATATCGGGGGCTTTGAAAGCACAATGGGCCTCATTTATGAGGCCTTGCGTCAGTTTTGCGCTGCTGATGCGTCACTTTTTGTGACGCATCGGCGGTGTAAAACATGCCTCCTGTTGCGCACTATTTACAAAGTGACGCATCTAAGCAGATGCGTCACTTTGTAAACCCCTGCGCTACATTATACCTGCGTCAGGTATAATGTATGCAGGGGGGGCGTTCCCCTGCAAAAAGCCTAGTAGAAGTGACGCAGTGAAATCTATGTGATTTCACTGCGTCACTTCTAGGACGCCGTTGCGTCAAAATCTTGCGCCTGCCTCACAGCAGGCATAAGACTGACGCAGGCCCTTTCACATGGGGCTTGCTCCATGTGAAAGGACGCATTGCTGGAGTTGCGTCACTTTTGTGACACACTCCAGCAATGCGTCACATTTGCGCTTAGAGATACGTCAGAAATACTGACGTATCTGTAACCCCTTGCGACATGATGCGTCATACAGTAAATATGACGCATCAGGTATGTCGCAAGGAGTGCGCACTGAGAAGTGACTCATTGCTGCTTTCAGGCAGCGATGCGTCATTTCTCATAAATGAGGCCCAATGTGTACTGAAAAACGAAAAGAGACAGGCAAAGTGCATTTGACATGCGTTTATTTCACCCACCACTCTTCCATAAGAGGCGCACACACAGGAGGCTTTTCAGCAGCGCCTGGCTGTCAGAAGGCAGGCAAGGAGTGCTGCACAATCCAAGATTTAGCAGAAAGGCAGATATCTCCTGGTACAAATTTAGTGTGTAGGGCAATAAAACTACTGAAGTATTCAGAGGCAAAGTAGTGTTTGAATTTTCGGACTGCTCAGCTGGGGAGAGTGGGGAGGGGCCATTTTCAGTCCGTGGCAGTGCTGGCCTTCGATTATGCTGCTTAAACTCCGCCCCTGCAGGGCTGTCCACAAGCAGAGGTATTTTTATTTAATCTACATGGTAAAAAACTTCCTTTTTAGGTTTCACCTAGGCAGCGCAGGAGCTGTCTCGACGAGAGATGCTGTATACAGTATAGCAAAGGAAGCTCCGCCCACTTTCCGGGCATAACTTTAATTGGCTACAATAAAAAAATCTGCATTTTGATTGGTTTTTGGCCTTTTAGCCCTGACTGCCCTGACGTCATTTTTGCCCTTCCGAGGCTATCAGCCCCTTTACTTCGAAAAACTTTTGGTTTCCCTGTCTCTCCCCGTTCCCTCCCGCAGTCTGTATCTTCGTGTCACAACCATTGGTTCCATTACGCACCCAACAAAGAGGCAGAGGCACAAAGTGCAGTGCTGCGGGGGCGGAAGGCCTAGCACACGGAGGGCAGCGGCAGCACCTTTAGAGTGCGGGCACTGACCGCAGCAGGAACCACTGTACTAAGAGCGCAGAGGTCGAACCCCAGGAGGGAGCAGGAGAGAGAGACTAACAGCCTGACGCTGTCAGCCCAGGGAGGGGCACGGCAGCCATGGAGGGGTAAGCAGCACCTGCTTGGCAAGTGCTAGCCACAGCAGCGTTCTGAAAAGGAGCCCTGAGTGGTCAAAGGGTAAATTGGGAGCTAATTCCCAGCAAACTGCTGTCTACTACAGGAGGGGGGTGGTGGTGGTGCTGGTGGTAGTAAACTTCTTGTCCAAATCAGAAAAATTCACCTGCCTTGGCGCACCTGCCTGCCTGTGCACGAAAAGTTAAAGCTTTGCACACCTTTTACAGCTACCTATGATAATAGACAACCATGAACAGCAAATATACATATCCCAGGCATCCGTCAAAAGTGAGAGGGGATTAACAGTTCGTTTGACAAATCCTTTTGAATTTTTTTTACCACAGTATTAACCAGTAGGACACATTAGGGGAATAAAGTTTTAAGAAGTCGTCTGGCGATATTTTTGAAGTTTCGTTCAAATGACCTTAAACTCGACAGGTAGGTTCGGGGACGGCAGGTAATGCAGGCTGTAAAATGCAGCAAATTCCGAGGTAAAATGCATAAACAATCGAGACGCTTCAGTAAACCCAGCGCTTGTGACCTGTGGCGGCAGGGCAGCGGGGCCAGGGACTACACTGCCGATAACAGCGGAGGACCCCAAGACCAGCAGCCCCTCCCCCCTGATACCGGGGGCTTTTTCAACGTTTCGCGCCTCCTGCTCCGCGGGAGACGCTTCAGTAAACCCAGTGCTCATGACCTGTGGTGGCTGGGCAGCGGGGCCAGGGACTATAAGGCCCATAACCGCGAGGAGGACGCAGAGACCAGCAGCCCCTCCCTCATGACACCAGTGGGGTATTAACTCAGAACTCCCATCCCGCCCCGCGGGATGCGCCGGGCTAAGCCCGGGCAAAGGGCTTAGCCGTCCGAGACGGATGAGGCTGTGCTGGGCCAGAGCCTTTTGGCCCTTTTTCTCAAATCAGGACATCGCCACAGCAATGAAGTAAGACTTACTAGTGCCACTTCAGTCTAGGTAAAGGGTCGATGTACTTTTTGCAGTGGACTTGATGATCACTCTCCCAATTTTAACTTTTTGAGGAATTTTGGCCCTCTTTTTAGCATTTCAATCATATCCGCAAACCCCCTTGAGCACGCTAGTGCAACGCTCGATAATTATCTGGTGAGCGCAGTAAATGTAATTAGCAATGAAATTGACAGAACAGAATGGCGACTTTCATTGGGTCCAGGTAACTTGCCACCATTGCCCTTAACTCCATCACTAGTAGTAAGTAGGGAGTCTAGTAACTTAGCTAGTATGTCTCCGAAGGCCTCAGCCCAAATACCAATAACACCAACCATACTGGCCGATATATCAAATACTTCAACCCAAAGGTCGTCCGCTCCTAAAACTAGGAGGGGCTGTAGAAAAGCTCAAACAAAACGTGGTGGAAATAGCAATAAGGGAGACAAAACATGGTCCACAACTATATCCGATAGAGAGGAGCAAACGGGTTACCCTAGTATAGTAACATTAAATTACGGTCAGATTGAGCAATTATTGAATATCATTGGTGCTAAAATAGAAAGTTTAATTAAACCTTTGTCCGAAAAGCTAGACTCCCTTTCTAGAGAAGTCTCTAGGCTAGGTGGTCAATTATCTGCCCATAGCGAACTGGTAAAAAGCTCAAGGGAAGCAGCAGAAGGACACAGGGTTAGTAATGTTGCTCCAGATATACCGAATCCTGTGGCCCAATGTAGTGGGGAGAGGGATAAGATAGTAGCAGGTGAGCATAATCCCCAATCTACTAGTGGTAAGAAGAACCCGGTAGCAGGTGAATCCATGAGTGGCCAGACAACCATCGAAGTCAAGCTGAGTCACACTATCAATTTACCTTCCGATTGTGCCCCGTATGTGGCTGTCTTAACAAATGTGCCACCCCTGGAACAGAATAAGAACCAGAATCAGCCGGAATCACATGATTCTCTTAAAAATAAAACGGTGTTCTGGCCCAATCGACAATGTTGGTTCCTTATGAATTATTCTAATCCGATCCTTAACACCAGAAGGGTCAATTGGATTGGTAATTCCAGAAAGAGTGTCGAGGGTGACTGTATTATTGTCAACTTTAAAAACCCTCACCATGCTACTACTACCCTGATAAGAGCTGCCTCGTTACCATACTCTGATAAAGGTATTAGTTTACGGGCACTTGTTTTTTTCTATAGTCATATTATTCATGAACCCACTGATAGAGGTAAGAGGTCTTTTTGCCCCCATCAGACGTATGGATCCATATCCTGTGTTTGAGGTACCTGTGTTGAATCTGTACCAAGCCCTATGTACCCTAGATTCTAACGATTGACTTAACCCAAATTGTTACATCAGCACAGAGGCGGTGCACGCTTGCCAGGTTGATAAAGAATGGGAATTATATGTAGACCCCGGTGTGAGAAGTTGGCCTGGTATATAATGCTCACTAATACTAGTGATCACTTTGTACCATGCCAAGCAACCCTTATGATGATTGGTTGTAAGTCAACCTCATAGACCAGTTATCCTAGTGGTAACGTGGACAAAGCAGTCTTAGGCTAAACTCTGAAAGGCATGTGAAGCCAGCTGTATTACCATACACAACCCCCTTGAATACCAAATGAAAGGACACCACACAGATATATATATTGAAAATATATATAGATTTATTAACTACAAATATCCCCTGGACTCTTTATGAGCACAGAAGCACAAGCGTTAAACAAAACACAGTTTAAAATACACAAAAGTTGCACAATATGGATGAGCCCTAGGGGCCACCTAAATCATATACTAAGAAAGTGGTATAAGAGATACCAATCAGAAAGGAAGTAGGCCTAGGGCCTTGGGAATCGCTGGAGCTGATCGGGACTAGCAGTGACTAAGTCGGGAAAGGCCCGCTAGACTTGGGTGCAGTGTTTAAAGTGCACGCACTCACCAATACAAAGTCTATGGTGCGTAAAAAGTACAAAGTTAGTTAGTTCGGAACCTTCCGAGTGACCTAGAAAGCTGAAACTTGAGACACAGGCACTAGAGATGTGTACCAGTGTAGGAACACTGGCGGAGCGGAGTTACCTCACCCACAGGAAGCGGGTGCATAGGGTCGAAGTAGTGTCGGGTTTCGCCACGCTGGTCGATGGTGCTTGGAGCTGAAGATGCTGCAGGCGGCTCGATGTGAAGAGTTCCGGTGGATCCAAGAGTGGATCTGAAGATGTGAAGACCTGAAAGCAGAGGGGACAATGTTCAAAGTCACTAGCCAGTGACTACCGTGGAACCAGATTGGAACCAGGCGATGTTGGGTGCAAACAGGCGTTGAGGTGTAGCTTCTCTCTGCAGCCACGTGGACACCGGGGGTCGAGGACGTCCAGGAGTCGGTCACAAGATGTCCCACGCAGGCTTCTCGCGGTTGGTGGTGTCGGCAACTTGATTGAAGCAAACAGGCCTTGGCTAATGCAAGCCATGCAGGAATCAAAAAAGGCTTACTACTCGGACCAGCAAGGTCAGAGTGGGGGCTCCTTTTTACATGAGCTAGGGCAAGTCTGAAGCAACCAGACCTGCAGTGTAGTTCTTCGGTTTCGTCGCCAAGATGGCCGCTGACCACGTGGCTAGTGGCCGGGATGGCGCGTCGAGTGGCACAATGCAAAAGGGCTCCACGCAGATCGTGGAGATGCTGGGGGGCTGATCTCCGGTGCAAGGGCTGCTCGGTGGTGGGGGTTCTCAGTCCCCAAAGCACAATGTCGAGGATGCCTCTGATGCTGCGCAGTCAGCTCTTCGGGTGTCTTCCAAGATGTCCGGTCCCACGTCTCTCGGTGCCTCCACGGGCCCCTTCTTTGCAGGGACTGTGGATCGGGCTGTGAGAAGTCTGGGAGTTTGGGTCTTGTCAGGCTCTGGGCTCGGGCTCCAGCGGGAGGCGGCGGCAAAGCAGACGTCGATTCGCTGGTTGGTACCTGTATTCACAGGGTGGCCACTCCTAGGCCACAAGGGAGATTCTCTTCAGTCTTCTGAGCAGCAGAATGTCGAAGTCCAGTCTTCTTCTTTGTTTCAAGTTGATTTCAGGATGGTCTGCTGTGCAATGGCACTGCTCCCACTCTTATTCCCAATCTGAGGGGTGGATCACCTACTAGGTCCCTCCTCTGGGTGGTACCAGGAAGGTGGGCGGTTACACCCCCTTTCCTTTGTCCAGCTCCTCCCCAGGCCTGGGTCTGGAAAGTCCCAGGACCGGTTTGGACTGGCTTATGCACGGGGACACCTTGTGTGCCCCGGGCATGTCTCAATCTATTCAGCCCTGTCCTACCCAATACACAAAACCCTGTCTGGGGTGGTGCTCGCACCTCCCAAGGCAGGAAACCCTTTGTCCAAGCCTCCCTCGCTGGAAGGACTCCCAGCAGCAGGAGGTCAAACTTGTCTGTGGTGGCAGCATCCATTTTGTGATGCTGAGGCTCTGGTTAACTTTAACCGGAGTTGAGGCTACACACATGTAGTGTCCCTCTAGAAGGGTGGAATGCTATCCCCGTCGACAGAACTGTCGAGGGGATAGTATTCCAATTCGTATGACACCTTACTCGACATGTTTTGATAAAGCCAAACCAAAGATAGCATATAACCGCGAGGATTATAATGCACTTAAGAGTATATGGTATGGCAGTATCCCGGAACAGCTAAGGGAGTGGTTCCCGACAGCTGCAGACAGGCTCAGCTCATGCTAGAGCACCATCTCACATATTTCCAAGCACTCTGCCTCCAGGATTGAAGAGACCTTCCATAGGAGTCGCTGATAGGAACATGTGTCTAGTTTAGGGTTAGATATAGGGATACTATATCTAAGTAAGAGGTGATTACACCAACTTACCCCAGCTGAGTGATCAGCCAGTTGTGTCAAATATGGAGGCCAGGCCAGGGGTGGCACAATACATGCTGCAGCCTCTGGTAGGCCTTGGAAAAACCTATGCCCTGGGTACCTAGGGTACACTGTTACAGGGGCCAATAAGGTGAACCAGTTCCAATTGTGTATGCACCTAAGGTACATGGAGTCCATTTTAAGGAGAGAGCAATCAGCCTGGGGCCCTGAATAGCAGGATCCCAGGCCAACTGTCAAAAACCAGCTAAACACCAGGCAAAAAGTTTGGGGGTAACCATAGTCAGATATCCACCTTCCTACACCCGGGTTTTTGCACACAGCCAACCCAAGTATGGTTGTAGATGAAAGGGGTAGAAAAGATAATGATCAAAGTGTAGGGGACGTACATTCAGAAGCTCCCACCCGAGTAATGATCGGCATCAGTGACAAAAATGGGGTATCTATCGTTGGCTGGAATATCGCTGGGTTGAACTCTAAAGGTGATACTTTGGGCTGGGTGAATTTAATCAATTCACACAATATTATTTGTTTTCAAGAAACATGGTGTACGGATCTAGTTAACTACAAGGGGTTTGTTTCATATAATTTATTAGTCTTATAATAATGTCCGTTGGAGCACTGTTATCTCGATATGTTTTCCTTTTAGTTTGTGTAGTTTTTGTGCTACTATCTCCCGGTGTTTTGTCTGAGAACACAGTGTATGTAAATCAATGAAAGGAAAAGTGGGGATTTCACTTTTGGCGGAGGTGTGCACACTGTACTTCAGACCATAAGGTCTACTTCACATTCATTCTGTAAAATGATTATTCAAACGTGTTTCTTTTTCCAAAAGTATTCAAATATTCATTTCATATTCATACTCCATCTTCATTTTATTTGCAAATCCATGTGACTTTATGTATTCCACGTATACCCAATGCATTTCGGGTAAATAATCACCCTTCCTCAGGGGTCTGCATGTGGAAAAAAACAAGGATACTTTGAGCCAGCCTTATAAAACATAATGATACATAACCATGTTTCTCCAGTATTAGGGGTGTCTTTCATAGATTCACATGCTTGAATATTCCCCGTCGTCGAAGTGGGAGTCCCACGGTACATAAAATAGCAGTAATATATGCATGTATATATGAGAAATATTATAAATAAAATATACATACATATAATGCAATAAAGAGTAAACTTAAAAAGTACCATAGAACAGAATAGGCCCATTGAAAAGCCCAAGGGAGAATTCACTTTAGTAACTTATAGGAGTCATTATGTGTTGGTCCACATTCCAGCCAATCAGGCTGTAGCCTCCTCTAGAACCTTCTCCTCAGAAGCCCAAGTCCTCAGATTTTCTACCGCACGTCGTGTGAAGGGAGTCTCCCTGAGCTCTGCTCAGTTTCTTTCAAGTTTCTTCATATTTCTTCATATTTCTCTTCAAAATGTCTTCTTCAAAGAAAACTCTGTTCAAGGCTTGTCCATCCTGTGGGAAACTTCGCCTTTTTCATGAGGATCCACACAGTAAGTGTATTTACTGTCTTTATCCGGACCATGTTGTCTCTACCTGCAGACTCTGTCTCAAATTTCCACCTAAGACTTTGAGGGACAGAGAGGCTCGTCTACTTCTGTGGCTACAGAAGTTGAAATCATCTGATAACATCGTTTCCGATGTTGAGCGTATGTCATCTGGTTTTTCGAAAACCTCTCAGAAGCGTGGGTCTGAGACTGAAGTCCCCTCTCCTTTTCTTAAGAAGAGTAAAAAGTTGGGATCTTCCAAGGATGTCTCCTCACAAGACTTGCTTCAGGGCGCGCCTACGGGACCTGGTTCTCTGGCGTCTCGACCCAAGACCATGCCCTCCGTTTCTAAAACTGGCATTGGCTCGTCGACGGGCTCGTCGACGCGTCCGTCGACGTCTTCAGCGTCTACGAAGTCTGTTTTAGCAATTTCAACGTCGACGACTACTTCTTCCATGTCGACTAGTTCTGCCACGACGATGATCATCTCGTCGATGAGCAGCCAGGAGGTGAGACCCATCTCATCCATTATTATGATTTCGTCAATCAAACCGTTGACGAAGAAACCACCGTCGACGCAACCACCGTCGACGGCTCTCCCGTCGACGAAGACCGGATCCTCGTCGACGACAACCCCGTCGACGATATCGTCGACGCAGACGATGAACCCCCCGTCGACGGCTGCTCCGACGACGACCTCCTCGTCGACGGCAAAGACTGCAATTTCGTCGACTGCCTCGTCGACGACCAAAAAATCATCGTCTACCAAAAATAAAAATCCTACGCCGGATGCAGCGGCGCCGACGAAAAAACTACTAGAGGGTGTTAAAGCTATACAACTCTCGTCGACGGGCTCGTTGACGACACAACAACCTCTACAATCTACTACCACCTTCAAGGTGGTGTCTACTTCGTCCCTCAAGTCTATCCCACTTATACAACTAAGTCCTATTAGGAGTGGATCTCAACCTCCGGAGAAATTATTTCAATCTGGAGCAGAGGAATCTGGAAATGATTCAGAAGTGGATCAACTTTATCAACCAGCAACCAGTCCATCGGATTTACACAAAGTGTCAGGACTACAGCGATGAGGATGAGTATACGGATAATACTGTCGAAGATGGGAATGTCCTTTTTCCATTGGATAGCTCACAACAACCAAATTACGAACGCTTTACACAGATTCCTATGTCTATGGTGAAAAACCTGCAACATATGCTGGATGACTACAATCGTAGATTTCCACCTTCGCTGCAGCCTTCCCCAGCACCCCAAGTGCAGCGGTCCCAGCCTCCAGCTCCACACCCTCCGGCTCCAGTGCCTCCACCAGTCTCCAGCACCTAGGCCTCGAGCTCAAGCGACTGTTGCACCTACGTCTCCTTTAGGTGCTGCTCCTGATACAGATAATGAGGGTCAAACTCCACAAAACACTGGAGATAATGACACTGATGATGAGGAAATGCAGGATTGGGACAATTATAGGGCACAGACACCCTCTACTCCACCAACATCACCAAGAACTTCGCCACCAGTGGATATCGCAAGTTTCCACAGCCTTATGGTTCGTGCAGCAAAGAGGTTCCACTTAACGTTGGAAACGCAACAAGCGGAATGTTTTTTGTATGACTTTAAAGACTTGCCTCAACGTCAAACTCATACCATCCCTATCATTGACCACATATGGGAAGAGGGTCTAAAGTTAATGGAGCGTCCTAACTCCATTCCAGCCGTTCTGCCTAGACTGGACAAAAAAATATAAAGCACCGCCTACTTCCCCGGCATGCTTAGTTTCACAGCCTAAGGCAGACTCAGTGATCACTCAGGCGGCACAAAAAAGGTCTCGAAATCCAGCCATGCCCCTGACTTCCCCCCCGGATCAGGATGGCCGTAAATTGGACTCAATTGGTAAGAAATTTACCACAATGGCAGCGACTACGGTAAGAACTTCCAACGCCTTAGCCATTCTGGGTCGATACGACCGCCAAATGTGGTCCGAGATTGCTGGTCTTCTCCCCCAAATGCCCGATTCCATCCGGGATGAAGCACAGGCCATCATTCTCGAGGGAGAAAAGATATCAACGGAAATAATCGACTGTGCCGTCGATATAGCCTCTACTGGCTTCCGACAATTGGCGGGTGCTGCAGTTTTACGTCGCCAAGGCTGGCTGAAGTCAACAACCTTCCGTCCGGAAGTTCAATCCAGAGTGCTCGATTTGCCCTACGATGGCGAGTCTCTGTTCGGTAAACACGTTGATGATGCTCTGGAACTCATCAAAAAGGACACGGACACAGCGAAGTCCTTAACAACGATTCAATACAGAAAGAGGCCATTTCGTGGGGCACGTGGTAGAGGAGGAGGAACCTCTACTTTTCGAGGCACGGGCCAATATCGAGGATACACTTACGACAACAGACAAAGAGGATCTTATCAGTCCCAAAATCGTTCATCCACCTCCAGACCTTACCAGCGGAAGTCCAACTACAGAGGTGGTGCGAACACCAGTAAAAAACAGTGAGAGGATTGTGCATCTTGGAGGTCGAATCTCGAAATTCTTCTGCAACTGGTCGAACATCACCAACAACCGATGGGTCTTGGATGTAGTTTCAAAAGGACACACCCTGGAATTTACGAAATTTCCCCCCGCTCGCCCGCCTTCGGGCCCACCTTCTCCCCATTTCATGGAACTGTTGGCCCAGGTGCAGTTTCTGATCAGGAAAGGAGCCATAGAATTGGTACCGCAAAGTCAACGCGGCAAGGGATTCTACTCCCGTTTCTTTCTCGTAAAGAAAAAATCAGGAGAGTGGCGCCCCATCTTGGATCTGAGGGCTCTAAACAAGTTCATCGCGTCAAAGACTTTTCAGATGCTAACCCTGCTTCAAATCTTGAATTTCCTCATTCCAGGAGAGTTCTTTTCGACAATAGACCTTCAAGATGCATATTTCCATGTGCCTATCTACACCAGGCACAGGAAATACCTTCGTTTTACAGTCGGCCAATTTCATTATCAATTCAAGGTCCTTCCATTCGGCCTTCGATCGGCACCGAGGGTATTTACCAAGATCCTAGCCCCGGTGGCCGCTTACCTGCGCTTACAGAACATCCAGTTTTATCCATATCTGGACGACTGCCTCATAAAAGCCAGGACTTTCCAACTGACACAAGAACACACACAAGTCTGCATATCCCTGTTCGAAACGTTAGGTTTCTCCATCAATTGCCTAAAGTCACACTTTCGCCCTTCTCAACAACGAGATTTTCTAGGAGCCTCGCTCGATTCTCGGCTAGGGCAAGTGTTCGTTTCACAGGAACGTCCGAGCCGAATGTTGCAGAAAGTTCAGTTCCTACGGTCAAGGCAGTACGTTTCTGTCCGGATGTACAAATCATTCCTCGGCATGGCTTCTTCGTGCATTCAACTGATTCCCAACTGCAGACTGCACATGAGTCCTTCAAGAAGAACTCGACAGCCAGTGGAAGCAGGTATCAGGGTCGTTCGAGGACAAGATCCATCTGACGCCCCGCATACAAAGAGCTTTGGAGTGGTGGGCTCATCCTCCAAACATAGCAACAGGTCGTTCATTCAAGGATGAACAACCAACACTGACACTGACGACAGACGCCTCCCTAGAAGGTTGGGGTGCTCATCTCGACGGAATGTCCGTGAGAGGCAAGTGGACGGCGTCTCAGCGCACTTGGCACATAAATCGCTTAGAACTACTGGCGATTTTCTTGGCCTTGAAGTCCTTTCAAAGAGTAGTGCAGGGACAGACATTGTTGGTGAAGACAGACAATACCACCAGCATGCACTACATCAACAAACAGGGCGGCACAAGATCTCTCGTGCTATCACAGCTGGCACAGGAAATATGGGACTGGGCTCTCCAACGTCAAATACATCTCCAAGCGATCCATGTACCAGGTGTGGCCAATGTGCTAGCGGACGCTCTCAGCAGAGCCCTCTCCGACAACCACGAATGGGAACTCCACCAACCAACGTTGGATTACATCTTCCGACAGTGGGGCCGACCGCAGTTGGATCTCTTTGCAACTGTTCTCAACAGGAAATGTCTAAGGTTTGCGACCCGGCATCCACACAAGGAGTCGAGTGGGAATGCCTTTTCAATAAATTGGTCGAACGCCTTCAGTTATGCATTCCCTCCTCTGCCGCTCATTATTCGTCTATTACACAGAATGAGATTCCAACCATGTCGGATAATCCTGATCGCACCCAAATGGCCGAGACGTCCTTGGTTCTCAGATCTCCTCCTATTCTCTCTGACACAACCGATACGGTTGCATCCTTTGCCACATCTTCTCACAATGCGTCAAGATCAAATATGCCATCCGGATCCAGCATACCTTCAACTTCATGCTTGGAACCGGAGTACAATGAATTTGCACACATGAATATCGACAGATTGTAGGACAGTGCTAGCAAATGCTCGAGCACAATCTACTGTCAAAACTTACCAGCTGAAATTGAAGCGCTTCTGCGCTTGGTGTTCCACTAGATCCCATGCGTGCTCAGCCAGAACAAATTTTGCCATTCTTTTTGTCGCTAGCAAAATCCGGGCTATCTCACTCCACCCTTAAGGTTTTTCTGGCTGCTATCTCTCGTTTTCGTCATGATGGCATAACATCTTTGTACTCTTCCAGGATCATAAGACAGTTCTTCAAGGGCCTTTTTAGGATGTTCCCTCCAATCCGTCGGCCCCCACCTTCATGGCGACTCAACCTGGTTTTGTCTCAGCTGCTTTTGCCTCCATTCGAGCCCATCCATTCTTCCAATCTGAAGTTCCTCACGTGGAAAGTGGCTCTGTTACTTGCTCTGACCTCTTCTAGACGCGTCAGCGACATTCAAGCCTTTACTATACAGCCACCGTTTTTGCAATTTTCCAACGAGGCTGTTACCTTGAGAACAAATCCCAGTTTTATTCCTAAGGTTCCCAGTGACTTTCATCTCAATGAACCTATTGTTCTTAAGACTTTCTTCCCTGCACCTCAATCTGCAGCGGAGCGCTCCTTACACACTCTGGATGTGAAGCGCTGTCTTAAATTTTACATTCAACGCACAGCTGCCTTCAGAAAGTCTGATCAATTGTTTGTTGCATATGGCCCAGTATGCAAAGGACAACCAGTAACTAAACAGACTATCACCAGATGGATATCGTCTGCCATATCCTATTGTCATCAACGGGCTGGCAAACCCCTTCCTGCTCCTGCTAGAGCACATTCCACGAGAGCTGTCAACTTCTGCTGCCCTCTTTGCGGGGGTACCTCTAAGACAAATCTGCAGAGCTGCTACTTGGTCCAGCAGCCATACTTTCACGAAGCACTACTACCTGCAATCAACAGATGCCGCGGATGCGGCAGTGGGTCAAGCGGTGCTGCGAAATCTTTTCCGATAAAGGTGAGCCTCTGTTGCTACCCGCCTCCAGTCATAAAGGTATTGTCATGTTTTGGTTTTTTATTGCTTATTAAGTGATAAGTTATGCCTAAACTTAATTTGTATCTTCCTTTATGACTAATGTATGTTTTACTGCTTTCTATTCTTATTCAAGCATGTGAATCTATGAAAGACACCCCTAATACTGGAGAAGAACATAAGTTACTTACCTGTAAACTGTGGTTCTCCAGTATTGGTGTCTTTCATAGATTCACATGCGACCCTCCCATCCTCCCCTCAGAGGCTCTCTTCTCCTCAAGCATTTATACTTACTTGCGCTACGAAAATCTGAGGACCTGGGCTTCTGAGGAGAAGGTTCTAGAGGAGGCTACAGCCTGATTGGCTGGAATGTGGACCAACACATAATGACTCCTATAAGTTACTAAAGTGAATTCTCCCTTGGGCTTTTCAATGGGCCTATTCTGTTCTATGGTACTTTTTAAGTTTACTCTTTTTATTGCATTATATGTATGTATATTTTATTTATAATATTTCTCATATATACATGCATATATTACTGCTATTTTATGTACCGTGGGACTCCCACTTCGACGACGGGGAATATTCAAGCATGTGAATCTATGAAAGACACCAATACTGGAGAACCACAGTTTACAGGTAAGTAACTTATGTTCTTCATGAACATTAACTTAATTATTTGCAACAATTCATTAAAGCTTCATCAATAATCAATCATACATTTGTGAAATTCATAAACACTATCTGATGGTTTACGGGTCAACTAAAACAGTTGTAAAGTGGGATTTATCGCGACCGGGTTTCATGCGGGTTGCTAACATTACACGTTCGAATAACAAGACGCTGTGCAGTTATCTAGAATTCGAAAAGAGATTCTAGCTGTTCACTTTCTTTAAAAACGATAACTGAAATGACAACTACGAGTGACTACAATATCAAACATTATGGAAATTATACAAAACAGACAAAACATTCGGAAAAACGGAGCCCCTTTTCCCCGCGTTTACTTAGTGGTGGAAAGTGACTTCTGACTCAATAATCGACCAATCTGGGTGTCACTAACTACAAGTGAACCTGCTTAAGTTTGTGTCTAACGGTGTGATTGGTTTCCTACATGGTCATAGCACAAAGACCATCCTACGTTGTGAATCCCTGCCAATACAAATCTTACTGACTGCGTGTGTAATTCTCCTTATACTAACAAATGACACGATTGGACCGCAGTGTGGTCACGTGATCGTGACGGCTGTTTATCGTGAAAACACAGTATTCAATGTGAATAGGATCAATCAAGTGAGAAAATTGGTCTTGGTAGACACAAGATGCATTTTCGAGTGCAAGTAAGTGCCACATATAAATCAATCAAAAATCTGAAATTTTCAGAAAAAGCATAAAGTTAGAAAGAAAACATACAAGTCTTGAACCAACAACATGAGAGAATCAAATTCATTCATGAAATTCGTCACCAGGAACTAGCTTTCTTGGATGTAAAAATTTCCATCGACAATAGACAAATTCACACAAATGTCCACATAAAGGATACAGACAAGAACAGTTGTCTCCATTATGAAAGTTTTCATCATCACTCCTTGAAAAAGCACCTACCGTTGTCACAATTCATCAGTTTAAAAAGAATTGCATCCAATCCAGATGAAGTGTCAACCACAATTAACAATCATATCCAGAAGTACATCAAACGAGGATATCCAAAAACATTACAAGAATCCAAGATAAAAGTAATGGCAATGAACATGGAATCCTTACTTAAGCAAAAAGAAAAAACTGAATCCAAACTCACAGTATGTGTTTTAAAACATTCATTGCAGACCACACAGATCACCAAAATCATGAGAAAACATTGGACTCTGATTACGCAAGAACCAGATCTTCAACCATTATTTGCGGACCGTATCACTTTTGCATACAACAGATCAAAAAACATTAAAGAATTGCTAAAAAGACAAAACCCAAAGACAAAGGAAACAACATTTAAAGGCATGCAAAAATGTGAAAATTGCACACATTGCAAAAATGTTGTAATTGGGCAAATTTTACACACCCAATGACGGGAAAACAAATTCTCTTACGTCACTCTAGTACATGTGATACAAAAGGGGTAATTTATGCCATCAAATGCCCCTGTGGGAAAGTGTACGTTGGTCAAACGGAGCGAAAAGAAAAAATAAGAATCACAGAACATAAGAGTAATATACAGCAAAAAAATCAGAAGTCCACAGTAGCAATGCATTGGATGAATGAAGGACACAATATATCTCAACTGAGATTTAATATACTGGAAGTGATTAAACCCCAACCAGACATTGATGTACACAAAAAGACTGAGATCAGAGTACTTTTGGATTCGAAAAATGTGCAGTTTACAACCAGAAGGATTAAATGACAGAATAGAACTATCTTGTTTTTTGTAAATATGAACCAGGAATGAACTATTGACTTTCTCTGCAGACAGTACATCAGAGACTATCAACACTGATACTAGCCCATTCCAAGATGGCTGACCGGATTAACACTAAGTGTAACTTTCATGGTTATATTACATGAACAATGATGCTTCAGATCTTTCGATTTTTTAACTCTTTTTTATTTATATTATTTGGGTTCCATCATTTGTTTAATTTGGCATAATTTATGGAACTTTATGCTTTTACTGAAATTTTCAGATTTTCGATCGATTTATGTGGCGCTTACTTGCACTCGACAATGCATCTTATGTGTCTACCAAGACCAATTTTCTCACTTGATTGATCCTATTCACATTGGATACTGTGTTTTCACGATAAACAGCCGTCGCGATCACGTGAACACACTGCAGTCCAATCGCGTCATTTGTTAGTATAAGGAGAAATCCACACGCAGTCAGTAAGATTTGTATTGGCAGGGATTCACAATCTAGGATGGTCTTTTTGCTATGACCATGTGACCCTGCATGAAACCAATCACACTGTTAGACGCAAACTTAAGCAGGTTCACTTGTAGCTAGTGACACCCAGATTGGATGATTATCGAGTCAGAAGTCCCTTTCCACCACTGTAAGTAACCGCGGGAAAACGGGGCTCCGTTTTTCCGAATGTTTTGTCTAATTTCCATAATGTTTGATATTGTAGTCACTCGTAGTTGTCATTTGAGTTAGCGTTTTTAAAGAAAGTGAACAGCTAGAATATCTTTTCGAATTCTAGGTAACTGCACAGCGTCTTGTTATTCGAACGTGTAATGTTAGTAACCTGCATGAAACCCGGTCGCGATAAATCCCACTTTACAACTGTTTTCGTTGACCCGTAAACCATCAGATAGTGTTTATGAATTTCACAAATTTATGATTGATTATTGATGAAGCTTTAATGAATTGTTGCAAATAATTAAGTTAATGTTCATGAGACATGGTTATGTATCATTGTTTTATAAGGTTGACTCAAAGTATCCTTGTTTTTTCCACATGCAGACCCCTGAGGAAGGGTGATTATTTACCCGAAATGCATTGGGTATACGTGGAATACATAGTCACATGGATTTGCAAATAAAATGAAGATTGAGTATGAATATGAAATAAATATTTGAATACTTTTGGAAAAAGAAACACACGTTTGAATAACCATTTTACAGAATGAATGTGAAGTAGACCTTATGGTCTGAAGTACAAGTGTGCATACCTCCGCCACAAGTGGAATCCCCACTTTTCCTTTCAATGATAATTTATTAGCACAGGGTTCTGTGTCAGGAAGAGCCAAAGGTGGTCTTTTGTTATTAGTTTCTATTAATCAGCCTCTGATTGTGGAGAGGTATCTTAGTGTGGGGGCCCATGTACAAATTCTCTGGTTGCATGAGAAGCACGGTCGTAATGTACTTCTACTTAACTTTTATAATAACATCTTTGATAATACCAGACAGCAAGTTGTGAAGGACTTGGCCGTTGCTATTGAGAACTTGATTGCAGAATCAAATGTTTCCTTTGATTTTATTTGGGTGGGCGATTTTAATATCCCGATCTGTGAAATGTCTACCCAAAAGGTCTGTGTGGTGAAAAGTAACACTGGAATAGATGACCTGCATTTTCGCCATAATACTTATGGCGAATCTCTTAATAAATTTATGGGAGACAATGATCTGGAAATTCTACAATATTTAAACGATTAAAATGGCCAGATTGTTCCTACGTTTAGGAGTAGGAACACCAGTTCTATCATCGACCATGTCATTGTGTCTTCTAATATTGTCCTTTATTATTTGGCCCCTAGGATTGAAGTCACCTCATTGAGTGACCATAATTGTATCATCCTAGAAACCACAATTTGAGGAGGTAGAACTGTTCACCCTGGAAGAACAGTGGTGAACATTTAACCACATAGGCCGAACGGTGTGAGACTGAGATGGAAAGGCGAAAAATCAGAGGAATTACTAAGTTCCATCGTTAGAGGGAGTTTGGGAGAAATTAAATTTATCCTAAACAATAACGATCCAGACCGGGTTTTAGATAAGTGTAATGGCACTAATAAATATATAGATGCTATATTCACTAGGCCTGGTAAAGTGAAATCCAACCATAGATTGGGTTGGTTTGACATACCTGTATCACCCTCTTGACTGAATTAAAACATGCATTGATAAGGCCTAGGGAACATAAATTGATCATCCAGTTGAGACTAGATTACAAATTTGCCCTGAAGCGTAGAAAGGGAGAGCTGCAACAGCCGGCCTGGGAAACAATAACACAGGAAACGGAACTGTCACATTGTACCCTCTTTTGGGCTACGGTCAACTCTCCCTTCCTTAAGAATGATTCTATCCCTGAGCTTATTTCTAATGTCTCTAGTGAGGCGTGGCTATCATTTCTCCACTATATTTAAATCTGATTATTCTTATGAAACTAACCGTAGTTCCTGGCCGATTGTGCCTTTGGAGATTACTGTAGCGGAGGTAGAACTAGGCATCCGTACTAGTAAAGGGGGAAAGGCTCAGGGGCCGGATGCGGTCCCAATAGATGTCTATAAAGCCGTTCCGGCACTGTGGAGCCCTATATTAACAATTGTATTCTACGCAGCGGTATGTAGCGGGGCCCCCGTGACATGGGGAGAGTCTGTTATAATCCCGATTCACAAGAAAGGGGATAGGTCTGATGTAAAAAACTACCGCCCCATCTCCCTGTTAGACTCCTCAGTTAAAATCATGAGTAGAGTACTGCTGGTAAGGTGGGAAGAATGGGCGGAGGCTAATGGGATCTTGGCAAGTACCCAATATGGCTTCCGGAAAGGACGGGGCACACTCGATCAATGTATAAATTTAGATCTGTTGATTGGGAAATACACCCAGGCCAAACAGGGTTCTCTCTACCTCTGTTTTGCAGATTTAAGTAGTGCTTTCGATCTGGTGGACCATTCCATCCTATTGTCAACCCTGTTACGGCTTGTGGCCCCAGAGGGAATAATTTTCTTTTTGGCCCGGCTCTATGAAAAATTACAAACTAGCGTGCGCTACAGCGTTAAAGGAGTGTACCCCTAAATTTAGTGTTAAAAGGGGTATTGGACAAGGCTGTGTCCTTGCCCCCCTGCTTTTTACTTTGTTTATTAATGAAATCGATGTAGTTTTAAAAACTATTAATGCCGATGCCCCCCATGTTAATGGGGTCGAAGTTCCAGTATTGTTATATGCGGACGAGGCCGTGCTACTGTCTAGGACCCCTATCGGTTTACAACGATTGATAGATTTTCAGTTTTTATTAAGGACAGGAAATTGGTTATCAATAAAGGAAAAACTCACTCCATGACCTGCGGGGCAAGTAGGAAGAGGTCAAATGCATATTTTATAGACTGTTAAAAAGTGCTACATGTAGATAAATTCTGCTATTTGGGAATAACTTTACCAAAGATAGATCATGGTCTAATAAATTTACTAATGCGTGAGTAAGATGGCTAAAAGTGCCCACGGGGTTTTTAAATTCGCGGCCAAGATCGGAGATAGACGGATCAGGGATATGTTTCAGATCTACCAAGCCAGATGTGTGTCAATCTCCTTATACGGGGCCGAAGTATGGGGATAACATTCTGATAGCTGTCTGCAAACGCAGGAAAATTCTTTCCTCAAAAAGCTTTTATACTTGCCTGTTTCTGCTCCAACTGAGCTAGTCCATAGAGAATTGGGGATTAACTACTTGTCAGATTTGATATCCCTAAGCCCCTTAAGATCTGGCGATCCATCTGGCTAAAGGAGGAGACCGCTTTTAATAGAACTGTTATAGAGGACTGTCTCGCATTAGACAATGACTTAAAAATTCCCTGGTTAAAATATATTGTCCATAGTTTTTTGGAAATTTTTGACATAAATATATCGGTTGATCCGCGTGCTGCTGCCGCAATACCCAAAAGTGAGCTGAAGTCAATATTCCTATTGTGCAGAACTAAGAGGCGGGCAATTAGGAATGGGTTATTGTCTTCTACCCTGTTTTATAACCATTATATTTTTAATGAAGGCTATCCATCATATCTATCCCAGGTGACTCGACCATCTCATAGATTTGTACTTATTAGGCTTAGGTTTGGGTTGGTACACCACCTGTTGGCATTTCCCCACCTCAAAAAACATCCAACCAGACCCTGTCCACGTGATGGTCTATCTAAGCAGAGCACATTGCACTTTTATGATATGCAAATTCTACATGAGCTTTCGTATTGCCTATTTAAAACCTATGTTTATTAAATACGGACTCCGTTCTATTAATGATGCAATGAAATTAATTTTTAATATGCAATCTCCTGATGTTTGCTTTTTTACTGCTACATTTTTATACAAATCTATTAATGCCAGGAAAAGCATGATGTTTTAATCTATATGTATATCTCGTGTAATTCTGCAATATTTTTTTTTTTTTTATCTCGTGTGCTTTTATGGTCATTTTCATATGTACCGAATAAAGCTTTATGAATTGAATTGCATAAACAATCAAACCTTCATGCACTTATAAAGATTACTGCACTCATATAAAATTATTAACTGAGACTAATGGACTAAAAGACAGCGATAATGATAATATGCCCCATCAGTCTACTGGGTATTATGCAAATGAAATGCGATGAAATATTTGTAAACCTAAAAAGAGAAAGAAAGTTTGAAGTCGTTAAAAATTTTAAAGCTTTTTTCATTCTTCTTTGTTGACTTTTCTTGAGCTGCCGTGGCCGTTACTGAGCAGTTATCTCCCAATGGTTGATTTGTTTACCAAACATTTAGAATGTCAACAGTGTTTAAATTCTGTCACAGGGCACATACACTTTGTATGATGTATGCACTAAACAAACAGTGACAGATTCTGCTCCAGTGCACCATACAATCAAATTGCTCTTATTTCAGCATAAAATAATTATCTGCCCAGTTTACATATTGCTAAATGTGCTTCTTTAAGTGTAGTTAATGAGGCCAAACGCATTAAATGCGCACTGGTGAATGCTTGATCTATGTGCAAACATAGAGAAGATGTGGCCGAATTAATCTCGGCACACAAACTAGATATCCTGTTTATAACAGAGACATGGGCCGATTTGGCTTCCGACCCTGACCTTGTGGCAGCCATTCCTGAGGGCTACTACATCGTCAGACAAGATAGACCGACAGGGAAAAAAGGGGGCGGCCTCGCCATAATTTTACGGTTAGAACTAGCATTAAAAACAGGAACACCAGATAGCATTCCTGCAGAAACACTAGCCTTCTCTATTACTTTGTCTCCCATCCAAATGTTTAATGGTGTTCTGCTTTATCGTCCCCCAGCGGCTCGAGCGCCTTTTCTCCAATCCATTAGTACCTTACTAGAACCAGTGGTAGAAGCCTCCGATTTTACAATACTTGGAGATTTTAATTTTCATTTAGAAAAAATAACAGACGAAGATACATTGAGCCTTATTGAGGATCTTAAGGCAGCTGGGCTAAACCAGTTAGTTACTACAGCTACGCACAAAGCAGGTCATGTTCTTGACGGCCTATTCACGAATAACCCGGCCATTACTCCCCCTACTGTTGTTCCAATTGTTTGGTCAGATCACGCAGTTAAAAAACACAAAAATCAACACTCGGCTAAAAGGCAACTTAGGATGTGCAGGGACTGGAAAAATATAGATATAAAAACACTATCTGAGAAACTAGAAAATAACAAACCATTTAAAGCGTTAGATTCTCAATTAGCAGCAAATAACTACAACCAATGGCTCACAGACACTTTTAATCAGGTAGCGCCTTTAAAGAAAATGCGTCCAAATCGCGCAACACCATCAGCCCCTTGGTTCTCTGAACCTTTAAGATTGGAGAGACAAAAATGCCGCAATCTAGAAAGATGTTGGCGAGTTAATTATGATAATAACGATAAAGAAAGGTACAAACAAGAACTATCCGGCTACAGGAAGGTGTTAAGACTGGAAAAGAGTAAATACTTTTGTGAACAGATAGAGAAGACCCAGAACTCCAGTAAGCAATTATACCAGGTAGTGGCAACATTAACAAATATACCAACAGCTAATACTACAGATACCACCCAAGATTTCTGCAATCAAATGGCTGATTTTTTCAGGACCAAGGTCACAGAAATCTTTGATAAATTTAACAACAACATGACAGGGGAATCATCAGAAAGCCTCAAGAACACACAAATCACATCCTCCTCTTTGAATGAATTCCTCCCTCCATCACTGTCAGAAATAAAAGATCTCATTAAATCTACAATGTCGGGTTCCCCCCTGGATCCCTGCCCACCGCCCATCATAAAATCAACAACTGATGTGGTAGCTCCAATCTTGGAAAACATCTGTAGTACCATCTGCGAATTAGGAAACTATCCTCAAAGATGGAAAACAGCTATAATAAAGCCACTTCTAAAGAAACCCACCCTTAACACCTTGGAATTAAAAAGTTATCGCCCTATAGCAGCGCTCCCATTTCCTTCTAAAATACTTGAAAAAGTTATAAATAAACAGCTGGCCAACTACATTGAATATAATAACCTGCTAGACAACACTCAGTTTGGGTTTAGGAGAGGGCATGGAACGGAGACGGCGCTCATAAAGGCTTCTGAGGAGATCAGACAGATCATGGACCAGGGTGGCACGGCAGTCTTGATCCTGCTGGATCTCTCAGCGGCCTTTGACACGGTCGATCATAACATCCTGATCGACCGTGTCACTGCTATGGGCATACAGGGTAAAGCTGCGGAGCTCCTGGCTTCTTTCCTGTCTAACAGAGAACAGTCGGTAAAGATGGGGAGCTTCTACTCACCAACTTTTGTGCTGCCCTGCGGAGTCCCCCAGGGATCCTCGCTAAGTCCGACACTCTTTAACATCTATGTGTCGGACTTGGCGAGGGTCATTAAAACCCATGGAATAGGAGTGACTTGGTATGCCGACGACACTCAGTTGGTGCTAGTGGTGCATAAAAATGGGAGTGAGGTGGCAGCCAACTTTCAGTCAGGTATGAGAGCCATTAGTCACTGGATGGACAGTAATTGTCTAAAATTAAACACCCATAAGACCGAGGTAATGGTGTTTGGAGACCTAAAACCATCTTGGTCCCCGATCTGGTGGCCACCAGAAATGGGTAACCCACCCACCCCAGTTTCAAAGGTTAGAAACCTGGGAGTGTTTGACAACAAACTAAGTTTCACCAGTCATGCTAATGCGGTAGTTTCTTCTTCCTTTTTCACGTTACGAAAAGTGAAAAAGTTGTTACCTTTCCTTCCCCTGTCTGCGGGAAAAACCCTTATGTCCTCCTTGGTGTTATCCAAGGTGGATTATTGTAATGGGCTTCTGTTGAATGCCCAGGAGCAGGTTTTTAAAAAACTACAAATGGTGCAGAACGCTGCTGCACGAATTCTGACCAAAACTCCCAAGTTCGCATCCATCTCTCCTATTGTCCACCAACTTCACTGGCTCCCAGTAAAAAAAAGAACCAAATTTAAGGCTTTATGTATCATCTATAGAGCATTGAACAGCCTAGGACCTGACTTTTTTAGGGAATCACTGTTGGTATATGTCCCTAATAGAGCTTTAAGATCTGCCTCATCCGCATCTCTATGCATTCATCGGGTGAGAACGGTTACATGGGGAGACAGACGCTTCCTGGTAGCCGCCTCGAAGCTCTGGAATACCTTGCCCCACCATATAAAAAGCAGTTCCTCACTTATGATTTTTAGAAAGCAAGTGAAGACATGGCTATTCATCCAATAATGCACAGGAGGTGCCTCTCTGTCTGCCCAGCGCCGAGACACCATTCGTGGTATTTGTTGCGCTTTATAAGTTTAAAAAATAAATAAATAAATAGCCGTTCCGAAACTTGAAAAAGTATGTATGTATAAGCAAAATGACAGCACATATTACTTATCTGAATGACACCTACTGAGATCTAGCAACTAAAAAATCAAAATATCATCTGTTGACCAAAAAGGATAGATGGATTACACTAATTCTTTCATCCCATTTAATATTTGCATGAAATGTGGGCTATAATTTAGTGCAAACTCTCTATGTACACAAAGTGCAGCGCTGCGGGGACGAAAGGCAGAGCCCACGAAGGGCAGCGCCAGCGCCTTGAGAGTGCGGGCATTTACAGCAGCATGAACCACTGTACTAAGAGAGCGCCGAGGACCCCAGGGGGGAGCAGGAAAGAGAGACGGACAGCCCGCCGCTCTCAGCCCAGGGAAGGGCAAGGCAGCCATGGAGGGGTAAGCAGCACCTATGGACCTGCGGCTGTCCCGGGAAATGGATTGTGCGCAATGTCTGTTTCCAGTCAGTCTGGGCTTTGTCAGACTGTATTTTCCAGCACCCTTGAAACACTGTTAGCCTGGTTAAAAACAATATTTCATGGCCCTCTGTTAACCGTCAGAAGAGTTACATAAAGTTTGCTCCTGTTGTCTCCGAGGTAATCACAGTGCATTCTTGGAATTGTAATCATTTCGCACCACTAACGCTTAAGCATCATTAGCAAGACTTTGAGAACGGGCCTGGCGGGTGAGTCATGCCCTGCACAAACTCCCAGGACTGCCTATGTCAGTGGCCTCACTCGGGCAAGTGTGACACCTCAGCACTTGAGGTGCATTTTAAAGTATTCAGACAAAAGCTTTGCTTAGAAAACGTGCTAAACATTGCACAAAGTAATACATAAAATAAAAGCTGCATCACTTTAATACTTGGTTTCAAAAATAATGTGCTGCCTAGCGTAAAGCGCTTCGTCAGGGGGTACGCGCTACATAATCGCATGTATTGCTAAAATAGCATTTTGGTGAACAAATTGTCACGTAATCCCACTTGGTGCTGATCACTATGGCGGCTACCTGTTAATTGTGTGGAGTTGGTTAGTAAGGCAGCTGTCTGATGGCCTGGGTAGTAAAAAGACCAACATTGTTTCTGATGCTGAATGTGACCTCTGCAGTGTCATTGGAATGCTTTTCCAACTCTGCACTGCACAGAGGACAAATTTTCATAATACACTAATATGGCAAAACAGATTGGCATGGCCAATGCTTGTTTAAATTTGTATTGAGTATGAAAGAAATGAGCGGTGTGCTCGTACCTTGGCCAGCTCTCCCTGTAGTTGCAGCTCTGTTAAGAGGTTGCTGCTGTGAGGGAGATCTGTTTGACGTTTGCCAGCCAGAGCTGATAAATCACGTGTCCCAGCCTGTCCTGAAAAGACGATGACCCTAGATCGGGTCACGTGCTCTAGGTATTTCAGCAGAGAGATCCAACAAAATACAATACACCAGGTTAGGTGCTGCTCGTCGTTAATTGGCAATAACTTCTAGAATGAATAATTAAAAATGCAAGCAGTCCAGGTTTGGAATTTGTGATTGACATTACAAATGAGTTGATTGAATTTTCATTTGCAAAATGCATTGTTTTGTTTTGCCTCTTGCCTGTCACAGATTCCCAGTCAGATGCACCAGAAATAACACACCAATGTCTCCTGAGAAGCTTTTTGTATTGCTTAAATGAACAATTTGTTTTTCATTACCTTGAACGTGTTTTTTATTTTAAGGTAAAGTTTGATCGTTTGCTTGCTTAGTCTGGATCTCATCATCAAAGCATCACAGTTTCTGGTGTTCAGGGAAAGCCAAAACACCAGCTCTGTGACTGGCTGTTAGTGGCAAGTGATTGGCCATGGTGAGCAGGGAAGGAGAAAACATTTTCCTAATCTGTGTGTATATGACTGAGTGCTAACTTTGGAAACGTATTTTTACATTACACTCTTTACACACGGCATGATTACTAATTCAGTGGCAGGTATTGATGTCAGCATAATTCAGAGACTTTTGGGTCTGATCAGAATTGACTGCTCAAAGTTTACCTTTACATCTGCACCTTGGGCAATGCTCTTTCTCCAGTATTGGGGTGTTTTTTATTGATTCACATGCTTGAATATTCCCCGTCGTCAAAGTGGGAGCCCCACAGTAAATAAAATAGCAATAAAAGCAATAATATATGTATACAAAAACATAATTACATACATTCCAAAACCATAAATACTTATAAGTACCAAGGTAGCATTAACGCATCGGAAAACAGAAGAAAAAGAACACCTTTATAGCATATCCATTTCATTATGTTAGTCCAAACTACAGCCAATCAGGCTCAAGCACCCCTCTAGAACCTTCTCAGAGGCTCAGGCCCTCTGATTTTCTACCGCATGTCGTGTGAAGGGAGTCTCCCTGAACTCTGCTCAGTTTTCAGATTCTTTCTGGATTTCTAGTTTTTCTTGGGTGTCTTCAAGTAAGAAGTCTGTTTCAACCATGTGCTTCTTGTAGGAAATTGCGCCTCTTCTCTGAGGACCCTCACAACAAGTGTATTTACTGCCTCTATCCAGAGCATGAGATAGGAAGATGTAAAACTTGCAGGACTTTCTCAACCAAAACCCTTAAGGACAGGGAGGGGTGTCTCCTCCTGTGGTTGCAGAGGTTGAAAGATAAGGATTCACCTCTTTCTGATGCAGAAAGCCTTGCGTCAAGTGTCTAGAGCCACTTCTAAACGTAGCCAGTGTGCAGGATTTGCCATCTCCTTTCCTAAAGAAGAGGAAACTTCAACTTAAGAAGGCTCCTGCTGTCTCCACCTCCTCCTGCTACGCCTACGCCCCGAGATCTGACTCTAAGGCGTCCACGGCTCCTTCGCATGTTTCCACTAAAAAACGTGCTAAATCGTCAACGGGAGCGTAGACGGTCGTTCCGACAATGAAATCTGCCGTCTCCAGTTCTCTGACGACAGTGACGACGACTTGTGCCCGCGGGTCGTCGACGACAGCCGCGTCGACTTGTCCGTGTCGACGATGGTGTGTGTGTGAGCTTCAAATCTGTCTCGTCTACTATTCCAATCTCCTCGTCTATGTCCAAAAAGGGAGTCTCGTCAACATCGAAATCTTAATCGACCCTTGCTGTGAAGAGAGCCTCTTCGTCGGCGGGTGCTCAGTCGACGACTGCTCAGTCGACGGCTGTTACGGCGGCTCAGTCGACGACGGCTTAGACGACGGCTGCTTCGTCGATGGCTGTGGTCTTGCTGTCAATGGCTTAGTCTACGGTGGTTGTCCCGTCGACGGTGTTACTGTCTATGTCTACCTTCGCATCATTGCCTCTTGTGCCAATTTCTTCATCCAGTTCTGGGGCTCCTGCTGTTGACCCTCTGCACCAACGTCGACATGTGCCCTTGGATCAGCTTCCGATTCCACATCACTCTCAGCCTCCATCACCTTTTTGCCACGGGTTCGGCGCAGGACTCTGGTTCTGATGAGGAGGAAAATGATAGATTCCAGGCAGCTCGAAGCCCTTCGGAGCTGGCCATTAAATGTCAGGACTATGAGGATGACCAGGAAGATCCTTACTTCCGTGAGGAACCTCCTGCTCCTGTTCCCACAGCACAAATACCGCTCTCCCTCATTTCTAATCTTCAATACATGTTAGAGGATTATAATACACTATTTCCACCGTCTCACTAGGGGGTGCCTGCAACTTCAGCAGCTCCTTGTATTGTAGCATACTTGTATAGCGCAACCTGTCACCACCAAGGGCATCCTGGCGCTTTTGACCCATGATCCAGCGAAAAACAGTAGCTCAACCTATCCTGGGAAAGATGTGGGTTTTCAAAGCCTTTCTAAAGGCTAGAAGATCGTCAAGGCTTCTCAAGGATATTGGCAGAGAGTTCCAGAGTTTGGCCGCCGCTACTCTGAACGAGCGGCCACCCATTCTCACTCTCTGGAAGCTCGGAACTACCAGTAGCCTGGACGACGAGGAGCGTAAGGCTCGAGGTGGACAGTACCAGGCAAACATTCGCCACAGAGGAATAGGGCCCAGGCCATGAATAGCCCTGAACACAATACAAGCTGCTTTGTAGCGCACCCGCAGATGGACCGGCAGCCAATGAATTTCTCGCAGCGCTGCCGTGGAAGAACTATGATAAGGGCGAGAGAGGGCGAGTTTGGCGGCAATGTTCTGCACCCTTTGCAGCTTGCCCAGAAGTGTTACCGGGGCCTCCAGAAGCAGTGCGTTACAGTAGTCAAGTCGACTTAGGATGGTACAACGCACTACTTCTGGTCTGGCTTGCTCAGGGAGAAGGGGTAAGACCTTACGCAGCATACGAATCAGCATCATACATGTGGAGGTGGTCTTATTTACATGTAGATCTAGCTGCAGGTTGGGCCCAAAAATAACGCCCAGATTGCGCGCAGATTGTGCGGCTGACACCGTCTCTGAAAAGGACGGAGGCCAAAAATCAGCCGGAAGATCGCGAGGAACTCGATCTGTGGAGCAGTGTAAAACCTCCGTCTTGGTTCCGTTGAACTGTAATGAGTTCAGACGGAGCCATTCTGCTGTCGCCTGCATGCACCGGTGGAAAGTCTCCAATGTGACTGCATCCTGACCCTCCAAAGAAAAGACCAGCTGGGTATCATCCGCATAATTAAATGGGGAGATACCAAAAGATTTGATGAGCTGGAAAAGAGGGCGGAGGTAGATATTAAAGAGTATGGGGCTGATGGCTGAGCCCTGGGGTACACCTTGTCCCACTCTCCGCTCCTCTGAACTGAAGGGGGGTAGCGAAACCTGTTGCTGACGGCAGTCCAAATAGGAGATTAACCAATCCCTAGCTCTGTCTCCTCCTTCTACCACACTGCCAGAGCCAGCTGTGCCTTCTGCACCATCTACAACCTCTATTCAGTTCCATGCAACTGTTTATGAGGATGACGTTCGCCCAGATCGGGAAGACGGCGAAGTTGATGGAAACCTGACAGATTGGGACTATTATCAGATCCAGACAGTCTCTGCCACCTTCGGGTCCAGGGGATTCCCCTCCTGTGGATATAGCTGTTTTTCACCAACTTATGGAACGAGCAGCACTGCGCTTTAAGCTTCCTATGGTTCTGAAGGATGAGGACTATTTTCTTTATGATGTCAAGAGTCAACCTTTTAAACCGGTCCAGACAGTGCCCATTGACTTCATTTGGAACGAGGGTGTCAAACCGATGAAGACGCCAAATTATATTCCGGCGCTTCTTCCTCATTTGGAGAAGAAATATAGGGCGCCCCAGGGTTCTCCAGCTTGCCTGGTAGTGCAGCCTAAACCCGATTCCGTGATCACCCATGCCACACAGTGTTCCAGAAATCCGTCTTCTCACATTACCGCTCCTCCTGACTGTGAGGGACGGTGTCTTGATGCCATTGGACGAAAATTTTCCACTATGGCTTCTACCACCGCGAGGGCTGCAAATTCTCTGACCATTCTGGGGCGCTACGACCATCCGATGTGGTCGGATATGTCTTCTTTTATCGATCTCATTCCTGAGCCCTCCAAATCAGAGGCTCTCAAGATTCTTCAGGAGGGAGAGAGTGCGTCATCTGAGATTATAGACTGCTCTGTGGACATTGCGTGCTCTGATTTTTGTCAGCTTGCGGGGGCAGCTGTTTTGCGTCAGGGCTGTCTGCGTTCCACCTCTTTTCGCCAGGACGTTCAGGCGAAAATCCTCGACATGCCCTATGACTGCGAATAGCTCTTTGGCCAGCATGTGGACGACGCACTTCAAACCATCAAAAAGGACACAGACGGCTCGTACCCTAGGCACTTTGCAGTTTCGCAAGAAGCCTTTTCGTGGAGGGCGCGGACGCAGCTCCTTTTTGCGGCGGTTCAAACCAGTACTGCTCCTACAACCAAGGAAATCCGATATTCCTCCCAGTCACAGCAGTCCTATCGGCTACAGTCTACCAAGTCTTACAGAGGAAAGTCTTCCTACAGAGGCTCCGCTTCTCAGAAGCAATGACTTGCCTTCCCCGCTCAAAGTTGGAGGTCAAATCTCCCTTTTCTTTTCCAATTGGTCTTCAATCACCCCAGACCGTTGGGTGCTAGACATTGTATCAAAGGGCCATTCTTTGGAGTTTGTCAAGTTCCCTCCAAACACTACTCCAACTGGTCCACCTCCAGCGCATCTCAAGGAGCTCTTTCAACAAATTTGACTCATGATTCAGAAAGGTGCTGTTAGACGGACCGGGAGGGTCGGCCGAGGATAAGGGGAGAGGTCTCCGGGGAGAGCCGTCTCCAGCGATCGTACAGACAAGTAACTTCCCCCCCCACAGACGGACACCACACAAGGTTAAAGTTCAACGAGACTTTATAGGCAATTCTTTAAGTTTACGATGGAATGGTACAAGGAGGTCTGGACTCAGGGGTCCCCTCGATTCTGGTCTCTGGTTTGGGAAAAAGGTAGCGGGACAGTCTTGTTACCAAAAAGATGGAAATAGCTCTCAATCCTCGAGCTCGGCGTTCTAGATGATCGGGCCGCGGCGGAGCCAGCAGGTCCCGAGATGGACGAAGGAAACGACGGTCCGCGGCGGAGCCAGCAGGTCCCGATGAAGATGATGGTTACAAACGGTCCGCGGCCACGCCAGCAGGTCCCGACGACGATGAAGGATATGAAGGTTACGAAGGTTGCGGCAGCGCCAGCAGGCAAGACGATGGTGCACGAGACAGAGCTACGGCAGCGCCAGTAGTCCGTCAAGGATGAGTTCTTCTCTGCGTCTCTCGACTCCAAGATACAACTCCCTTCCTGCTCTGGAGCTGCCCCAGTTATAGGGCTGGTGTTCTTTGATGTCTGGACCCTCGCACTTGGAGGTCGGGAGGTCCGGGATGAGGGAGTCCAGACACCCAGCAGGGGGGTGGAGCCAGCGCCCGGGGAGGCGATGGGCGAGCGGCACTTGGCGGGGGAGAGCCATCGACACCTCTTTCTCCCATTGACTTGCCAAGTAGCCCGCTCACCTCCTGGGTGGATGGTGGTGCCGGGATGTCTGAGGCCTGGCCAGGCCCAGGGTTGAGGTCGATCGGGGGCCAGGCGGCCTCGTGGTGGAGTGTCCAAGATGGCGCCCAGGATGGGCGCGCAGGCCGGCAGTGGATCGGGCCCACGAGGTCGACATGTTCGAGGGTAGGGGTCCCTGAGGGGACGGAGGACGTGTAATGGTGGTGTGTGGTACCTGCGTGACCGGGCTCGGGCCTGGTCGGGCCGGGGGAGAGCGGCCCTTCATGTGGCCTGTCCAACATGCGTCCCCCCCAGCTGAAGGCGGGGAGAGTTACCCATCCTCTTGGGGACTCTCCTCGTCGAGGCGGAAGAACCGGGACAGGCCATTCGCGTTGGCGTGATCTGGCCCAGGCCGGTGTTCAACCGTGAAGTCCATCCCTTGAAGGGAGATGGACCAACGTAGTAACTTCGGGTTTTCCCCCCGCATCTGCATCAGCCACTGCAGGGGTCGGTGGTCGGTCTGCACCCGAAAGTGTGTGCCAAAGAGGTAGGGCCGGAGTTTCTTGAGGGCCCATACCACGGCGAAGGCCTCCCTCTCGATGGTGCTCCAGCGTTGTTCTCGTGGTAGGAGTCGCCTGCTGATGAAGGCCACTGGCTGATCAAGGCCTTCGGTGTTCACTTGAGACAGGACTGCCCCAATGCCATGGTCGGAGGCATCCGTCTGGACGACGAACTCCCGGCTGTAGTCGGGGGCCTGGAGCACAGGGGCGGAACACATGGCGGCTTTCAATTGTTCGAATGCTGTTTGACACTCTGGGGTCCAGTTGACTTTCTTGGGTTGATTTTTTGACGTGAGTTCTGTGAGGGGCCCCACTATAGTACCATAGTCTTTCACGAACCTTCGGTAATAGCCCGTGAGGCCCAGGAAGGCTCGTACCTCGGTCTGGGTGATGGGGGGCTGCCAGGACTGGATGGCGGCAATTTTGAGCTGCAGAGGGGCCACCAGGCCGCTTCCCACCTGGTGCCCGAGGTAGGTTACAGATCCTTGACCAATTTGACATTTCCTGGCCTTGATCGTGAGGCCAGCTCGCTGAAGGGCTTGTAGCACTGCTCGGAGGTGGTGGAGGTGCTCGGACCAATGGTGGCTGTATACAGCGATGTCGTCTAGGTAGGCGGCGCTGAACCCTTCGAGCCCCGCCAGGACCTGATTGACGAGCCGCTGAAATGTTGCTGGGGCATTCTTCATGCCGAAGGGCATGACCTTGAAATGGTAATGGCCATCGGGGGTGGAAAAGGCAGAACGTTCTTGGGCCCGGGGTGTGAGGCCGATTTGCCAGTAGCCCGCCGTCAGGTCGAAAATACTGAGGTAGCGGGCAGCTCCCATGCGGTCGATTAGTTCATCTGCCCGGGGGATGGGATGTGCGTCGGTTCTGGTGACTGCATTCAAGCCCCGGTAGTCGACGCAGAACCGGAGTTCCGGTGTGGTGCCAGGGGCGGCCGCTTTGGGGACCGGTACTACAGGACTGGCCCAGGGGCTGTCTGAGGGCTCGATGACCCCGAGCCTGAGCATTTTTGCTACCTCTTCCTGGATGCAGGCCCGTACCCGATCTGGCACGCGGTAGGCCCGGTGGCGGATAGGGGGGCTGTCCCCCGTGTCCACATCGTGCACACACCAGGAAGTGACACCGGGGGCGAGGGAGAACAGGCTGGCGAACTGTGACAGGAGGACTCGACACTCCTGGCGTTGCTCTCGGGTGAGGGCCTCCGAGAGTCGGACCCCATCCACGGAGCCGTCTTTCTCCCGAGTCCGTAGGAGGTATGGGAGGGGCTCGGAGTCCTCTTCAGCCCCATTGTCTGTGGCCATCAGGAGGCTGAGTTCTGAACGCACAAAGTGGGGTTTCAGTCTGTTAGCGTGGAGGACCCGGAGGGGGTTCCGGGAAGATTCCATGTCGATGAGATAGGTGGCAGGACCCTTGCGCTCGACTACTTTGAAGGGCCCTGTCCACTTGTCTTGCAGGGCGCAGGGTTCGGTGGGGGACATCACCCATACCTGTTGCCCAGGTTCAAATTCGATGGAGGAGGCATTCCGGTCATACCACTTTTTCATGTCCTCTTGACTGGCCTCTAGGTTGGCTTTTGCCAGCTCTCTGAACCGCCGGGTCTGGTTGCGGAGGGTTAGGAGGTACCGGAAGACATCTGGTGGGTTCTTTAGAGGGGGCATCTCCCAGCCTTCCTTGACTAGGCTGAGCGGCCCCCGCACTGGGTGTCCATATAGCAGTTCAAACGGGCTGAAGCCCAGGGACTTCTGGGAACCTCTCGATATGCGAAGAGGAGGCACGGCAGCAGCACGTCCCACTGGCGACGGAGGGGCTCTTCCAACCCCCCGATCATCCCTTTGAGCGTGCGGTTGAACCGCTCAACGAGTCCGTTTCCTTGAGGGTGATAGGGGGTCGTGAATCGGTAGGTAACCCCGCACTGTTGCCAGAGGGACTTCATATATTTAGAAATAAAGTTCGTGCCTCTGTCGCTGACGACTTCTCGGGGGAAGCCCACACGGGAGAAGATCCCCATTAGAGCCCGGCCGACTACCGGGGCTGTCACAGTTCGCAGGGGAACAGCCTCGGGGTAGCGGGTGGCGTGGTCCACTAGCACCAGGATGAATCGATGGCCTTGTTTTGTGCGCGGGTCCAGGGGCCCCACGATGTCTATCCCGACCCTCTCGAACTGGGTGGTGACCACGGGAAAAGGTTGCAGGGGGGCTTTTAGTTTGCGGCCGCTCTTTCCACTGGCTTGGCACGTGGGGCAAGATCGGCAATGCTGGTGTACATCGTTCCTCATTTTGGGCCAGAAGAAGTGGGTCACCAGACGACTGTAGGTTTTATCTTGACCCAGGTGTCCCGCCAGGGGGACATCGTGGGCCAGGTTTAGCAGAAAGTCTCTAAAACGGAGGGGCACCACTAGTACTCGGCTGGCCCCCAGCTCTGCGATTCTTTGCTCACTGTACAGCAGATCATTGTCCCAGTAGACCCAGTGAGTTCCGGAGGTATCCCCTGCGCTTTGGGCGAGCGCTTGCTGGCGGAGTCCCTCGAGGGAGGGACAGGTCTTCTGTTCTTGGCGAAATTGTTCTTGCGTGGGCCCCCCCTCTTGAGGCCACTGGTCGAGGTTAGCGAGGTCTGGAGGTTGAGCTGGTTCTGGGGGGACGTCACGGTCGGTGGTTTCGGCTGGGGCGACCGGAGGCGGTGGCGCCGGCCATTCGGGTTCCTCTGGGCGGGGGTTGGCACGGGCGGCCATGGACCGGGTGGTGACGCACGCCCAGTCCGGGACGCCTAACATCCCCAGGTGTTCTCTTCGTTCTACGGCTGCCCACGGAGAGCTTTCAAGGTCATTCCCCAGGAGGCAGTCTACGGGGGCATCGTCTCGGACCGTTACCTTCAACATGCCGGAGACCCCTCCCCATTCGAAGGGGTCGCAGGCCATCCGACACAGACTTTCCGAGTTATCGGCTGAACGTACAGGGCAGAGAATGTTTGGTAGATATTGTTCTGGGGTCACCAGGTGACAGCGGACGGCTGTTACACTGGCCCCGGTGTCACGAAGGGCTTCGGCCCGGCGTCCATTGATGCTCACCCATTGGCTGTACTTCTGGGTGTTAGCGGGTAGGGGGACCCGCGGGACCATGTCTCTTCCCCCTAAGCAGGCTAGAGCCATGGCGGCTGGCTCCCATTCTTGGTGTTCCTGTTCATATTCCTCTTGTTCCTCTGAGATCTGTTCCTCCCCCAGAGCAGCAGCGGCTACTTGGCGGGGTCTTGGGCTCTGGTACTGGGGGCAGCTTGGGTCGTTTGCATAGTGGCCGACTCGTTGGCATCGATGGCACGTAACATTGGCTCGGTATCCCGGTCGCGCCGGGGTGCTGCCCCGGTTGGCCGGGGGGGTGGTGCTGGTAGCGGGGGCGACCGGAGCGTTGTCTCTTCCGCGTCTTTGGCCTCCTCCTCCTCCTCGGGGACGGTGCTGACCATTGTTGTTCCGGTTCTGTTCGTAGGACCCATTTCGGCCCACTCTGGTGATTTCCCACCGGTCAGCTTCGGCTGCGAGCTGCCGGGGATCCGTTAACTTGCTGTCGAGGAGGTGTTGGCGGAGTTCAATGAAGCAATTGTTCGACAGATGCTCCCATACCATAAGATTGAACAGTTGTTCGTAGGTTGTGACCTTGCTTCCTTTGATCCAGCCCTCGAAGGCTCGGCTAAAGTAGTTTACATAGTCCACCCAAGTTGTACCCGGGATGCGGGTGCAGTCTCGGAACCTCTGACGGTACATCTCGGGTGTGAGGCCATAGCGGGTGAGGAGTGCAGCTTTCATATGGTCATAGGAGGTCATCTGGTGGTCCGGGAGTTGCAGCAGGGCGTCGCGGCCCTCATTGAGGAATCTCCCCCATAGACCGGCTCCCCAATCGCTTCTATCGATCCGGTGTGCAGTCATAGCGATTTCATAGGCCTTAAACCATTGCTGGATGTCGTCCTCTCGGAAGTATTCTCGAACGACATCCTTGGGGATGTGTACCTTTTTCTCTGTTGCCCCTGGGGTGTGGGGTTGCTCGGACACCCCTACTTCTTTATTCTGCTTGCGTAGGTCGATCTCAGCTAGTTTCCGCTCATGTTCATATGCCAGTTTCTTTTCCTCGAGCTCCCTTTGTCTCTGTTTCTCCTCTCTTTCTTCTCGGAGACGCAGGTGCTCTAAGTTGATTTTTTGTTCGGCCAACTTAAGTTCAACGTCCATTTTGAGCCGGGCCATTTCCAGCTCGTGTAGTCGGGTTTTTTCTCGTTCCTGGATCTCGTCTTGCGAGAGACCCGTTCTTCGCTCTTCAGGGGCCGTGGTGGTTTTTGCTGCGATGCTTTGATCGGGGGTTCCGGCAGCCCCGGTTTCTGCCCAAGATTCTAGGGCATGCTTAAAATCGTCTTTGGTACTTAGTCCGGTGGTAGCGATACCTAGTTCGATGCAGAACTGCTTTAGTTCACGATGGCTGTACTCGTCCAATTTCTCCATCTGGAATTTCTCGGTTGATCCGCTTTCTTTAGTTGTCATCGTGATTCGCCGTGGGGTGAGCTACTCTCTGTACGGTTATGCGGTGATTCGGATCGCGCCGCTGGCCACCAATGTTAGACGGACCGGGAGGGTCGGCCGAGGATAAGGGGAGAGGTCTCCGGGGAGAGCCGTCTCCAGCGATCGTACAGACAAGTAACTTCCCCCCCACAGACGGACACCACACAAGGTTAAAGTTCAACGAGACTTTATAGGCAATTCTTTAAGTTTACGATGGAATGGTACAAGGAGGTCTGGACTCAGGGGTCCCCTCGATTCTGGTCTCTGGTTTGGGAAAAGGGTAGCGGGACAGTCTTGTTACCAAAAAGATGGAAATAGCTCTCAATCCTCGAGCTCGGCGTTCTAGATGATCGGGCCGCGGCGGAGCCAGCAGGTCCCGAGATGGACGAAGGAAACGACGGTCCGCGGCGGAGCCAGCAGGTCCCGATGAAGATGATGGTTACAAACGGTCCGCGGCCACGCCAGCAGGTCCCGACGACGATGAAGGATATGAAGGTTACGAAGGTTGCGGCAGCGCCAGCAGGCAAGACGATGGTGCACGAGACAGAGCTACGGCAGCGCCAGTAGTCCGTCAAGGATGAGTTCTTCTCTGCGTCTCTCGACTCCAAGATACAACTCCCTTCCTGCTCTGGAGCTGCCCCAGTTATAGGGCTGGTGTTCTTTGATGTCCGGACCCTCGCACTTGGAGGTCGGGAGGTCCGGGATGAGGGAGTCCAGACACCCAGCAGGGGGGTGGAGCCAGCGCCCGGGGAGGCGATGGGCGAGCGGCACTTGGCGGGGGAGAGCCATCGACACCTCTTTCTCCCATTGACTTGCCAAGTAGCCCGCTCACCTCCTGGGTGGATGGTGGTGCCGGGATGTCTGAGGCCTGGCCAGGCCCAGGGTTGAGGTCGATCGGGGGCCAGGCGGCCTCGTGGTGGAGTGTCCAAGATGGCGCCCAGGATGGGCGCGCAGGCCGGCAGTGGATCGGGCCCACGAGGTCGACATGTTCGAGGGTAGGGGTCCCTGAGGGGACGGAGGACGTGTAATGGTGGTGTGTGGTACCTGCGTGACCGGGCTCGGGCCTGGTCGGGCCGGGGGAGAGCGGCCCTTCATGTGGCCTGTCCAACAGGTGCCATCGAAGTGGCTCCCAAGTCTCAGAAGGGGATAGGATTCTATTCTTGGTTTTTCCTCATCCTCAAGAAGTCCGGCGGTTGGCGTCCCGATTCTAGACTTAAGAGCCCATAACAAGTACCTGAAGTGCCAATCTTTCCGCACGCTCACGCTCGTGGAAATTCTTCACCTTCTCTCAAAGGACGACTTAATGACCACCATTGATCTCCAAGATGCTTATTTCCACGTGCCGTTACTTCCAAAACACCGGAAGTACTTTTGCTTCCGGGTAGGGCGCAGAGATTTTCAATTCAAGGTTCTGCCTTTCGGCATTAGCTCCGCCCCTTGCGTCTTCATGAAAGTCCTGGCCCCGGTGGTGGCATATCTACGTTTGAAGAGCGTTCAAATCTTTTCCTACCTGGACGGCTGTCTCGTCAAGTCGCAATCTCGCCATCAGGCATCTCTGAACACTCGATTCTATCACTCTATTACACTCCCTCGGTCTCTCCATTAACACAGATAAGTCTCAGGTCGATCCAGCTCCCTGCAGGACCTTTCTAGGTGCCACTCTGAATACTTCGCTGGCGAAGGAATTCGTGTCTCACGAGCTTCAGCTGCGCATTCTACACCTAGTGGCTCTCATCCGTTCAAAAGGGTCAGTTTCAGTTAGTCTATTTAAATCCTTTCTTGGGATTGCATCCTCCTGCATCACCCTTATCCCAAATTGCAGGCTCAAGAGTTGCCTAATTCAGGAGGAACTGGACAAACCTTGGCGTCAGGTCACCGGCTCTCAACGATCTGGTCCTGGTGACCGCTCGAATGAGGTCCGCTCTCCAGTCGTGGGCTCAACCGTCAAACATCGCTGCTGGTACTTCTTTACTAACCATCGCTCCGGAGCTCGTCCTTACCACGGATGCCTCCCTGGAAGGCTGGGGCGCACATCTTCAGGGGCTATCCATAAAGGGCAAATGGCACTGTCTCAACGTTCCTGGCACATCAACAGACTGGAGCTAATGGCTGTTTTCCTGGTGCTCAAGTCTTTCCATCTTCTACTCCAGGGAGAATCAGTGCTCATTCAAACTGACAATACCAGCAGTATGCACTATGTAAACAAACAGTGCGGCACCAAGTCACCGCTCCTTTCTCAGCTGGCACAGAGCATCTGGTACTGGGCACTCAGTCACCAAATTACCCTGACAGAGGTTCACCTACCAGGCATCTCCAACATCCTAGTCGATTCCCTCAGCATGTCCGTGTCCTCGACCCATGAGTGGAAGTTGCATCAGCCGACTCTGGACTTTATCTTTCTGCTGTGGGGTCGCCTGAACATGGATCTTTTTGCGAGCCCTGTGAACCGGAAATGCCAGTCTAATGCAAGTTGGCTTCCCCATCAAGGGTCGTGCGGCAATGCCCTTTTGATGGACTGGTGCAATCTATTTGCCTACGCGTTTCCGCCGATTCCGCTGGTTTCCTGAGTTTTGAGGAAAATGAGGAGACAGCTGTGCCACATTTTCCTGATCGCTCCCAGATGGCCTCGAGCGGATTTCATCACAATGGTCAAGGGTCAGATCTGTCATCCGGACCCCTCCTCTCTATAATTATCGGCCTGGACCCTGAGCACCTTGAATTTGCCCACTTGAATATTTCGCCCGCATGTAGAAACATTCTTGCCAATGCAAGAGCTCTGTCCACAGTAAAGACTTACAAGCTGAAGTGGAAAAGGTTCTGTCACTAGTGTGCATCTAAATAGACGGTGTTCGATACAAGCGCACTGCCTCAGTTAAGTATTTGTTCCAAAATATGATTCAAACAAAGAATAAGTGAGTTAAGTGGTGCTGCCAAAGGGTGGCGTCTTCCGTCCCAGACGTCTTATAAATTCAAATGCAAACGTGCTCCTAATGAATCATTAGTTGCATCCCCTTTGGGCACTCAGGTATTGGTTCCTCCAATCTATTAAGGACTCCACATCTTTTATAAAGTTCTGAAAAGTTATTTTTTATTGATCAAATTATGTTTCCTGAGTACTCTCCTTCATGAAATTAATTTCTCATTTCATAAACATTTACACATTATTTTCTTAAACTTTCAACATTGCTGCTGTTAGCTCCAATGCATTTCGGGCAATGGGCAGCCCTTCCTCAGGGAGCATCACTGTTAATTCAGAAAAAATGTAATAACAGCAATCATTCATGTGTTACCTCCGTTTGAAAATGTAAAATACTGTAGTGCCATGTGAAAAACGAAACTCGAAACAGTGTTGAACTAGTGCAAAATACCATTTAAAACATGTGCATGTGAAACTAAGTGACGTGTTATGAATGCCGACCGATTCAATATGAAGACCGAAACTTGCATGTCTTCCTTTCTCTGTACTTCACGTTTTTGAAAAAAAAGGTGCTTGCGTCTCTAAAAGAGAATCAAGCTGTGAGCGCTGGGTATTCAGCATATTGGTACTCAATAATACAAAGACAGTGTAGCTCAGCTTACTAACCTTTGTTGTTGAGCGTTTAATCGAGGATTCAGTTTCATGCTTACTGGAATGCTCCCAGCGTTTCCGTGTTCGCTAAACTAGACTCGCGTGATTGGTTTAGCGGTCACGTGATGCGCATTCAAGGAAAAAATAGAAAACACTCGACCGCGAAGGATTTAAAAACGTTCTTACTATGAGAAGTGAATTGATTGAATTCGTGTATACAAATGTAATCTGAATGAACGGAAAAGTGATAAAATTAAAGCAAAAAAAATAATGTAATAAAAACGCAATAAAAATAAAATGTGAATGAAGCAAAATTGCGTGTGGTGTGAAAAAAAACGATCTATATGAGATAAAAAAACAGTCAAAGTTTGGTGAAGAAATGCTATACAAGTGCAATGAATATATTAATACACATGATAGATATCAGTAATTGTTATCAAAAACACAGTATGCACCAAAAATAATCCAAGGTTGTGGCAACCTGTATGACATCCAGCCCATAACACTTAATATTTACAAATAACATGCAAATTCTATTCGGTCATTGAGACTATTCGGTCTGCTCGAACTCAATCTCTGTATCCAAACATTTTCACGCTGTAGTAAATGTTTATGGTCTCTTCCCTCCTTTCTTTCAATGCATTCTAATACGGTGAATTTCAATTGCGATATGTTATGTTGCTCCTCCACAAAGTGTGCTGCTCCTCCACAAAGTGTGCCGCAACTGATGACTTCATGTTCCGTGTACGAATGTTTGACTTGTGCGCTGTGATGCGCATTTTAATTTTCCTTTCCGTTTTTCCTACAGCACGTTTGCATTTGAATTCATAAGACGTCTGGGACGAAAGACGCCACCCTTTGGCAGCACCACTTAACTCAATTATTCTGTTTGAATCATATTTTGGAACGAATACCTAACACAGGCAGTGCGCTTGTATCGAACACTGTCTATTTAGAATTCATCCGCCCCACTGATCAAGCTGCACACCATTCAGTAAATTTACAAGTAAATTAAGGCAAAATGTCATATGAGGAGATTGCAAAAAGCACGGAGGCAAGGGCTGACACGTTTGCATTCAAGGATGATGAGGCATCAAGAATTTATGCACTGATTCAGGAAGAGATCGCACAGTCCTCCACCAACCGAAGCAAGGAACAGAATATCAGACAACTAATTTACCTGTCTAAAAGGGAGATTAACCAGAAATTACATGCTAGCACATTGATAAAATATCACCGTTCGCAGCGCATACCCCGGGGTTTACGCACAACTTAAAACCATCACTTTGCAAGAACTCTAAGCGTTTCCAGGAAAGATGGTACGCCATTTTGAACAAGTGTTCCTTGGACCTAATTTTACTAATCATAGAAGAGCTGTCTAGCATCCTGGAGGATTTTACCAAGGAAATAGTGGAGATGTTAAATGAACTTACAAACATGTCGGAGGAAGACTGGTCTAAGACCCTTGAAGACATTAACTATCAAATTTCGAAACTCTCGTGAAATTAATGAAAGAAAAATTAGAAAATTCAAAGGGATACGCTTGATTATAAACTTGGGGAAGTATATACATGGGCGGAAGTCTATGCGCAGAGGAGGAGGAATCAACCGTATACTCAAAATACTGACACTTCGTCATCAGGTAGCGATACTTCTAACAGAACACAAACCGGAAGAACACCAGTGACAACCCAAGTGATATTAAGAGGTCAAGAAACATCAAGCGAAACTCCACCGATAGTTACAGGACCCACAACTAGTACCTTTTTAGACTAAGGCCAGTCACAAAAAGGAGACCCAGGAGGGGAAAAGGAAAAAGAACATCCGAATACAAGAAGCACTACCATCCCCAAGAAGGACAAGGAGAAAAAGAAAACGGTAGTGAAGGACAACTAGTGATTAACATCTCAGACTACAACTTATCCACAAGCGAAATCAAACTACTGCAAAAGGGCACTTTGTTCGTTCCCACAACTAAGTCAGACCCTCTGGAAATGAGCTTCTAAAAGCTCATGAGGAAATTAAGATTAAGGCATTTTTTTGACCACGTCTTGCCTAGCAAAGAAGCTAAAGAACCTGATCAATTGATGGGATTAAGACCGACCAGTACTTTTCAAGCACCTGTCAGTCATAAATCACTAGACTTGTTTGAGAAATTGGTGAAACAAGATCTGGCCAAAGAACCACAAGCGTAACATTACCAAGAACATCACGCAAAAGGATCTTGATGCCCTGAAAAAACTGGGAGACGACAAAACAATTACTTGTGTAAAGGCGGACAAGGGAGGAGCTCTAGTTATTGCGAACTCTGTCATCTATGAAACCAAAGTCATGGAACATTTATCTGATCGTAACACCTACATGAAGCTGGAAGAGAATCCAACTGGGAAATACATGAAAGCATTAAAAACAGTTATTGAGAAGGCCTATGAGGTTGGCACTATAAATGAGAACCAAGAATGTTCTCATAAAGCAGAACCCATAGAGCCCGGTTTTATACGGGATTCCCAAGGTTAACAAAAACTTAAAAGCCCCCCAACCCCCCCCCCCACCCACCATGAGACCTATTGTCTCAACACGTGGCAGTCTGCATGAGCTTATAGGACAATTTTTGGACAAACATCTACAACCAACAGTAAAGAGTATGCAGACGAACATAAAAGATACAACCAACTTTTTGTTAAAGTTAGTCTGTTACAGTGGATCAGGAAGAGTTTAATATTGTGTTAAGCTGACGTGAAGTCACTGTACATTTCAATCCCACATTCTTCAGGTATAGAAGCCGTAGAACAAGCGATAGTCAACACAAATCTGGAATTACCAAAGAAGACTTTTCTCATGGAACTTGTTGTTTACCCTTTATCAGTCATTTTAATGGTATCAGCAACTTGTGGGTACATCCATGGGGAATTGCGCAGCGCCTGTATATGCTAACATCTTTATGTAAGAATATGAAGAAAGGCACATTCTCTCAAAAACAGAATGGCGTGAAAACATCAGATTAATGGTCGGATACATTGATGATATTTTCATTGTTTGGAAAAACTCAGCTGAGAAGTTGGAGGAAGCCTTAAACCAACTAGATTCACTTGATGAGGGTATCCAATTGACCTGGGACATTTCCAAACATAAAGTAACCTTCTTAGATGTAGAAATTTCATTGACAAAGAAAGGAATTGAGATAAACATATACCGTAAACCCACAGACCGAAACAACATGTTACATTATTCAAGTTTCCATCAAATGTCATTAAACTAACATCTCCCGTTTTTGCAGATGACAAGAGTATCACATCTGATCCAATGAAGGCAATACAAAGGATAGATGAAATGGGCTCAAGATTTCTGAACAGAGGTTATCCTCAAAACAATTGATGAAGCCAAAGGTCGTGCACTAAGCAAGGGAAGAGAGGACCTATTAAAGGATCACACGAAGGTGGACAATAAAAGGGTGGTAGTGGTGTCTAAATTTTCAACTCTAACCACGAGTTTCAAAAAGATAATAAGAAATCATTGGTCAATCCTCAATCTGGAACCTGACTAATTTAATTTTTGCCAATCCCCCTTTATTTGCCCTCACCAGGGGAAGAAACATGGGTGAAATCCTAAAAAGGGAGTACTTAACCCCAATGCAATTCAAAGGCACAAAAACGTGCTCAAACTGCAGAAACTGCTATAACATAATGAAAGGCAACATCTTAACACATCCTATGAAGGGATTCAACATCAAGCTTAAGGTTTCAGCTACTTGTGACACTTCAAACGTCGTCTACTTATTTAAATGTCCTTGCGGGAAAGCTTATGTAGGAAAAACGGAAAGGAAAATTAAAATGCGCATCAAAGAGCACAAGTCAAACATTCGTACACGGAACATGAAGTCATTAGTTGCGGCACACTTTGTGGAGGAGCAACATAACATATCGCAATTGAAATTCACCGTATTAGAATGCATTGAAAGAAAGGAGGGAAGAGACAATAAACATTTACTACAGCGTGAAAATGTTTGGATACAGAGACTGAGTTCGAGCAGACCGAAATGGTCTCAATGATCGAATAGAATTAGCATGTTATTTGTAAATATGAAGTGTTATGGACTGGACGTCATACAGGTTGCCACAACCTTGTATCATTTTTGGTGCATACTGTGTTTTTGATAACAATTACTGATATTTATCATGTGCATTAATATATTCATTGCACTTGTACAGCATTTCTTCACCATACTTTGACCGTTTTTTCATCACATATAGATCGTTTTTTTTCACACCACACGTAATTTTGCTTCATTCACATTTTATTTTTATCGTGTTTTTATTTCACCATTTTTTTTCGCTTTAATTTGATCACTTTTCCGTTCATTCAGATTACATTTGTATACGCAAATTCAATCAATTCACTTCTCATATTAAGAGCGTTTTTGAATCCTTCGCGGTAGTCTGTTTTCTATTTTTTCCTTGAATACGAATCGCGTGGCAAAAGAGTAAGTCCATACGGGACATACTATTATGGGCGTTGGAATAGTGCGTGTAATAGGGAGTGACAAATGCAAAAACCACATCAATGTCATACATTCACCCCAGTACAGAGATCTGGGCCTAAATCCATCGTTTTTTTGCACTCCACACCACCCCAGTTCAGACATGGCTATATGCAAATCAGTCTGACCCTGTGCCTCATGTGAACAGTCCAGCCCGAACTGCCTAGCCATGCCTTCCCTGGACCGGAGACAAGCTTCCGAGGACCGGTTTCTGGCATTTCAGCAGTCTCCAGCCCGGCTTGCTTGAATCCAGTGGTGTGGAGAGCATGGGACTCACGTCTGAGCATACCCATCCCACTCTGGGTGACAAATGCAAAAACCACAGTTGATTGACAGAATGCAGAACAATGTTGCTCACCATGCCACTCCAGTTTGGACCCAGCCGTATGCAAATCAGTCTCGACCCTGCGCCCAATGGGAACAGTCCAGTTCAAATTGCCAGGCCAGGTCCTCTCTGGACTGCAAACAAGCATTCTAGGACCGGTTTCGGGCTTTCAGCACTCATCAGCCAGGATAGCTTGACTCCAGTGGCACGGAGAGCACGGGACCCATGAGGCACAGGGCAGACTGATTTGCATATGGCCATGTTTGGACTTGAGGTGGTGTGGAGTGCAAAAAAAACGGTGGATTTATGCCCAGATCTCTGTACTGGAGTGAATGTATGACCTTGTTCTGCATTATGTCCAACTGTGGTTTTTGCATTTGTCACCCAGAGTGGGATGGGTATGCTCAGACGTGAGTCCCATGCTCTCCACACCACTGGATTCAAGCAATCTGGGCTGAAGACGGCTGGAATGCCAGAAACCGGTCCTCTGAAGCTAGGTTCCGGTCCAGGGAAGGCATGGCAGTTCGGGCTGGAATGTTCCCATGAGGCACAGGGTCAGACTGATTTGCATATGGACATGTCTGAACTGGGGTGGTGTGGAGTGCAAAAAACCGATATTAGGCCCAAATCTCTGTACTGGGGTGAATGTATGACATTATTCTGCATTCTGTCCATCAACTGTGGTTTTTGCATTTGTATTGGGGAGTGTCAGGGTATGACGTCCGCCAAAGGTCCTCCAACCCAATCGCGTGCGCAAAGGCCATAAGGTCCGAATTCTGTTTATGGGGACCCTGTTGGGGGTGTCTATCTACAGTGTCGTCCTTAGTCATGTTAAAGTCTCAGCCGATAACTGGTGTGCCCTGGGGGAGGTCTAACAAGTCGTGTTAGGGTCGTCAGGGCGTCCTTACTCAGTGTTGGCGGAATATAGGCCGAGATTATGTTCAGGTGCCGCCCTTCCCATGTGGCTTCAGCCACTGCAATGCGGCCTAGGGGGTCAGCCCACGTCTTTGTACAGGTAAGTGGAAGGTTCTTCTTCACCAGGATACCAGTGCCGCGGGAGCCAGAGGTGAAACCAGCGTGTACCAGTAGCTTGTACCCCCCTCGATGGAGTGCCTGACATGTGTTGCCCATTAAGTGTGTCTCCTGGAGTAGCACTAGATCTGGTGCATGGCGCTTGAGGTATTGCAGCACCACTCCTCTCTTGATTGTGATACCAAGGCCATTGACATTCCATGTCATGAGGGTGAGCACCCTAATATGTGATTGCGTCATGGTGGATTGTGTAGTACAGGTCTGTGGAACAGGATAGCACGAGAAGCAAGGCCAGTCAGGATCTAGGACCAACATCTTCAAAGGATAGAATGGCAACTGAGGCCGGACGGTGGCGCCGACCATGTCCATAGGAATTTGGAATGTGACAAAAAGACTCTGCTGTAAACAAAAAAATGCAATAACCAACAAAACCTCCTAGAACCCCCCTCCGTCCAACCCCCACAAAGGAAAATAAACAAACCCATCGGAGATGGAAAAAAGTCAAAACAAAATACCCTAGCGCCCCCCCCCCCCCTCCCTCCCAATCCAACCCCCCTTCTTGCCCCCTTGCCCACGGACTTAGAACTATCCACTCCCCAACTAGGCAGAGTGCTTGTCGCCCTCCCGAACATTGATGGGGTGTGTGGAGAGCCATGGGTGCCCTCACTGAAAGGTAACAGGATTACATAGCCTAGTGCACTTTAAACAAGTGACATCAATAGCAACATTTACATAGTACAAAAAATATCTGATCAATTCTGGACGATCCACAGTGTTCGGACCAGAGAAAAGGATATTTGGAGACCAGGGGTGGACACCAACCAGCGAGATCCAGCCAGTCAAGAATAGGAGGTCTCAACAGTTCCAGGCTGGTCGCTGGACAGCGTCCCGTGTCAACAGTGGAAAGAAACAGTCAGCCAAATGGGCTACTGTCCCCCCTGGGCGCCTTCGGTGAACAAGTCTTGACTTTCCGGGAGCAAGTTCAGATCGGTGTGCGCGGTTGACTCCCCGCGGTGAGCTGGAGTGGTCTTCGACGGACACCATCCCTCAATCCAGTCCCAGACCTATTTAGGGGATACAAAGAACCAAGTTTTACCTTCCGATTCCACTCGCAATTTAGCGGGGAATAACCTGGCATATTTTGTCCTTGGCCCGAAGTGCCTTTTTGACTTCAAGAAAACTGCGTCGACGGGCCTGAACCTTCACAGTGAAGTCGGAGAAAAAGCGTAATCTGAGCGTTCTCAAGGCGCCGTTTGGCGGATGGTGTCCCGGTCTCGGAAGTTGAATACTCGAGCAATTATGGGGCGGGGGGGGGGCGCCCGGCCTCGGTCTACCTCCCGGGACCCTGTGCGCCCGCTCAATGGAGAAGTAGTTAGATAGTTGTTTTGGCTGGAGATGATTCAGTATTAGGTTCTCGACAAAGATCGGTGGCCGGCCCCTCCATTCGCTCGGGAACCCCCAGTATGCGGATGTTGCGCCGTCCGCGTCCTTCATAAACGTCAAGAAGCTCTCCCATCTGCTGCTGTTTCTGCAGTTGGGTCACTTGCTGCTGGAGGGTGATGGTGTCCTCTGAGTGCCATGGTTTTAACTTCTATGTTGCGCACCTTAGAGTCCATTTTACGAAGGTCTGCTCGCAGCAGGGTGACCTCTATGTTGACCGAATCTATAAGGGTCTCCAACAACGAGCGGACCCCAGCTATAGCTTCCATCACGTCCTCCAGCGTGGGGGTCTGAGCTGCCGGAGGGGGGGGGGGCACGGTTTTAGATGTAGCTTCAGGGTTCCCCCCCTTAGAGTCCCCTTTGGATCCCAGGAGAGCTTGTTAATCTGCCTTTGATTAGTTGGCTTGCTGCCTTCATTAGAAGCCATCAGGAAGGTCAACACACACATTGTGGTCCAATGGAGCAAGATCAGGCACAAGCAGGTGAAAGCAGGCTCTTACTTTTCCCACTCAGGCCACCCCTCACCACCTCTCCACAGTCGGCGCAGTTAGAAAGTCTGGGGCTCCTGCAGGAGCAGGTGGGATGGAGCTGTGCGGCAGTAGTGCAGGGGGGGGGGGAGGGTGGAACAGCGCCACTCACCAGGAGGCAGGCATCAGGTTGCGAATAGAAGGGCTCCCCTCCGGAAGATTGCCCCGCGGCACATTTGAGGAAGGGGGGGGGGCTCCGCGACCCAACCACAGTCTAGAGATTGGTAAATAGGGGTCAAGCCCCAGCCGTTTGTGCGTGGTGCAGCGGAGCGTTGTGGTGGTTCCTCAGTGCGATATCGGGCCTAGACTTGGGCAATAGACCTCTGCCACCCAACCCCAGCTTCAGGTAGGCAGCAACAGGGCAAGGAGGTCGGGCCCTCATCCAATTCTACTTCTCCCAGCCTTTGAATCGTCCGAAATTCAGGGCACAGCGAAGAAACGCCCATAGACCAGGGGGACCAGGCAGTGTGAGCCCCCCCCCCCGCTGCAATTGCGGGGCGCTACTAGTCAGAGTATTGTCCCAAATCCGCCGCCGAGCACAAGCACGGCCCCTGCTGAACACCGCGGGGGCTTAAGATGAGTCCGGTAACTGTTCCGGCAGGCTACAGTGGCAGGTGCCTGTAGGGCAGAGACGGAAGCATCAGGCTGTCCCCGGCAGCAGGCCCAAAGCCGGGGACTCGCGTAAATCATATCCCGGGCAGCAGGGGGGGGGGGGTCCGCTATCTGCAGCGCAGGGCAGCACTCACCGGTGCTCACAGGTCCGAACCCACCCGAGGCAGTCAGCAAGCGCCTCCCCCAGCCTTGACACGGCCAGCAGCACGGCACATCAGGATGTAGGCTGCGGAGTCAGGCCCGACTCCGGGCCCCGTAGTGCTCGGCAACCGCCGTCGCCATCTTAAAGTCCAGGGACGGCGGAGCTTGATGAGTCAGGCTCGGTCATCAGGGACCCGGAGCGACCAGGAAACAGGCAGCGGCCAGATGTCCGCACTCGCGATCCCCGATGGTGTAGGGGGGGATCAGATGCACTGGCCAGGGAGCAGGAACCACTATTCCCAGCGAGGGCCGCGGAGCCGCTTTAGAACGTGGCCATTCCCCTCTGCTGCAAGCCACGTCCCCGGATTTGAAATTTTTGACCTGGAAGGTGGCCCTTTTACTTGCCTTGACCTCCTCAAGTCGCGTGAGTGATATCCACGCTTTTACTATTCAGCCTCCTTTCCTCCAGTTCAAATCGGACTGTGTTGTACTTCTCACCAATCCGGCATTCATGCCTAAGGTGCCAACTGATTTTCACCTCAACGAACCAGTGTTCTTAAAAACTTTTTTCGCTAATCCTCAATCTCCAGCGGAGCAGTGGTGCATTCATTGGACTTTAAAAGATGCCTAACTTTCTACATCGACAGGACAGCGCCCTTTCGCAGGTCTGATCAACTGTTCTTTGCCTACGGACGCATGTGCAAGGGACGTTCTGTTACCAAGCCAAATATTGCACGTTGGATTTCCTCAGCAATTGCATTCTGTCATCAGAAGGCCGGCAAGCCTCTTCAATCTACAGTGAGCGCTCACTCCAGGGCGATGTCATCCTCTACTGCCCTGTTTGCTGTTGTGCCGATTCACCGAATGTTGAGCAGCCACGTGGTCCAGCAGGCACACTTTCACAAAGCACTACTGCCTTGAGACGATCAACAAAGCTGATACTGCAGTGGGCAAAGTGGTGCTTCACAATCTTGAATTCCCTATGAGTGTTGGCTTTTTCCAGGACGTTATTACTTTTTTTCAGGCATCATATTACTTTTGTCAAGTTCATAATTTGATTTGAGTCACCACCATATGTTTTTAGCGGGGCACAATTGGGTTGTAGCTGAAGGCAGTGCGAGTTTCTCTCAGGGGGGCAGTATTGTGTTTAGTGGGGGGGAGGATGTGGCATTATAGCTTGAGCTGCTGAATTTGGAACTGGAGAACCAGGTTCAGCCTTCATGACCAGTTAGACCTGGCACCTTGGCGTGAGTCTCCCACTTTTTGCTGATGTGCCTCATGTGTTTTGCTGGTGTTAGCTGATCAGGGCACTGTGCCACTGCCAATCAGTGCCACAGTGCAAGTGCTCTCTATGAAAAGTGTATACATTGATCGGTTTCCATGATTGGCTTATTTGGTTTACTGTCAGTTCCCAGTAAAGTGCACCAGGAGTGCCAGTGCCTGTAAATACAAATGCCGCTGGGGGGCTTGCAGCACTTGTTGCGCCACCCACAGAAGCAGCCTGGTAAAATGTGCCTAAGGTCTGCCATTGCAAAACCTGCGTGCAGTCTGGTACTGTCATGCTGACAGCGCAAGTACACCTACTTGCCAGTCCCTAAACCTTCTTTAACTTCATATTAGTCACTCCTATGGTAGGCCCAAGGGCAGGGTGCATTGTAAGCATAAGGCAGGACAAGCCCTGGTGTGTGCGTTATGTCCGAATGGTGAATTACAGCAATTTTCGTTTTTCGGCTTCCTGTTCTCCCCAGGCCAGAATGGGCTGCTGGAATTATTACACTCTATAATCCTAACAGACTCAGAGCATTGTAGAAAGCCAAGTTTAATATGCCTGAACTCAGAATAATAAAACACACCTTTTAGTAAAGTTTATTTTAATATACTGTGTTTGCAAATACTACTTTTAGAAAGTTAGTATTTGCTTGCCTAACCATTTCAGCCCGCATCTGCTGGGATGTGTATCTGCTGTCTGGTTTCTGTGAGTGACAGGGCTGGGGCTGACTGGTGGTGAATAAAGGGATTACACCAGAATGGGTGGGGGGAGTGCCCTTGACTTTGAATAGGGCTGTGCTCTGCCACCTGTAAATGTAAATGTGGGATACTTGTATAGCGCACAGTTACTCTACCCGAGTGTCCCGGCGCTGTAGACCGCTGGGGAACCCGTCCTGGTTTTCCCTGTGAGATGGTCCCATTTTTTTCTGGGTATCTCCAGGGTGAAACCAGGCATCCCTGGCGTCTGTGGGGGGCCGTTGTAGAGATGAGGCAAGCTAATGCCCAGAGTTGCCGAGTGTGCTCCCTGGTCGGAGTGGGCACCGATGCGAGAATTATCAGTCCGCTGATCCTGGTCCAAGACCCTGCCGCGTCGGGAATCGAACCCTGGTCCCGGGCCGTTCTCTGCACTCGGGTCTGCCGCCTCTAACCAGTGAGCCACACCTCCCACCTCAATGCTGGCTCCGCCCACTGGGGAGCAACTGATGACTGCCCTGCACTTTGAGGAGAAGACTGTCAACAGAGTGCTCCTGGACTGTACTTGTCACCACAATGCTGGCTCCACCTCCTGCGGAGGGTCTGATGTCCCTGCCCTGCTTACTGAAAGGAGAAACCAGAGTGTGCAAAACAAAGTGCTCCAGAACTGGTTTGAACTTGGCACAGGCCCCCTGGCCTGAAAGAACAAATGATTTGGTGTATAAAAGTAGGAGCCCTGCTCCCAAGAAATTAGATCCTGTCTGCGCTAAGAAGACTCTGCACGAAGAGGAGGACCTGGGAAAGCTACATGGAGGACTACTGTCTCTAGCCTGAGAGACTGGCCTGTGGTGGGTGCCTTGCTGCAAGAAGGAGAGGAGAAGCCTGAAGTGACTGTCTTTATTTTGACTTGTGCAATCTCTGAAACAGATCTCCAAGGTCTTGCCTGTTAGCCTGCCCCCTGAACTGCGCCCCAGGAGCATTGGGCGCTACCCCCTCCTGAAGGAAAAGCTGTGGATTGTGCTGTCTGACCCTGCATCGCTGCCAGAGGAAAGCTGAGTGTGCTGTGCCCCGTCGTCGCGCACTCTGGAGAGCCTGAAGCATCCCTGTCCTGCCGAGCAACGCGACTTCTGCCTGGCCGTGCCGCAGTTTGCAAAGTAAAGGCCAGCCCCGCCTGGCCCGAGCACCGTGACTGTTGCCCCTCCGAGCCGTAGCTCGCAACGCGAGAAAGCACTGCGACCCTGTGGCCCCCGAGCAGTTTCTCGCAACGTAAAGACTGACTTCTTGCCAAGGTTCGCTTCCCCCGTGTTGCGTCCTGCTGAACACTCCCCGCTGCTGTGACTGAGCAGCTGCGGTGCGTAGTGCGGTAGGTGTCCGTCCCGTACTTGGGATCGCACTGCACCTCTCATCATTGTCCGCCGCTTCCCTCCTTCAAGACCGGAGCAGACTCTGCACCGAAGAGCCTGCGCCCCTCAACGCACCACTGCCCAAAGTAAAGTGACTGTGGCCCCCGAGCCGTAGCTCTCATCATAAGGAAGGCACCGCGACGAGGTACGTCTGACCGGCCTTCACATCGTCCGCCCCGAACTACTCAGCGAACCAGGTACTGTACGCTGTGAACAGTACCCCCTGGGAGAACAAAAGCACCTGGTACGCACTGTCCCGTTCGCGGTTCGCCGCGCCCCGACTGAAGTGTCCGCGAGGCACGTACAATTTGGCAAAGCTGTTCGTCCAACGTGGTACGAGTCGAATTGAAGCCTATGACTTGCACCGCCTGTTTGTCCCCACAAGCACCTGATACGCTCTGCATCGTGCGCCGCGCCCCGGATTGCAGTGTCCGCGAGGCGCGTACCATTTGGAAAGCCACTTGTTTGTCCACAAGGTACGAGTCGCACAGAAGGGCTACGACTCGTACCCCAGTATAACCGGCAGCGCCGTACGCGTCGTACCGCGAGGCGCGTGAGACTCAGCAAAGCCTTCCATTTTCAACTGCACGAGGCGTACCGAATCGCTACGAATCGCACAGCACTGAAAAACATTGCCAATTAGAACTGAACATTGCCATGAGGATTGTGGAACCTTCTTTATAAGTTATTGGAACAGTTTTAAAACTTACTGGAACCTGTAAGTCAAGCCTGATTAAGCCTGCCTATAAAATAATATATTTTTACAGAAAACCAGCCTTGTCTATCTGTGATGTCAATTGGTTACCGTGTGTATTATTGCAAATGCTTAACCTTACATGCTCTAAGGATTAGCCTTATCTGCTCGCGCCACGCCGCGTAGAGGGTGAGCAGGGGTTATTTCTAGGAGTAGTCCTTTGTCCTGACTAGAAGAGAGGGCCCCTGCTTGTCACAAGTGCATACCTGTGCCAACCAGAGACACCCAATTTTAACACCAGTCCACATGCTCACTCTCGAGTTAGCACATTCTCATGCTATACCTTAGAAACCTTGGTGTCCTAGAACTAGCAGATAGACCCTAGCGGTGGCAAGTGTTTAGTATGGATTGTGGTGGACAGGCCTTCAAAGTTAAAGTCCACCTCCAGTCTTGCAGGCAGGCCTATGAAGCAGCAAATCCTAGAGCAACAGTGACTGTCACTGTCACAGTACCCTTGAGGCCAGTCCGCTTCACCAATTGGTACCTTTTTGCCTTTTTTCATCAGTAGTACAACAACTCACCAGAAATCGACAATTTCAGGATTTGCACCCACACCAAACTAAGTTTGCAAACTAGACGGTCTCTCTGCTTCATGCACAAACACTTTTAATGTGCTGCCTGCTTGGGGCAATGGAATTATGCAGCAATAGAGGACATTGTCGCAGTGTTGACTAAATTATACAGCAAAAAAGATGCAGCATAATGCAGTACATTTTCTTAAACTTTAATATTTTGACATTTGTACACGTACTAAATCTTTGCAAATACTTTGCCTCAGTATCAGTGTAACATCCAAATGCATTAATGAGAAAAGTGACCAGTCAACCTTTGCAAAGGTACTCCTCTTTGCTGCAACACAAGCCACATTTTTAGTAACATTTAACCCATTGGAGCTACAATCAATTTGTTTGTTAAAACTGTCAGATTATGCAGCTGAAGATCTCTTATGTGGCAAATATGGCAGAGCCATAATTATGTGGACAACATTTGCAGAGAATATTCCCCCCCTTCCACCTTAAGATGCTCTGCTTTGTACCAGGCAGATTCGGTATCCTTTCCCCACTCAGAGGCTGGGCTGGTACCCATGCTCCCATTCCTAGAGAGGTTCTGGTGATTCTGTGCCCTACTGATGCTCTTGGATACCCCCTTCCAAATATATGCTGTTTAATCATTCCCATGTTTGTTTATCACATTGATTTTTATTTTGTATGTATGTTTTTTATAATAAATGAAAAATAATTGTTTTTATCTTATCATTTGTTTAGTACACTGTAGCTTGTTATCTGTTGTGCTGCTTGACCTGCCATTCTGCGGTCCTTTCAGTTGCCCAGGGATCTGTTATTTTTTCAATAATGCCCTGCCATCCACAGTTGCCCTTTTGGTGCCCCGCACTCAAGGTGTCCTCTGTTTTGCACCCTCATCCCTTCCTAATACATGATGCTGTTTGGTTCTCTACCCTCCGAGATACTTTGCATAGTAACCTCACTTCTTTGTTGCCAAGATGGCTTTAATTGGATACTCTGCTGTCCAGGGGGCGTGGCTTGTACTCTTCTTACACATACATTTAATATGTGGTACTTGGCAGGGCTGTTGCAGGCTATATGTCCAGTAAATGGAGTTGAACGACATGTAATTCTAACACATAGCCACATTTTTCATTAATCTTTTATCACCCCCTCTCATTTGCTTCTTGTTTAATGTCAGTGCATCCTGTGAGCTCAAGGCACACGTCACTGATCAGTTAGCTCTTTTTATTCTGTGAAGTGCAGGGGTGTGGAATTTATTAAAATATCTACTTGTCCATGGGGCAGGTTGCTTCATAAAATTACTTGTCCTGTATCAAAATCCACTTGTCCCTTTGGTGCCATGTTGTGCGGCGACAAATTATGGCAGCAACATCATAAAATAACTCTTATATAGCCTCTCTGATTATGCCAGGGCTCATACCATAGTAGTGTTTGAATACCAGTAATCCCTTTATGTTGCTAGGTTTCCGCAGATCTACTTACTGGTACTGAAGGTAGTGGTAAACCATAGTTCCAGGATTGGAATGTCCTTTTGAGTCTGTGCAAACCTACTAACTTGCATGTTTTAAGGGTTTTCAACAACTCTTTTCTAATCTTTTCCAATACTGAGAAATGTTGAAAATGTACTCCTGACAATGGCAGACGTAAACCTTCTTCCAGAGTTGGGAAAAAAGTGGTTGGAGGGAAAATAAACTTGCAAACACTCAGGTTTTCGCATGAGCAAATGTACACATGCATATTTGATCATGCTAAAATGCAGTTCAACAATATTTTCTGGGAGTACTATTTTTTGCCCTACTGCTGTTAATTCTTGTGAATTCACGAAAGCCATATAGCTGTCCTTAATGCAAGGACATAACCAAGGGTGCACTTTTGAGACTTTCTTTGATAATTGGGCCCATAATTTGGTCTGGTGTTAACCATGACCTTTAGTGTTTATTAAAATTCTCTCTGAATCTGCTGGCTTCACGTGAGTGACTGCATTCTGCTGTTTCATAAGGAGCATATCACATACAAAGTACTTTTGTTCAGTGCCAGTAACTAACGTGGCAGTGTGTGCTTTTTTGAGACCAAAAACAATTTTTGCTTTTGCCAATGTTTGTTATAATGGTGAGGGTCCGGCAGCTCTCACATCAAAAAGGTTTTGCAAAAACCATGCCACTACAAGTCACGCATTGCCAAAGCTAAAAAGCTGACCACCATTTCAGACCTACTGGCTTTGCCAGTTCTCGTTTATTTTTTTGTTTCCCAAAATCTTATTGAAACTGGTTACACTGATTATCTAATATGAATATTTGGGGGAAATACTAGCATGCCTTGTGAGAAGTTGGCCTGGTATGTGATGCTCACTAATTCTAGTGATCACCTTGTACCATGCCAAGCAACCCTTATGATGATTGGTTGTAAGTCAACCTTATAGACCAGCTATCCTAGTGGTAGCGTGGACAAAGCAGTCTTAGGCTAAACTCTGAAAGGCATGTGAAGCAAGCTGTTTTACCATCTACAACCCCCTTGAATACCAAATGAAAGGACACCACACAGATATATATTAAAAATATATATAGATTTATTAACTACAAATATCCCCTGGACTCTTTATGAGCACAGAAGCACAAGCGTTAAACACAAGACAGTTTATAATACACAAAAGTTGCACAATATGGATGAGCCCTAGGGGCCACCTAAACCATATACTAAGAAAGTGGTATAAGATACCAATCGGAAAGGAAACAGGCCTAGGGCCTTGGGAAGCGCTGGAGCTGATCGAGACTAGCAGTGACTAAGTCGGGAAAGGCCCGCGGGACTCGGGTGCAGTGTTTAAAGTGCACGCACTCACCAATACAAAGTCTATGGTTCGTAAAAGTTATTTAGTTAGTTAGGAACATTCCGAGTGACCTAGAAAGCTGAAACTTGAAACACAGGCCCTAGAGGTGTGTACCAGTGTGGGAACACCGGCGTTGCTGAGTTACCTCACCCACAGGACGCGGGTGCATAGGGTCGAAGTAGTGTCGGGTTTCGTCACGCAGGTCGATGGTGCTTGGAGCTGAAGGTGCTGCAGGCGGCTCGAGGTGAAGAGTTCCGGTGGATCCAAGGGTGGATCAGAGGTTGTGAAGACCTGAAAGCAGAGGGGACAATCTTCAAAGTCACTAGCCAGTGACTACTGTGGAACCAGATTGGAACCAGGCGATATCGGGTGCAAACAGGCGATGAGGTGTAGATCCTCTCTGCAGCCACGTGGACACGAGGGGTCAAGGACGTCCAGGAGTCGATCAAGAGCTGTCCCACGCAGGCTTCTCGCTGTTGGCGGTGTCGGCAACTTGATTGGAGCAAACAGGCCTTGGCTAATGCAAGCCAAGCAGGAATCGAAAAAGGCTCATCACTCGGACCAGCAAGGTCAGAGCGGGTGCTCCCTTTTACAGGAGCAAGGGCAAGTCTGGAGCAACCAGACCCGCAGTGTAGTTTGTAGGTTTCGTCGCCAAGATGGCCGCTGACCACGTGGCTAGTGGCCGGGATGGCGCGTCGAAAGGCACAATGCAAAAGGGCCCCACACAGATCGTGGAGACGTGGAGATGCTGGGGGGCTGATCTTCAGTGCAAGGGCTGCTCGGTGGTGGGGCATCTCGGTCCCCAAAGCACAACGTTGAGGGTGCCTTGGATGCTGCGCAGTCAGCTTCTCGGGGGTCTTCCAAGAGGTCCGGTCCCACGTCTCTCGGTGCCTCCACAGGTCCCTTCTTTGCAGGGATTGTGGATCGGGGGGTGAGAAGTCTGGGAGTCTGGGTCTTGTCAGGCTCTGGGATCGGGCTCCGGCGGGAGGCGGCGTCAAAGCAGATGTCGAGTTGCTGGTTGGTACCTGTGTTCACAGGGTGGCCACTCCTAGGCGACAAGGGAGATACTCTTCAGTCTTCTGAGCAGCAGAATGTCGAAGTCCAGTCGTCTTCTTAGTTTCAAGTTGATTTCAGGATGATCTGAGGTGCTATGGCACTGCTCCCACTCTTATTCCCAATCTGAGGGGTGGATCACCTGCTAGGTCCCTCCTCTGGGTGGGACCAGGAAGGGGGGCGGTTACACCACCTTTCCTTTGTCCAGCTCCTCGCCAGGCCTGGGTCTGGAAAGTCCCAGGACCGGTTTGGACTGGCTTATGTACGGGGACACCTTGTGTGCCTGGGGCATGTCTCAATCTATTCAGCCCTGTCCTACCCAATACACAAAATCCTGTCTGGGGTGGTGCTCGCACCTCCCAAGGCAGGAAACCCTTTGTCCAAGCCTCCCTAGCTGGAAGGACTCTCAGCAGCAGGAGGTCAGACTTGTGTCTGTGGTGGCAGCATCCATTTTGTGAATCTGAGGCTCTGGTTAACTTTAACCGGGGTTAAGGCTATGTACATGTCGTGTCCCTCTAGAAGGGTGGAATGCTTTCCCTGTAGACAGAACTGTCAAGGGGATAGTATTCCAAATCGTATGACACCTTACTTGACATGTTTTGATAAAGCCAAACCAAATTTAGCATATAACCGCAAGGATTATAATGCACTTAAGAGTATATGGTATGGCAATATCCCGGAACAGCTAAGGGAGTTGTTCCTGACAGCTGCAGACAGGCTCAGCTCATGCTAGAGCACCATCTCACATGAAACCACGCACTCTGCCCCCAGGATTGCAGGGGCCTTCCATAGGAATGGCTTATAGGTTAACATGTGTCCAGTTAAGGTTAGATATAGGGATACTATATCTAAGTAAGAGGTGATTACACCAACTTACCCCAGCTTGGTGATCAGCCAGTTGTGTCAAATATGGAGGCCAGGCCAGGGGTGGCAAAATACATGCTGCAGCCCCTGGTAGGCCTTGGATAAACCTATGCCCTGGTTACCTATGGTACACTGTTACAGGGGCCTATAAGGTGAACCAGTTCCAATTGTGTATGCACCTAAGGTACATGGAGTCCATTTTAAGGAGAGAGCAATTAGCCTGGGGCCCTGAATAGCAGGATCCCAGGCCAACTATGTCAACAACCAGCTAAACACCAGGCAAAAAGTTTGGGGGTAACCATAGTCAGATATCCACCTTCCTACATGCCTCAACACATTTTACTACATAATGCAAAGAAATGGTTCCAGAAATTATACAGTAGTTTAGCACAAAACATTTTATATTGAAAGCAAAGAATCATTAATCTTGCTTTCAAGCTTCTGCAAATATTTGCATCTAATCAGAGAGCATTCTGGAAGCATTATGCATAGCCTCATATTGCTAAACTTTGAAACCGTGTTGTCCTCATTTTTATACTGGAACCACTGTAAGTAGTGCAGTCCGAACTTACATTTACTGAGAGCGCTCAGCCTAATAAAGGCTCTCAATTAATGAACCATAAATTAAAGTTTGAACAGTAATAACATGTGCACACGAATATTAACTTAACTGCCTTAACTGCAGGCAGTGCCCTTCCTTGATCCTTAATGTGGTACTGCAAACTGGCAGCCAAAGGGTCTGTGCTTCAGGGGGTTGGGCCTGCTTGTACCAAGGACAAAATGCACATTAAAACTTGTTGCCCTTGACCCCAAACAATGTCCTGGGCGTCGGGCTTTGGAATTCCACATCCAATTAGTTTACACATTGTGTAAACTAATTGGATCACCAATCTGTGTCACCTGACTTAAAGATTTAATTTTATAAATCGCTGAGCGTTGAAGTACTAGATACTTGGCAGGGAGAGATGCAGCGAAACATGGAGGGAGTTGCAGAAGAAGAAAGGAAAGGATGATCTATGGCAGGTGTTCTGTAGATTTGTGGTGCACGATCACCCCGAAGGGTCTCCCAGCACTGAGCAGGGACTGATTATATAAGGTTGGTGCAAGTATCTGATGGCATGTATTTGAAGGTTCTGGCCAGCAAGTAGGTATTTCGGTGTCAGTAAGGGTTTCTGGAAGTACGTATCTCGCACTGGGAATATATGAATGGTGGTGTGTATAGCTGTCTTGTGTTTGTCCTAAAAGGAGTTCGAATGCATGGGTGTCGTATGTACTTGAAGTATTGTGGTGTGGATGTTGGACAGTGACCCTGGATGGCAGGTGTGTGCTATGGCTTATAAAGGTTCAACTATGAATATCCTATATCTTAGGGTTACACTGGTGTGTATGGGCATTCAAATGTGTCCTTTGGTGTCTGAAGACATGCCCCTATGTCTGATCTTTCTAAGAGATATGTGTCTGAAAAGGTTTATGGAGTGTGAAGAAGTTGTTTTTTAGAAAGCGTTCCAATGTATAAGATTAATGGTCTTTTTTGCTTTGATGTGCATGTTAGTATGATGACCTACATAGTCTTTGAGGTTCTTGTAAGCATTCTTGCTGGTTAGTAAGTTCTAATGTGCAGTGGCCTGCTTGAATTTCTGTGCTGCATTTTGGTTTCAAGAGTCATTTCTTGACGGGGCCTGATAGTGTGTCCTCTTGTCAGGCAGTAAACATGAGTTTTATGGTAAATGTCTGACACAAAGTATTCTAGATATTGTTGATGAGACCCCATGATGTGACTAAGTGCAACCATTTGTTCAGAGGGAGTACTTGGATATCTTTTTGATACTGCATACTGATTTCTGAAAGTCAGTGATTGTCTACTTCATATTATTGTTTGGGATATCTGTATTGGTTAGCTCGTGCAAGTGCTATGGATGTTTGGTTTATGGAGGCATTTGAAGATGTCCGTTAGAGCTGGCATCCTTGGTGTCATTTTCCCCTTAATTTGTGCTTTCTGACCTCCTGTTTTTGCTGACCTTCGGATTCTGCACATTTAACAAGTGCTAAAGTGTTTTCTTCCTAAAACATGGCAGTATTGGATTATACTAAATTGACCTATTTAATTAACTTATATGTACCTAGTTCAGTGCACTACATGTGCCTAGGGCCTGTAAATTAAATGCTACTAGTGGGCCTCCAGCACTGAGTGTGCCACCCACCGAAACAGTTACAGCAATATCAATAGTAATGGACACAGCCTCTCCAGACAGCATTAGTAAATTACCTGCATTTCTGTGGCTGTAGTGTGGCAACCCATATATAGTATTGATGGAGGCTAGAGACTGGCCTACCCGTAGAATTTAAATGAGGGCATTACTAGCAAATATCTGCTGATTTATTTTTCCTGAGCATTTACATTTGATGAAAGGGAGGCGTAAGGGGGTAGTAATGCAGTTTTTTGTTTAACGGGATGTAGTTAGTGCCAGGGACAACCTTTAGTCTTTACCTGATTGAGAAGTCAAAAAGATGCTTTGTTTCCCACCTCAACAGCACATTTAGATATAGCTTTATTTGCACAACTATTGAGGTGAAGACCTGTTGACTGTCTTTGCTTAATGTGAAAAGTTTTTATCTTTACAGGATGGAAACGGAACATGAGAACACTGATAAGGGATGTGTTGGAGGCGGACTGAAGAACATATACAAACATGTGGCCCTGCAGGCAAGACTGTTGACCGTTGTCAAAGAGGTGTCAGTAAGGTAAGTCGGTGACTAGAAGGTATGCCAAATCTGTGGACCTCCTGGGAAACTCACAAAAATCAACCTGGTATACTTTCTGGGAATCCGGATAAATTGCCTACTCTTTCAGCATGTGTAGCATACGATCAGGTTATAGGCCTACTTTGTTTTGCAGGTGGACCAGTAAACTTGCTAATGTAAACATAGTTAGTCTAGGGTCTGTTTGTAGATTTGTGGTTTGCAGTTTGCCTTCTCCAATCCCTTACTGAGGTGCTTTTGCTAAAGTAAGACACACAGTACCACATTTTACAGTTGGTTCAAGGCAACCTTGCTCTTATTTTGTCTGTCTGCACCAAGAATGTTAAGTTCAGGGACAGATTGTATGCACACTCCCTCTTCCCTTTCTAGGTGGACAAGAAACTTTGACAACCATCAACTACACATGTTTAGCCTAGGGAAAGTTTGTAGGTTCATGGTTTTTAGCTTGCCTTGAGCTAATGCCCTCACTGAGGTGCTTTTACTACCAGCAGAGCCACAGCTCCACGTTGTACATTTGGTTCAAGACAACCTCGCTCATTTGGCTTCTTGTGTCTGCACCAAGAATGTTTAGTTCAGGGACAGGTTGTAGGCACACGCCCTCTTTTTCCCTTTCTAGGTGAACCAGGAACGTCAACAACCATCAACTACACATGTTTAGCCTAGTGGAAGTTTGTAGGTTCATGGTTTTTAGCTTGCCTTGAGCTAATGCCCTCACTGAGGTGCTTTTACTACCAGCAGAGCCACAGTTCCACGTTGTACATTTGGTTCAAGACAACCTCGCTTATTTGGCTTCTGGTGTCTGCACCCAGAATGTTTAGTTCAGGGACAGGTTGTAGGCACACTCCCTCTTTTTCCCTTTCTAGGTGGACCAGGAACATCAACAACCATCAACTACACATGTTTAGCCTAGGGGAAGTTTGTAGGTTCATGGTTTTTAGCTTGCCTTGAGCTAATGCTCTCACTGAGGTGCTTTTACTACCAGCAGAGCCACAGTTCCACGTTGTACATTTGGTTCAAGACAACCTCGCTTATTTGGCTTTTGGTGTCTGCACCAAGAATGTTTAGTTCAGGGACAGGTTGTAGGCACACTCCCTCTTTTTCCCTTTCTAGGTGGACAAGAAACTTTGACAACCATCAACTACACATGTTTAGCCTAGGGAAAGTTTGTAGGTTCATGGTTTTTAGCTTGCCTTGAGCTAATGCCCTCACTGAGGTGCGTTTACTACCAGCAGAGCCACAGTTCCACGTTGTACATTTGGTTCAAGACAACCTCGCTCATTTGGCTTCTTGTGTCTGCACCAAGAATGTTTAGTTCAGGGACAGGTTGTAGGCACACGCCCTCTTTTTCCCTTTCTAGGTGAACCAGGAACGTCAACAACCATCAACTACACATGTTTAGCCTAGGGGAAGTTTGTAGGTTCATGGTTTTTAGCTTGCCTTGAGCTAATGCCCTCACTGAGATGCTTTTACTACCAGCAGAGCCACAGTTCCACGTTGTACATTTGGTTCAAGACAACCTCGCTCATTTGGCTTCTTGTGTCTGCACCAAGAATGTTTAGTTCAGGGACAGGTTGTAGGCACACGCCCTCTTTTTCCCTTTCTAGGTGAACCAGGAACGTCAACAACCATCAACTACACATGTTTAGCCTAGGGGAAGTTTGTAGGTTCATGGTTTTTAGCTTGCCTTGAGCTAATGCCCTCACTGAGGTGCTTTTACTACCAGCAGAGCCACAGTTCCACGTTGTACATTTGGTTCAAGACAACCTCGCTTATTTGGCTTCTTGTGTCTGCACCAAGAATGTTTAGTTCAGGGACAGGTTGTAGGCACACGCCCTCTTTTTCCCTTTCTAGGTGAACCAGGAACGTCAACAACCATCAACTACACATGTTTAGCCTAGGGGAAGTTTGTAGGTTCATGGTTTTTAGCTTGCCTTGAGCTAATGCCCTCACTGAGGTGCTTTTACTACCAGCAGAGCCACAGTTCCACGTTGTACATTTGGTTCAAGACAACCTCGCTTATTTGGCTTCTGGTGTCTGCACCAAGAATGTTTAGTTCAGGGACAGGTTGTAGGCACACTCCCTCTTTTTCCCTTTCTAGGTGGACAAGAAACTTTGACAACCATCAACTACACATGTTTAGCCTAGGGAAAGTTTGTAGGTTCATGGTTTTTAGCTTGCCTTGAGCTAATGCCCTCACTGAGGTGCTTTTACTACCAGCAGAGCCACAGCTCCACGTTGTACATTTGGTTCAAGACAACCTCGCTCATTTGGCTTCTTGTGTCTGCACCAAGAATGTTTAGTTCAGGGACAGGTTGTAGGCACACGCCCTCTTTTTCCCTTTCTAGGTGAACCAGGAACGTCAACAACCATCAACTACACATGTTTAGCCTAGGGGAAGTTTGTAGGTTCATGGTTTTTAGCTTGCCTTGAGCTAATGCCCTCACTGAGGTGCTTTTACTACCAGCAGAGCCACAGTTCCACGTTGTACATTTGGTTCAAGACAACCTCGCTTATTTGGCTTTTGGTGTCTGCACCAAGAATGTTTAGTTCAGGGACAGGTTGTAGGCACACTCCCTCTTTTTCCCTTTCTAGGTGGACAAGAAACTTTGACAACCATCAACTACACATGTTTAGCCTAGGGAAAGTTTGTAGGTTCATGGTTTTTAGCTTGCCTTGAGCTAATGCCCTCACTGAGGTGCTTTTACTACCAGCAGAGCCACAGCTCCACGTTGTACATTTGGTTCAAGACAACCTCGCTCATTTGGCTTCTTGTGTCTGCACCAAGAATGTTTAGTTCAGGGACAGGTTGTAGGCACACGCCCTCTTTTTCCCTTTCTAGGTGAACCAGGAACGTCAACAACCATCAACTACACATGTTTAGCCTAGGGGAAGTTTGTAGGTTCATGGTTTTTAGCTTGCCTTGAGCTAATGCCCTCACTGAGGTGCTTTTACTACCAGCAGAGCCACAGTTCCACGTTGTACATTTGGTTCAAGACAACCTCGCTTATTTGGCTTCTGGTGTCTGCACCCAGAATGTTTAGTTCAGGGACAGGTTGTAGGCACACTCCCTCTTTTTCCCTTTCTAGGTGGACCAGGAACATCAACAACCATCAACTACACATATTTAGCCTAGGGAAAGTTTGTAGGTTCATGGTTTGCAGCTTTCCTTGAGCTAATGCCCTCACTGAGGTGCTTTTGCTACCAGCAGAGCCACAGCACCGCATTGTAAAGTTGGTTCAAGACAACTTGGCTCTCGTTTTGTTTTTTCCTTGCTGTACCAAAAAAGTTTAGCGGAAGGACAGGTTGTAGGCACTCTTTTTTTGGTCATTCAGTATATTAATCCCAAGTTTAAGAGACACCATTGTACATTTCCTGCAACCAAGATTCGATGGATAAGACTACTTTCTCATCTAGAAAGTCTAAGAATGCAGACCACTGCTATGGCTAATGCTTTTGAAGTCTGCTGTGTCCATTCATATGCAATCTCAGGATAAACGTCAAAGTGACAAAGAACTGTCTGCATGGTCAGGGGGCACCTATGTCGACTGTATCCATCTCCACACCTGTCCAAAGGTTATTTAACATGGTACCATCCCAGAGCAGGTTGACAACGTCCCCTTCTGAGGTGTAACATCTTTGGACTGCTGCCTAGGAACAATTTAGCGGCACTCAACTTCCGTGGGAGCCTGTCCCATATATTCTGTACTTAGTATTAGTTCAGGTTCAAATGAGCTTATGTAACTGTTTAATGCGAAGCCATGAGGGCTGACCATTCATTGTTCAAGTAGTTCCATTGAAACCTATCCGACCACAACATTTTCAACACTTACATAAATGTTTAAGAATAGTCTGTTTGAGATATGTAGGGGAATGGGCCCAAACGTCTACTGAAACTTGGATTGAGACATTGGTAGTCCCCAAAATGTGGATGTAGGAGCCCAATCTTCTCTTGCACCTTTGCAATTTTTTTCAGACTGTCCACAGTAAGAAAGTCTGATATGTTTTTAATACCTCTGGTCTAAAATTCCTCCCTTTATTGATCCAAGTCTCTAAGTTGTATTGCATTATTCTCCATATGGGCCTCTATTTGTTCTCCAAATGTGGTTTGTGCTCTACACCATACACATCTGATTATGGTTAGTATTGAATGAGATGCTACTAGTCTTTTACTGTTCCTGTATAAGGCATTCTAATGCTACCAGAAGTGCACTGCAGGGACAACTTCAGCTCTACCCAACTGGGAACTTGTACCTTCAGGGGATGATCCTGGATGCACTGGTCCCTTAATGGGATGATCCTGGATGCACTGGTCCCTTCAGGGGATGATCCTCGATGCACTACTCCCTTCAGGGGATGATCCTAAATGCACCAATCCCTTCATGGGATTATCCTGGATGCACCGGTCCCTTCATGGGATGATCCTGGATGCACCAGTCCCTTCAGGGGATGATCTTGGATGCACCATTCCCTTCATGGGATGATCTTGGATGCACCAGTCCCTTCATGGGATGATCTTGGATGCACCTGTCCCTTCATGGGATGATCCTGAATGCACTACTCCCTTCAGGGGATGATTCTGGATGCACCTGTCCCTTCAGGGGATGATTCTGGATGCATCAGTCTCTTCATGGGATGATCATGGATGCACTAATCCCTTCATGGGATGATCCTGGATGCACCTGTCCCTTCATGGGATGATCTTGGGTGCACCTGTCCCTTCATGGGATGATCCTGGATGCACTACTCCCTTTATGGGATGATCTTGGATGCACCTGTCCCTTCATCAAATGATCCTGAATACACTACTCCCTTCAGGGGGTGCTTCTGGATGCACCTGTCCCTTCATGGGATGACCCTGGATGCATCAGTCCCTTCATTGGATGATCCTGGATGCACCTGTCCCTTCATGGGATGATCCTGGATGCACTACTCCCTTTAGGGGATGATCCTGGATGCTCCGGTCCCTTCAGTGGATGATCCTGGATGCACTACTCCCTTCGGGGGATGATCCTGGATGCACCAGTCCCTTCATGGGATGATCCTGGATGCACCGGTCCCTTCATGGGATGATCTTGGATGCACCTGTCCCTTCATGGAATGATCCTGGATGCACCGGTCCCTTCATGGGATGATCCTGGATGCACCGGTCCCTTCATTGGATGATCCTGGATGCACCTGTCCCTTCATGGGATGATCCTGGATGCACCTGTCCCTTCATGGGATGATCCTTGATGCACCTGTCCCTTCAAGGGATGATCCTGGATGCACCTGTCCCTTCAAGGGATGATCCTGGATGCACTACTCCCTTCAGGGGATGATTCTGGATGCATCGGTCCCTTCATGGGATGATCCTGGATGCACCTGTCCCTTCATGGGATGATCCTGGATGCACCTGTCCCTTCATGGGATGATCCTGGATGCACCTGTCCCTTCATGGGATGATCCTGGATGCACTACTCCCTTTAGGGGATGATCCTGGATGCTCCGGTCCCTTCAGTGGATGATCCTGGATGCACTACTCCCTTCATGGGATGATCCTGGATGCACCTGTCCCTTCATGGGATGATCCTGGATGCACCTGTCCCTTCAAGGGATGATCCTGGATGCACCTGTCCCTTCAAGGGATGATCCTGGATGCACTACTCCCTTCAGGGGATGATTCTGGATGCATCGGTCCCTTCATGGGATGATCCTGGATGCACCTGTCCCTTCATGGGATGATCCTGGATGCACCTGTCCCTTCATGGGATGATCCTGGATGCACCTGTCCCTTCATGGGATGATCCTGGACGCACTACTCCCTTTAGGGGATGATCCTGGATGCTCCGGTCCCTTCATGGGATGATCCTGGATGCACCTGTCCCTTCATGGGATGATCCTGGATGCACCTGTCCCTTCATGGGATGATCCTGGATGCACCTGTCCCTTCATGGGATGATCCTGGATGCACCTGTCCCTTCAAGGGATGATCCTGGATGCACCTGTCCCTTCAAGGGATGATCCTGAATACACTACTCCCTTCAGGGGATGATTCTGGATGCATCGGTCTCTTCATGGGATGATCCTGGATGCACCTGTCCCTTCATGGGATGATCCTGGATGCACCTGTCCCTTCATGGGATGATCCTGGATGCACCTGTCCCTTCATGGGATGATCCTGGATGCACTACTCCCTTTAGGGGATGATCCTGGATGCACTACTCCCTTCAGGGGATGATCCTGGATGCACCGGTCCCTTCATGGGATGATCCTGGATGCACCGGTCCCTTCATGGGATGATCCTGGATGCACCGGTACCTTCATGGGATGATCCTGGATGCACCGGTCCCTTCAGGGGATGATCCTGGATGCTCTACTCCCTTCATGGGATGATCTTGGATGCACCTGTCCCTTCATCAAATGATCCTGAATACACTACTCCCTTCAGGGGATGCTTCTGGATGCACCTGTCCCTTCATGGGATGACCCTGGATGCATCAGTCCCTTCATTGGATGATCCTGGATGCACATGTCCCTTCATGGGATGATCCTGGATGCACTACTCCCTTTTAGGGGATGATCCTGGATGCTCCGGTCCCTTCAGTGGATGATCCTGGATGCACTACTCCCTTCAGGGGATGATCCTGGATGCACCGGTCCCTTCATGGGATGATCCTGGATGCACCGGTCCCTTCATGGGATGATCCTGGATGCTCTACTCCCTTCATGGGATGATCCTGGATGCATCGGCCCCTTCAGGGGATGATCTTGGATCCACCTCTCCCTTCATGGGATGATCTTGGATCCACCTCTCCCTTCATGGGATGATCTTGGATCCACCTCTCCCTTCATGGGATGATTCTGGATGCACTACTCTCTTAGGAGGATGATCCTGGATGCACTACTCCCTTCAGGGGATCATTCTGGATGCACCTGTCCCTTCAGGGGATGATTCTGGATGCAGCGGTCCCTTCATGGGATGATCTTGAATGTACCTGTCCCTTCATGGGATGATCTTGAATGTACCTGTCCCTTTAGGGGATGATCCTGGATGCACTACTCCCTTCAGGGGATGATCCTGGATGTATCAGCCACTTCATGGGATGATCCTGGATGCACTACTCCCTTCAGGGGATGATCCTGGATGCACTACTCCCTTCAGGGGATGATCCTGGATGCACTACTCCCTTCAGGGGATGATCCTGGATGCGCCTGTCCCTTCATGGGATGATCCTGGATGCATCGCCCCCTTCATGGGATGATCATGGATGCACCACTCCCTTCAGAGGATGATCATGGATGCACCACTCCCTTCAGGGGATGATCATGGATGCACTACTCGCTTCAGGGGATGATCCAGGATGCACCTATCTTTTCATGGGATGATCCTGGATGCACTCCACCCTTCATGGGATGATCCTGGATGCACCTGTCCCTTCAGGGGATGATCCTGGATGCACTACTCCCTTCAGGGGATGATCCTGGATGCATCGGCCCCTTCAGGGGATGATCATGGATGCACTACTCCCTTCAGGGGATGATCATGGATGCACTACTCCCTTCAGGGGATGATCCAGGATGCACCTGTCTGTAATTCCATTTCCGCAACCCAATCTTAATTTATCCACATATTTTTGCACACAGCACTTCCACTAATTTCTTTGCACTGCTAGTCAGTTTACCCCCTGATACTACTTTCCTTTCATCACATCTCTGTATCCTTCATAGTTGTTAGGCTACAATCTACCTAATCCATAGTGGATACGCATCCACTTCCTTCGGGTGAAGGATCCCAAATGATGTAGGGCGGTACAGGATGGGTATCTGATGGGAACACAATTTTTTCACCACGAATTACTTGGATTTCGTGATTGTATCCAGATGTGAATGCACAGTTCCTATAGATAGCTTTATTCATTTCTGACCCACTGCTGTTGTGTTTTTTTATAGTATCCAGGGATTGTAGCAATGATAGGTCAATAAAAATTCCCCTAAGCACCCTCCTTATTGTTTAAACATGATCCTGGATGCACCTGTCCCTTCAGGGGATGTTCCTGGATGCACTACTCATTTCAGGGGATGATCCTGGATGCATCGGCCCCTTCATGGGATGATCATGGATGCACTACTCCCTTCAGGGGATGATCCTGGATGCACTACAGTGGATGATCCTGGATGCACTACTCCCTTCAGGGGATGATCCAGGATGCGCCTGTCCCTTCATGGGATGATCCTGGATTCACATGTCCCTTCATGGGATGATCCTGGATTCACCTGTCCCTTCATGGGATGATCCTGGATTCACCTCTCCCTTCATGGGATAATCTTGGATCCACCTCTCCCTTCATGGGATGATCTTGGATCCACCTCTCCCTTCATGGGATGATCTTGGATCCACCTGTCCCTTCATGGGATGATCTTGGATCCACCTGTCCCTTCATGGGATGATTCTGGATGCACTACTCCCTTAAGGGGATGATCCTGGATGCACTACTCACTTCATGGGATGATCCTGGATGCACCTGTCCCTTCATGGGATGATCCTGAATGCACTACTCCCTTCAGGGGATGATTCTGGGTGCACCTGTCCCTTTAGGGGATGATTCTGGATGCATCAGTCTCTTCATGGGATGATCATGGATGCACTAATCCCTTCATGGGATGATCCTGGATGCACCTGTACCTTCATGGGATGATCCTGGGTGCACTACTCCCTTTATGGGATGATCTTGGATGCACCTGTCCCTTCATCAAATGATCCTGAATACACTACTCCCTTCAGGGGATGCTTCTGGATGCACCTGTCCCTTCATGGGATGACCATGGATGCACCAGTCCCTTCATGGGATGATCCTGGATGCACCAGTCCCTTCAGGGGATGATCTTGGATGCACCATTCCCTTCATAGGATGATCTTGGATGCACCAGTCCCTTCATGGGATGATCTTAGATGCACCTGTCCCTTCATGGGATGATCCTGAATGCACTACTCCCTTCAGGGGATGATTCTGGATGCACCTGTCCCTTCAGGGGATGATTCTGGATGCACCTGTCCCTTCATGGGATGATCTTGGGTGCACCTGTCCCTTCATGGGATGGTCCTGGATGCACTACTCCCTTTATGGGATGATCTTGGATGCACCTGTCCCTTCATCAAATGATCCTGAATACACTACTCCCTTCAGGGGATGCTTCTAGATGCACCTGTCCCTTCATGGGATGACCCTGGATGCATCAGTCCCTTCATTGGATGATCCTGGATGCACCTGTCCCTTCATGGGATGATCCTGGATGCACTACTCCCTTTAGGGGATGATCCTGGATGCTCCGGTCCCTTCAGTGGATGATCCTGGATGCACTACTCCCTTCGGAGGATGATCCTGGATGCACCACTCCCTTCGGGGGATGATCCTGGATGCACCAGTCCCTTCAGGGGATGATTCTGGGTGCACCTGTCCCTTCATGGGATGATCTTGGATGCACCTGTCCCTTCATGGGATGATCTTGGATGCACCTGTCCCTTCATGGGATGATCCTGGATGCACTACTCCCTTAAGGGTATGATCCTGGATGCACTACTCCCTTCATGGGATGATCTTGGATGCACCTGTCCCTTCATGGGATGATCCTGGATGCACTACTCCCTTCAGGGGATGATCCTGGATGCACCTGTCCCTTCATGGGATGATCCTGAATGCACTGCTCCCTTCAGGGGATGATCCTGGATGCACCTGTCCCTTCATGGGATGATCCTGAATGCACTGCTCCCTTCAGGGGATGATCCTGGATGCGCCTGTCCCTTCATGGGATGATCCTGGATGCATCGCCCCCTTCATGGGATGATCATGGATGCACTACTCCCTTCAGGGGATGATCCTGGATGCACCGGTCCCTTCATGGGATGATCCTGGATGCACTACTCCCTTCAGGGGATTATCCTGGATGCAGCGGTCCCTTCATGGGATGATCTTGGATGCGCCTGTCCCTTCATGGGATGATCCTGGATGCATCGCCCCCTTCATGGGATGATCATGGATGCACTACTCCCTTCAGGGGATGATCATGGATGCACCACTCCCTTCAGGGGATGATCATGGATGCACTACTCCTTTCAGGGGATGATCCAGGATGCACCTGTCCCTTCAGGGGATGATCCTGGATGCACTACTCCCTTCAGGGGATGATCCTGGATGCATCGGCCCCTTCAGGGGATGATCATGGATGCACTACTCCCTTCAGGGGATGATCATGGATGCACTACTCCCTTCAGGGGATGATCCAGGATGCACCTGTCTGTAATTCCATTTCCGCAACCCAATCTTAATTTATCCACATATTTTTGCACACAGCACTTCCACTAATTTCTTTGCACTGCTAGTCAGTTTACCCCCTGATACTACTTTCCTTTCATCACATCTCTGTATCCTTCATAGATGTTAGGCTACAATCTACCTAATCCATAGTGGATACGCATCCACTTCCTTCGGGTGAAGGATCCCAAATGATGTAGGGCGGTACAGGATGGGTATCTGATGGGAACACAATTTTTTCACCACGAACTACTTGGATTTCGTGATTGTATCCTGATGTGAATGCACAGTTCCTATAGATAGCTTTATTCATTTCTGACCCACTGCTGTTATGTGTTTTTTTATAGTATCCAGGGATTGTAGCAATGATAGGTCAATAAAAATTCCCCTAAGCACCCTCCTTATTGTTTAAACATGATCCTGGATGCACCTGTCCCTTCAGGGGATGTTCCTGGATGCACTACTCCCTTCAGGGGATGATCCTGGATGCATCGGCCCCTTCATGGGATGATCATGGATGCACTACTCCCTTCAGGGGATGATCCAGGATGCGCCTGTCCCTTCATGGGATGATCCCGGATTCACCTGTCCCTTCATGGGATGATCCTGGATTCACCTGTCCCTTCATGGGATGATCTTGGATCCACCTCTCCCTTCATGGGATGATCTTGGATCCACCTCTCCCTTCATGGGATGATCTTGGATCCACCTCTCCCTTCATGGGATGATCCTGGATGCACTACTCCCTTAAGGGGATGATCCTGGATGCACTACTCACTTCATGGGATGATCCTGGATGCACCTGTCCCTTCATGGGATGATCCTGAATGCACTACTCCCTTCAGGGGATGATTCTGGGTGCACCTGTCCCTTTAGGGGATGATCCTGGATGCACCAGTCCCTTCATGGGATGATCCTGGATGCATCAGTCCCTTCATGGGATGATCCTGGATGCACCAGTCCCTTCATGGGATGATCCTGGATGCACCAGTCCCTTCAGGGGATGATCTTGGATGCACCATTCCCTTCATGGGATGATCTTGGATGCACCATTCCCTTAATGGGATGATCTTGGATGCACCAGTCCCTTCATGGGATGATCTTGGATGCACCTGTCCCTTCATGGGATGATCCTGAATGCACTACTCCCTTCAGGGGATGATTCTGGATGCACCTGTCCCTTCAGGGGATGATTCTGGATGCATCAGTCTCTTCATGGGATGATCATCGATGCACTAATCCCTTCATGGGATGATCCTGGATGCACCTGTCCCTTCATGGGATGATCTTGGGTGCACCTGTCCCTTCATGGGATGATCCTGGATGCACTACTCCCTTTATGGGATGATCTTGGATGCACCTGTCCCTTCATCAAATGATCCTGAATACACTACTCCCTTCAGGGGATGCTTCTGGATGCACCTGTCCCTTCATGGGATGACCCTGGATGCATCAGTCCCTTCATTGGATGATCCTGGATGCACCTGTACCTTCATGGGATGATCCTGGATGCACTACTCCCTTTAGGGGATGATCCTGGATGCTCCGGTCCCTTCAGTGGATGATCCTGGATGCACTACTCCCTTCGGGGGATGATCCTGGATGCACCTGTCCCTTCATGGGATGATCCTGGATGCACCTGTCCCTTCATGGGATAATCCTGGATGCACTACTCCCTTCATGGGATGATCCTGGATGCACCTGTCCCTTCATGGGATAATCCTGGATGCACTACTCCCTTTAGGGGATGATCCTGGATGCTCCGGTCCCTTCAGTGGATGATCCTGGATGCACTACTCCCTTCAGGGGATCATCCTGGATGCACCGGTCCCTTCATGGGATGATCCTGGATGCACCGGTCCCTTCATGGGATGATCCTGGATGCACCGGTCCCTTCATGGGATGATCCTGGATGCACCGGTACCTTCATGGGATGATCCTGGATGCACCGGTCCCTTCAGGGGATGATCCTGGATGCTCTACTCCCTTCAGGGGATGATCCTGGATGCGCCTGTCCCTTCATGGGATGATCCTGGATGCACCTGTCCCTTCATGGGATGATCCTGGATGCACCGGTCCCTTCATGGGATGATTCTGGATGCACAGGTCCCTTCATGGGATGATTCTGGATGCACAGGTCCCTTCATGGGATGATTCTGGATGCACCTGTCCCTTCAGGGGATGATTCTGGATGCACATGTCCCTTCATGGGATGATCTTGGATGCACCTGTCCCTTCATGGGATGATCTTGGATGCACCTGTCCCTTCATGGGATGATCCTGGATGCACTACTCCCTTAAGGGGATGATCCTGGATGCACTACTCCCTTCATGGGATGTTGGATGTACCTGTCCCTTCATGGGATGATCCTGGATGCACTACTCCCTTCAGGGGATGATTCTGGATGCACCTGTCCCTTCAGGGGATGATTCTGGGTGCACCTGTCCCTTCATGGGATGATCTTGGATGCACCTGTCCCTTCATGGGATGATCTTGGATGCACCTGTCCCTTCATGGGATGATCCTGGATGCACTACTCCCTTAAGGGTATGATCCTGGATGCACTACTCCCTTCATGGGATGATCTTGGATGCACCTGTCCCTTCATGGGATGATCCTGGATGCACTACTCCCTTCAGGGGATGATCCTGGATGCACCTGTCCCTTCATGGGATGATCCTGGATGCACTACTCCCTTCAGGGGATGATCCTGGATGCACCTGTCCCTTCATGGGATGATCCTGAATGCACTGCTCCCTTCAGGGGATGATCCTGGATGCACCGGTCCCTTCATGGGATGATCTTGGATGCACCAGTCCCTTCATGGGATGATTTTGGATGCACCTGTCCCTTAATGGGATGATGCTGGATGCACCTGTCCCTTAATGGGATGATCCTGGATTCACCCGTCCCTTCATGGGATGATCCTGGATGCACCGGTCCCTTCATGAGATGATCCTGGATGCACTACTCCCTTCAGGGATAATCTTGGATGCACTGGTCCCTTCATGGGATGATCATGGATGCACTACTCCCTTCAAGGGATGATCCTGGATGCACCGGTCCCTTCATGGGATGATCCTGGATGCACTACTCCCTTCAGGGTTTTATCCTGGATGCAGCGGTCCCTTCATGGGATGATCTTGGATGCACCGGTCCCTTCATGGGATGATCTTGAATGTACCTGTCCCTTCAGGGGATGATCCTGGATGCACTACTCCCTTCAGGGGATGATCCTGGATGCATCAGCCACTTCATGGGATGATCATGGATGCACTACTCCCTTCAGGGGATGATCCTGGATGCACTACTCCCTTCAGGGGATGATCCTGGATGTGCCTGTCCCTTCATGGGATGATCCTGGATGCATCGCCCCCTTCATGGGATGATCATGGATGCACTACTCCCTTCAGGGGATGATCCTGGATGCACCGGTCCCTTCATGGGATGATCCTGGATGCACTACTCCCTTCAGGGGATTATCCTGGATGCAGCGGTCCCTTCATGGGATGATCTTGGATGCACCGGTCCCTTCATGGGATGATCTTGAATGTACCTGTCCCTTCAGGGGATGATCCTGGATGCACTACTCCCTTCAGGGGATGATCCTGGATGCATCAGCCACTTCATGGAATGATCATGGATGCACTACTCCCTTCAGGGGATGATCCTGGATGCACTACTCCCTTCAGGGGATGATCCTGGATGCACTACTCCCTTCAGGGGATGATCCTGGATGCGCCTGTCCCTTCATGGGATGATCCTGGATGCATCGCCCCCTTCATGGGATGATCATGGATGCACTACTCCCTTCAGGGGATGATCATGGATGCACCACTCCCTTCAGGGGATGATCATGGATGCACTACTCCCTTCAGGGGATGATCCAGGATGCACCTATCTTTTCATGGGATGATCCTGGATGCACTCCACCCTTCATGGGATGATCCTGGATGCACCTGTCCCATCAGGGGATGATCCTGGATGCACTACTCCCTTCAGGGGATGATCCTGGATGCATCGGCCCCTTCAGGGGATGATCATGGATGCACTACTCCCTTCAGGGGATGATCATGGATACACTACTCCCTTCAGGGGATGATCCAGGATGCACCTGTCTGTAATTCCATTTCCGCAACCCAATCTTAATTTATCCACATATTTTTGCACACAGCACTTCCACTAATTTCTTTGCACTGCTAGTCAGTTTACCCCCTGATACTACTTTCCTTTCATCATATCTCTGTATCCTTCATAGATGTTAGTCTACAATCTACCTAATCCATAGTGGATACGCATCCACTTTCTTCGGGTGAAGGATCCCAAATGATGTAGGGCGGTACAGGATGGGTATCTGATGGGAACACAATTTTTTCACCACGAATTACTTGGATTTCGTGATTGTATCCTGATGTGAATGCACAGTTCCTATAGATAGCTTTATTCATTTCTGACCCACTGCTGTTATGTGTTTTTTATAGTAGCCAGGGATTGTAGCAATGATAGGTAAAAAAAAATTCCCCTAAACACCCTCCTTATTGTTTAAACATGATCCTGGATGCACCTGTCCCTTCAGGGGATGTTCCTGGATGCACTACTCCCTTCAGGGGATGATCCAGGATGCGCCTGTCCCTTCATGGGATGATCCTGGATGCACCTGTCCCTTCATGGGATGATCCTGGATGCACCGGTCCCTTCATGGGATGATCCTGGATACACCGGTCCCTTCATGGGATGATTCTGGATGCACAGGTCCCTTCTTGGGATGATTCTGGATGCACCTGTCCCTTCAGGGGATGATTCTGGATGCACCTGTCCCTTCATGGGATGATCTTGGATGCACCTGTCCCTTCATGGGATGATCTTGATGCACCTGTCCCTTCATGGGATGATCTTGGATGCACCTGTCCCTTCATGGGATGATCCTGGATGCACTACTCCCTTAAGGGGATGATCCTGGATGCACTACTCCCTTCATGGGATGTTGGATGTACCTGTCCCTTCATGGGATGATCCTGGATGCACTACTCCCTTCAGGGGATGATTCTGGATTCACCTGTCCCTTCAGGGGATGATTCTGGATGCACCTGTCCCTTCAAGGGATGATCTTGGATGCACCTGTCCCTTAATGGGATGATCCTGGATGCACCTGTCCCTTAGTGGGATGATCCTGGATGCACCCTTCCCTTCATGGGATGATTCTGGATGCACCTGTCCCTTCAGGGGATGATCCTGGATGTTCCGGTCCCTTCATGGGATGATCCTGGATACACCGGTCCCTTCATGGGATGATTCTGGATGCACAGGTCCCTTCATGGGATGATTCTGGATGCACCTGTCCCTTCAGGGGATGATTCTGGATGCACCTGTCCCTTCATGGGATGATCTTGGATGCACCTGTCCCTTCATGGGATGATCTTGATGCACCTGTCCATTCATGGGATGATCTTGGATGCACCTGTCCCTTCATGGGATGATCTTGGATGCACCTGTCCCTTCATGGGATGATCCTGGATGCACTACTCCCTTAAGGGGATGATCCTGGATGCACTACTCCCTTCATGGGATGTTGGATGTACCTGTCCCTTCATGGGATGATCCTGGATGCACTACTCCCTTCAGGGGATGATTCTGGATGCGCCTGTCCCTTCATGGGATGATCCTGGATGCACAGGTCCCTTCATGGGATGATCCTGGATACACCGGTCCCTTCATGGGATGATTCTGGATGCACAGGTCCCTTCATGGGATGATTCTGGATGCACCTGTCCCTTCAGGGGATGATTCTGGATGCACCTGTCCCTTCATGGGATGATCTTGGATGCACCTGTCCCTTCATGGGATGATCTTGATGCACCTGTCCCTTCATGGGATGATCTTGGATGCACCTGTCCCTTCATGGGATGATCCTGGATGCACTACTCCCTTAAGGGGATGATCCTGGATGCACTACTCCCTTCATGGGATGTTGGATGTACCTGTCCCTTCATGGGATGATCCTGGATGCACTACTCCCTTCAGGGGATGTTTCTGGATTCACCTGTCCCTTCAGGGGATGATTCTGGATGCACCTGTCCCTTCAAGGGATGATCTTGGATGCACCTGTCCCTTAATGGGATGATCCTGGATGCACCTGTCCCTTAGTGGGATGATCCTGGATGCACCCGTCCCTTCATGGGATGATCCTGGATGCACCGGTCCCTTCATGAGATGATCCTGGATAGACTACTCCCTTCAGGGGATAATCCTGGATGCACTGGTCCCTACATGGGATGATCATGGATGCACTACTCCCTTCAGGGGATGATCCTGGATGCACCGGTCCCTTCATGGGATGATCCAGGATGCACTACTCCCTTCAGGGGATTATCCTGGATGCAGCGGTCCCTTCATGGGATGATCCTGGATGCACCTGTCCCTTCATGGGATGATCTTGAATGTACCTGTCCCTTCAGGGGATGATCCTGGATGCACTACTCCCTTCAGGGGATGATCCTGGATGCATCAGCCACTTCATGGGATGATCATGGATGCACTACTCCCTTCAGGGGATGATCCTGGATGCACTACTCCCTTCAGGGGGTGATCCTGGATGCGCCTGTCCCTTCATGGGATGATCTTGGATGCACCTGTCCCTTCATGGGATGATCCTGGATGCACTACTCCCTTAAGGGGATGATCCTGGATGCACTACTCCCTTCATGGGATGTTAGATGTACCTGTCCCTTCATGGGATGATCCTGGATGCACTACTCCCTTCAGGGGATGATTCTGGATTCACCTGTCCCTTCAGGGGATGATTCTGGATTCACCTGTCCCTTCAGGGGATGATTCTGGATGCACCTGTCCCTTCAAGGGATGATCTTGGGTGCACCTGTCCCTTAATGGGATGATCCTGGATGCACCTGTCCCTTAGTGGGATGATCCTGGATGCACCCGTCCCTTCATGGGATGATCCTGGATGCACCGGTCCCTTCATGAGATGATCCTGGATAGACTACTCCCTTCAGGGGATAATCCTGGATGCACTGGTCCCTTCATGGGATGATCATGGATGCACTACTCCCTTCAGGGGATGATCCTGGATGCACCGGTCCCTTCATGGGATGATCCTGGATGCACTACTCCCTTCAGGGGATTATCCTGGATGCAGCGGTCCCTTCATGGGATGATCTTGGATGCACCTGTCCCTTCATGGGATGATCTTGAATGTACCTGTCCCTTCAGGGGATGATCCTGGATGCACCGGTCCCTTCATGGGATGATCCTGGATACACCGGTCCCTTCATGGGATGATTCTGGATGCACAGGTCCCTTCATGGGATGATTCTGGATGCACCTGTCCCTTCAGGGGATGATTCTGGATGCACCTGTCCCTTCATGGGATGATCTTGGATGCACCTGTCCCTTCATGGGATGATCTTGATGCACCTGTCCCTTCATGGGATGATCTTGGATGCACCTGTCCCTTCATGGGATGATCCTGGATGCACTACTCCCTTAAGGGGATGATCCTGGATGCACTACTCCCTTCATGGGATGTTGGATGTACCTGTCCCTTCATGGGATGATCCTGGATGCACTACTCCCTTCAGGGGATGATCCTGAATGCATCAGCCACTTCATGGGATGATCATGGATGCACTACTCCCTTCAGGGGATGATCCTGGATGCACTACTCCCTTCAGGGGGTGATCCTGGATGCGCCTGTCCCTTCATGGGATGATCCTGGATGCACCTGTCCCTTCATGGGATGATCCTGGATGCACTACTCCCTTCATGGGATGTTGGATGTACCTGTCCCTTCATGGGATGATCCTGGATGCACTACTCCCTTCAGGGGATGATTCTGGATTCACCTGTCCCTTCAGGGGATGATTCTGGATGCACCTGTCCCTTCAAGGGATGATCCTGGATGCACCTGTCCCTTAATGGGATGATCCTGGATGCACCTGTCCCTTAGTGGGATGATCCTGGATGCACCCGTCCCTTCATGGGATGATCCTGGATGCACCGGTCCCTTCATGAGATGATCCTGGATAGACTACTCCCTTCAGGGGATAATCCTGGATGCACTGGTCCCTTCATGGGATGATCATGGATGCACTACTCCCTTCAGGGGATGATCCTGGATGCACCGGTCCCTTCATGGGATGATCCTGGATGCACTACTCCCTTCAGGGGATGATCCTGGATGCACCTGTCCCTTCATGGGATGATCCTGAATGCACTGCTCCCTTCAGGGGATGATCCTGGATGCACCTGTCCCTTCATGGGATGATCCTGAATGCACTGCTCCCTTCAGGGGATGATCCTGGATGCACCTGTCCCTTCATGGGATGATCCTGAATGTACCTGTCCCTTCAGGGGATGATCCTGGATGCACTACTCCCTTCAGGGGATGATCCTGGATGCACTACTCCCTTCAGGGGATGATCCTGGATGCACTACTCCCTTCATGGGATGATCTTGGATGCACCTGTCCCTTCATGGGATGATCCTGGATGCACCTGTCCATTCATGGGATGATCTTGAATGTACCTGTCCCTTCAGGGGATGATCCTGGATGCACTACTCCCTTCAGGGGATGATCCTGGATGCACTACTCCCTTCATGGGATGATCCTGGATGCACCTGTCCCTTCAGGGGATGATCCTGAATGCACTGCTCCCTTCAGTGGATGATCCTGGATGCACCACTCCCTTCATGGGATGATCTTGGATGCACCGGTCCCTTCATGGGATGATTTTGGATGCACCGGTCCCTTCATGGGATGATCCTGGATGCACTACTCCCTTCAGGGGATTATCCTGGATGCAGCGGTCCCTTCATGGGATGATCTTGGATGCACCGGTCCCTTCATGGGATGATCTTGAATGTACCTGTCCCTTCAGGGGATGATCCTGGATGCACTACTCCCTTCAGGGGATGATCCTGGATGCATCAGCCACTTCAGGGGATGATCCTGGATGCACTACTCCCTTCAGGGGATGATCCTGGATGCACTACTCCCTTCAGGGGATGATCCTGGATGCGCCTGTCCCTTCATGGGATGATCCTGGATGCATCGCCCCCTTCATGGGATGATCATGGATGCACTACTCCTTTCAGGGGATGATCATGGATGCACTACTCCCTTCAGGGGATGATCCAGGATGCACCTATCTTTTCATGGGATGATCCTGGATGCACTCCACCCTTCATGGGATGATCCTGGATGCACCTGTCCCATCAGGGGATGATCCTGGATGCACTACTCCCTTCAGGGGATGATCCTGGATGCATCGGCCCCTTCAGGGGATGATCATGGATGCACTACTCCCTTCAGGGGATGATCATGGATACACTACTCCCTTCAGGGGATGATCCAGGATGCACCTGTCTGTAATTCCATTTCCGCAACCCAATCTTAATTTATCCACATATTTTTGCACACAGCACTTCCACTAATTTCTTTGCACTGCTAGTCAGTTTACCCCCTGATACTACTTTCCTTTCATCATATCTCTGTATCCTTCATAGATGTTAGTCTACAATCTACCTAATCCATAGTGGATACGCATCCACTTCCTTCGGGTGAAGGATCCCAAATGATGTAGGGCGGTACAGGATGGGTATCTGATGGGAACACAATTTTTTCACCACGAATTACTTGGATTTCGTGATTGTATCCTGATGTGAATGCACAGTTCCTATAGATAGCTTTATTCATTTCTGACCCACTGCTGTTATGTGTTTTTTATAGTAGCCAGGGATTGTAGCAATGATAGGTAAAAAAAAATTCCCCTAAACACCCTCCTTATTGTTTAAACATGATCCTGGATGCACCTGTCCCTTCAGGGGATGTTCCTGGATGCACTACTCCCTTCAGGGGATGATCCTGGATGCATTACAGTGGATGATCCTAGATGCACTACTCCCTTCAGGGGATGATCCAGGATGCGCCTGTCCCTTCATGGGATGATCCTGGATGCACCTGTCCCTTCATGGGATGATCCTGGATGCACCGGTCCCTTCATGGGATGATCCTGGATACACCGGTCCCTTCATGGGATGATTCTGGATGCACAGGTCCCTTCATGGGATGATTCTGGATGCACCTGTCCCTTCAGGGGATGATTCTGGATGCACCTGTCCCTTCATGGGATGATCTTGGATGCACCTGTCCCTTCATGGGATGATCTTGATGCACCTGTCCCTTCATGGGATGATCTTGGATGCACCTGTCCCTTCATGGGATGATCCTGGATGCACTACTCCCTTAAGGGGATGATCCTGGATGCACTACTCCCTTCATGGGATGTTGGATGCACCTGTCCCTTCATGGGATGATCCTGGATGCACTACTCCCTTCAGGGGATGATTCTGGATTCACCTGTCCCTTCAGGGGATGGTTCTGGATGCACCTGTCCCTTCAAGGGATGATCTTGGATGCACCTGTCCCTTAATGGGATGATCCTGGATGCACCTGTCCCTTAGTGGGATGATCCTGGATGCACCCTTCCTTTCATGGGATGATTCTGGATGCACCTGTCCCTTCAGGGGATGATCCTGGATGCACCGGTCCCTTCATGGGATGATCCTGGATACACCGGTCCCTTCATGGGATGATTCTGGATGCACAGGTCCCTTCATGGGATGATTCTGGATGCACCTGTCCCTTCAGGGGATGATTCTGGATGCACCTGTCCCTTCATGGGATGATCTTGGATGCACCTGTCCCTTCATGGGATGATCTTGATGCACCTGTCCCTTCATGGGATGATCTTGGATGCACCTGTCCCTTCATGGGATGATCTTGGATGCACCTGTCCCTTCATGGGATGATCCTGGATGCACTACTCCCTTAAGGGGATGATCCTGGATGCACTACTCCCTTCATGGGATGTTGGATGTACCTGTCCCTTCATGGGATGATCCTGGATGCACTACTCCCTTCAGGGGATGATTCTGGATGCGCCTGTCCCTTCATGGGATGATCCTGGATGCACAGGTCCCTTCATGGGATGATCCTGGATACACCGGTCCCTTCATGGGATGATTCTGGATGCACAGGTCCCTTCATGGGATGATTCTGGATGCACCTGTCCCTTCAGGGGATGATTCTGGATGCACCTGTCCCTTCATGGGATGATCTTGGATGCACCTGTCCCTTCATGGGATGATCTTGATGCACCTGTCCCTTCATGGGATGATCTTGGATGCACCTGTCCCTTCATGGGATGATCCTGGATGCACTACTCCCTTAAGGGGATGATCCTGGATGCACTACTCCCTTCATGGGATGTTGGATGTACCTGTCCCTTCATGGGATGATCCTGGATGCACTACTCCCTTCAGGGGATGTTTCTGGATTCACCTGTCCCTTCAGGGGATGATTCTGGATGCACCTGTCCCTTCAAGGGATGATCTTGGATGCACCTGTCCCTTAATGGGATGATCCTGGATGCACCTGTCCCTTAGTGGGATGATCCTGGATGCACCCGTCCCTTCATGGGATGATCCTGGATGCACCGGTCCCTTCATGAGATGATCCTGGATAGACTACTCCCTTCAGGGGATAATCCTGGATGCACTGGTCCCTACATGGGATGATCATGGATGCACTACTCCCTTCAGGGGATGATCCTGGATGCACCGGTCCCTTCATGGGATGATCCTGGATGCACTACTCCCTTCAGGGGATTATCCTGGATGCAGCGGTCCCTTCATGGGATGATCTTGGATGCACCTGTCCCTTCATGGGATGATCTTGAATGTACCTGTCCCTTCAGGGGATGATCCTGGATGCACTACTCCCTTCAGGGGATGATCCTGGATGCATCAGCCACTTCATGGGATGATCATGGATGCACTACTCCCTTCAGGGGATGATCCTGGATGCACTACTCCCTTCAGGGGGTGATCCTGGATGCGCCTGTCCCTTCATGGGATGATCTTGGATGCACCTGTCCCTTCATGGGATGATCCTGGATGCACTACTCCCTTAAGGGGATGATCCTGGATGCACTACTCCCTTCATGGGATGTTAGATGTACCTGTCCCTTCATGGGATGATCCTGGATGCACTACTCCCTTCAGGGGATGATTCTGGATTCACCTGTCCCTTCAGGGGATGATTCTGGATGCACCTGTCCCTTCAAGGGATGATCTTGGATGCACCTGTCCCTTAATGGGATGATCCTGGATGCACCTGTCCCTTAGTGGGATGATCCTGGATGCACCCGTCCCTTCATGGGATGATCCTGGATGCACCGGTCCCTTCATGAGATGATCCTGGATAGACTACTCCCTTCAGGGGATAATCCTGGATGCACTGGTCCCTTCATGGGATGATCATGGATGCACTACTCCCTTCAGGGGATGATCCTGGATGCACCGGTCCCTTCATGGGATGATCCTGGATGCACTACTCCCTTCAGGGGATTATCCTGGATGCAGCGGTCCCTTCATGGGATGATCTTGGATGCACCTGTCCCTTCATGGGATGATCTTGAATGTACCTGTCCCTTCAGGGGATGATCCTGGATGCACTGGTCCCTTCATGGGATGATCCTGGATACACCGGTCCCTTCATGGGATGATTCTGGATGCACAGGTCCCTTCATGGGATGATTCTGGATGCACCTGTCCCTTCAGGGGATGATTCTGGATGCACCTGTCCCTTCATGGGATGATCTTGGATGCACCTGTCCCTTCATGGGATGATCTTGGATGCACCTGTCCCTTCATGGGATGATCTTGGATGCACCTGTCCCTTCATGGGATGATCCTGGATGCACTACTCCCTTAAGGGGATGATCCTGGATGCACTACTCCCTTCATGGGATGTTGGATGTACCTGTCCCTTCATGGGATGATCCTGGATGCACTACTCCCTTCAGGGGATGATTCTGGATTCACCTGTCCCTTCAGGGGATGATTCTGGATGCACCTGTCCCTTCAAGGGATGATCCTGGATGCACCTGTCCCTTAATGGGATGATCCTGGATGCACCTGTCCCTTAGTGGGATGATCCTGGATGCACCCGTCCCTTCATGGGATGATCCTGGATGCACCGGTCCCTTCATGAGATGATCCTGGATAGACTACTCCCTTCAGGGGATAATCCTGGATGCACTGGTCCCTTCATGGGATGATCATGGATGCACTACTCCCTTCAGGGGATGATCCTGGATGCACCGGTCCCTTCATGGGATGATCCTGGATGCACTACTCCCTTCAGGGGATTATCCTGGATGCAGCGGTCCCTTCATGGGATGATCTTGGATGCACCTGTCCCTTCATGGGATGATCTTGAATGTACCTGTCCCTTCAGGGGATGATCCTGGATGCACTACTCCCTTCAGGGGATGATCCTGAATGCATCAGCCACTTCATGGGATGATCATGGATGCACTACTCCCTTCAGGGGATGATCCTGGATGCACTACTCCCTTCAGGGGGTGATCCTGGATGCGCCTGTCCCTTCATGGGATGATCTTGGATGCACCTGTCCCTTCATGGGATGATCCTGGATGCACTACTCCCTTCATGGGATGTTGGATGTACCTGTCCCTTCATGGGATGATCCTGGATGCACTACTCCCTTCAGGGGATGATTCTGGATTCACCTGTCCCTTCAGGGGATGATTCTGGATGCACCTGTCCCTTCAAGGGATGATCTTGGATGCACCTGTCCCTTAATGGGATGATCCTGGATGCACCTGTCCCTTAGTGGGATGATCCTGGATGCACCCGTCCCTTCATGGGATGATCCTGGATGCACCGGTCCCTTCATGAGATGATCCTGGATAGACTACTCCCTTCAGGGGATAATCCTGGATGCACTGGTCCCTTCATGGGATGATCATGGATGCACTACTCCCTTCAGGGGATGATCCTGGATGCACCGGTCCCTTCATGGGATGATCCTGGATGCACTACTCCCTTCAGGGGATGATCCTGGATGCACCTGTCCCTTCATGGGATGATCCTGAATGCACTGCTCCCTTCAGGGGATGATCCTGGATGCACCTGTCCCTTCATGGGATGATCCTGAATGCACTGCTCCCTTCAGGGGATGATCCTGAATGCACCTGTCCCTTCATGGGATGATCCTGAATGTACCTGTCCCTTCAGGGGATGATCCTGGATGCACTACTCCCTTCAGGGGATGATCCTGGATGCACTACTCCCTTCATGGGATGATCTTGGATGCACCTGTCCCTTCATGGGATGATCCTGGATGCACCTGTCCATTCATGGGATGATCTTGAATGTACCTGTCCCTTCAGGGGATGATCCTGGATGCACTACTCCCTTCAGGGGATGATCCTGGATGCACTACTCCCTTCAGGGGATGATCCTGGATGCACTACTCCCTTCATGGGATGATCCTGGATGCACTACTCCCTTCAGGGGATGATCCTGGATGCACCTGTCCCTTCAGGGGATGATCCTGAATGCACTGCTCCCTTCAGTGGATGATCCTGGATGCACCACTCCCTTCATGGGATGATCTTGGATGCACCGGTCCCTTCATGGGATGATCTTGGATGCACCGGTCCCTTCATGGGATGATTTTGGATGCACCTGTCCCTTAATGGGATGATCCTGGATGCACCCGTCCCTTCATGGGATGATCCTGGATGCACCCGTCCCTTCATGGGATGATCCTGGATGCACCCGTCCCTTCATGGGATGATCCTGGATGCACCCGTCCCTTCATGGGATGATCCTGGATGCACCGGTCCCTTCATGAGATGATCCTGGATGCACTACTCCCTTCTGGGGATAATCCTGGATGCACTGGTCCCTTCATGGGATGATCATGGATGCACTACTCCCTTCAGGGGATGATCCTGGATGCACCGGTCCCTTCGTGGGATGATCCTGGATGCACTACTCCCTTCAGGGGTTTATCCTGGATGCAGCGGTCCCTTCATGGGATGATCTTGGATGCACCGGTCCCTTCATGGGATGATCTTGAATGTACCTGTCCCTTCAGGGGATGATCCTGGATGCACTACTCCCTTCAGGGGATGATCCTGGATGCACTACTCCCTTCAGGGGATGATCCTGGATGCATCAGCCACTTCATGGGATGATCCTGGATGCACTACTCCCTTCAGGGGATGATCCTGGATGTACTACTCCCTTCAGGGGATGATCCTGGATGCGCCTGTCCCTTCAGGGGATGATCCTGGATGCACCTGTCCCTTCAGGGGATGATCCTGGATGCACTACTCCCTTCAGGGGATGATCCTGGATGCACTACAGGGGATGATCCTGGATGCACTACAGAGAATGATCCTGGATGCACTACTCCCTTCAGGGCATGATCCTGGATGCACTACAGGGGATGATCCTGGATGCACTACTCTCTTCAGGGGATGATCCTGGATGCACTACAGGGGATGATCCTGGATGCACTACTCCCTTCATGGGATGATCCTGGATGCGCCTGTCCCTTCATGGGATGATCCTGGATGCGCCTGTCCCTTCATGGGATGATCCTGGATGCACCTGTCCCTTCATGGGATGATCCTGGATGCACTACTCCCTTCATGGGATGATCTTGGATGCACCTGTCCCTTCATGGGATGATCTTGGATGCACTTGTCCCTTCATGGGATGATCTTGGATGCACCTGTCCCTTCATGGGATGATCTTGGATGCACCTGTCCCTTCATGGGATGATCCTGGATGCACTACTCCCTTCATGGGATGTTGGATGTACCTGTCCCTTCATGGGATGATCCTGGATGCACTACTCCCTTCAGGGGATGATTCTGGATGCACCTGTCCCTTCAGGGGATGATTCTGGGTGCACCTGTCCCTTCATGGGATGATCTTGGATGCACCTGTCCCTTCATGGGATGATCTTGGATGCACCTGTCCCTTCATGGGATGATCTTGGATGCACCTGTCCCTTCATGGGATGATCCTGGATACACTACTCCCTTAAGGGTATGATCCTGGATGCACTACTCCCTTAAGGGTATGATCCTGGATGCACTACTCCCTTCATGGGATGATCTTGGATGCACCTGTCCCTTCATGGGATGATCCTGGATGCACTACTCCCTTCAGGGGATGATCCTGGATGCACCTGTCCCTTCATGGGATGATCCTGGATGCACTACTCCCTTCAGGGGATGATCCTGGATGCACCTGTCCCTTCATGGGATGATCCTGAATGCACTGCTCCCTTCAGGGGATGATCCTGGATGCACCACTCCCTTCATGGGATGATCTTGGATGCACCGGTCCCTTCATGGGATGATCTTGGATGCACCAGTCCCTTCATGGGATGATTTTGGATGCACCTGTCCCTTAATGGGATGATGCTGGATGCACCTGTCCCTTAATGGGATGATCCTGGATGCACCCGTCCCTTCATGGGATGATCCTGGATGCACCGGTCCCTTCATGAGATGATCCTGGATGCACTACTCCCTTCAGGGATAATCCTGGATGCACTGGTCCCTTCATGGGATGATCATGGATACACTACTCCCTTCAAGGGATGATCCTGGATGCACCAGTCCCTTCATGGGATGATCCTGGATGCACTACTCCCTTCAGGGTTTTATCCTGGATGCAGCGGTCCCTTCATGGGATGATCTTGGATGCACCGGTCCCTTCATGGGATGATCTTGAATGTACCTGTCCCTTCAGGGGATGATCCTGGATGCACTACTCCCTTCAGGGGATGATCCTGGATGCATCAGCCACTTCATGGGATGATCATGGATGCACTACTCCCTTCAGGGGATGATCCTGGATGCACTACTCCCTTCAGGGGATGATCCTGGATGTGCCTGTCCCTTCATGGGATGATCCTGGATGCATCGCCCCCTTCATGGGATGATCATGGATGCACTACTCCCTTCAGGGGATGATCCTGGATGCACCGGTCCCTTCATGGGATGATCCTGGATGCACTACTCCCTTCAGGGGATTATCCTGGATGCAGCGGTCCCTTCATGGGATGATCTTGGATGCACCGGTCCCTTCATGGGATGATCTTGAATGTACCTGTCCCTTCAGGGGATGATCCTGGATGCACTACTCCCTTCAGGGGATGATCCTGGATGCATCAGCCACTTCATGGAATGATCATGGATGCACTACTCCCTTCAGGGGATGATCCTGGATGCACTACTCCCTTCAGGGGATGATCCTGGATGCACTACTCCCTTCAGGGGATGATCCTGGATGCGCCTGTCCCTTCATGGGATGATCCTGGATGCATCGCCCCCTTCATGGGATGATCATGGATGCACTACTCCCTTCAGGGGATGATCATGGATGCACCACTCCCTTCAGGGGATGATCATGGATGCACTACTCCCTTCAGGGGATGATCCAGGATGCACCTATCTTTTCATGGGATGATCCTGGATGCACTCCACCCTTCATGGGATGATCCTGGATGCACCTGTCCCATCAGGGGATGATCCTGGATGCACTACTCCCTTCAGGGGATGATCCTGGATTCACCTGTCCCTTCATGGGATGATCTTGAATGTACCTGTCCCTTCAGGGGATGATCCTGGATGCACTACTCCCTTCAGGGGATGATCCTGGATGCATCAGCCACTTCATGGGATGATCCTGGATGCACTACTCCCTTCAGGGGATGATCCTGGATGCACTACTCCCTTCAGGGGATGATCCTGGATGCACTACTCCCTTAAGGGGATGATCCTGGATGCACTACTCCCTTCATGGGATGTTGGATGTACCTGTCCCTTCAGGGGATGATCCTGGATGCACCGGTCCCTTCATGGGATGATCCTGGATACACCGGTCCCTTCATGGGATGATTCTGGATGCACAGGTCCCTTCATGGGATGATTCTGGATGCACCTGTCCCTTCAGGGGATGATTCTGGATGCACCTGTCCCTTCATGGGATGATCTTGGATGCACCTGTCCCTTCATGGGATGATCTTGATGCACCTGTCCCTTCATGGGATGATCTTGGATGCACCTGTCCCTTCATGGGATGATCCTGGATGCACTACTCCCTTAAGGGGATGATCCTGGATGCACTACTCCCTTCATGGGATGTTGGATGTACCTGTCCCTTCATGGGATGATCCTGGATGCACTACTCCCTTCAGGGGATGATCCTGAATGCATCAGCCACTTCATGGGATGATCATGGATGCACTACTCCCTTCAGGGGATGATCCTGGATGCACTACTCCCTTCAGGGGGTGATCCTGGATGCGCCTGTCCCTTCATGGGATGATCCTGGATGCACCTGTCCCTTCATGGGATGATCCTGGATGCACTACTCCCTTCATGGGATGTTGGATGTACCTGTCCCTTCATGGGATGATCCTGGATGCACTACTCCCTTCAGGGGATGATTCTGGATTCACCTGTCCCTTCAGGGGATGATTCTGGATGCACCTGTCCCTTCAAGGGATGATCTTGGATGCACCTGTCCCTTAATGGGATGATCCTGGATGCACCTGTCCCTTAGTGGGATGATCCTGGATGCACCCGTCCCTTCATGGGATGATCCTGGATGCACCGGTCCCTTCATGAGATGATCCTGGATAGACTACTCCCTTCAGGGGATAATCCTGGATGCACTGGTCCCTTCATGGGATGATCATGGATGCACTACTCCCTTCAGAGGATGATCCTGGATGCACCGGTCCCTTCATGGGATGATCCTGGATGCACTACTCCCTTCAGGGGATGATCCTGGATGCACCTGTCCCTTCATGGGATGATCCTGAATGCACTGCTCCCTTCAGGGGATGATCCTGGATGCACCTGTCCCTTCATGGGATGATCCTGAATGCACTGCTCCCTTCAGGGGATGATCCTGGATGCACCTGTCCCTTCATGGGATGATCCTTAATGTACCTGTCCCTTCAGGGGATGATCCTGGATGCACTACTCCCTTCAGGGGATGATCCTGGATGCACTACTCCCTTCATGGGATGATCTTGGATGCACCTGTCCCTTAATGGGATGATCCTGGATGCACCTGTCCATTCATGGGATGATCTTGAATGTACCTGTCCCTTCAGGGGATGATCCTGGATGCACTACTCCCTTCAGGGGATGATCCTGGATGCACTACTCCCTTCATGGGATGATCTTGGATGCACCTGTCCCTTCATGGGATGATCCTGGATGCACTACTCCCTTCAGGGGATGATCCTGGATGCACTACTCCCTTCAGGGGATGATCCTGGATGCACCTGTCCCTTCAGGGGATGATCCTGAATGCACTGCTCCCTTCAGTGGATGATCCTGGATGCACCACTCCCTTCATGGGATGATCTTGGATGCACCGGTCCCTTCATGGGATGATTTTGGATGCACCTGTCCCTTAATGGGATGATCCTGGATGCACCTGTCCCTTAATGGGATGATCCTGGATGCACCCGTCCCTTCATGGGATGATCCTGGATGCACCGGTCCCTTCATGAGATGATCCTGGATGCACTACTCCCTTCTGGGGATAATCCTGGATGCACTGGTCCCTTCATGGGATGATCATGGATGCACTACTCCCTTCAGGGGATGATCCTGGATGCACCGGTCCCTTCATGGGATGATCCTGGATGCACTACTCCCTTCAGGGGTTTATCCTGGATGCAGCGGTCCCTTCATGGGATGATCTTGGATGCACCGGTCCCTTCATGGGATGATCTTGAATGTACCTGTCCCTTCAGGGGATGATCCTGGATGCACTACTCCCTTCAGGGGATGATAGGGGATGATCCTGGATGCACTACTCCCTTCAGGGGATGATCCTGGATGCATCAGCCACTTCATGGGATGATCCTGGATGCACTACTCCCTTCAGGGGATGATCCTGGATGTACTACTCCCTTCAGGGGATGATCCTGGATGCGCCTGTCCCTTCATGGGATGATCCTGGATGCACCTGTCCCTTCAGGGGATGATCCTGGATGCACTACTCCCTTCAGGGGATGATCCTGGATGCACTACAGGGGATGATCCTGGATGCACTACAGAGAATGATCCTGGATGCACTACTCCCTTCAGGGCATGATCCTGGATGCATTACAGGGGATGATCCTGGATGCACTACTCTCTTCAGGGGATGATCCTGGATGCACTACAGGGGATGATCCTGGATGCACTACTCCCTTCATGGGATGATCCTGGATGCGCCTGTCCCTTCATGGGATGATCCTGGATGCGCCTGTCCCTTCATGGGATGATCCTGGATGCACCTGTCCCTTCATGGGATGATCCTGGATGCACTACTCCCTTAAGGGGATGATCCTGGATGCACTACTCCCTTCATGGGATGATCTTGGATGCACCTGTCCCTTCATGGGATGATCTTGGATGCACCTGTCCCTTCATGGGATGATCTTGGATGCACCTGTCCTTTCATGGGATGATCTTGGATGCACCTGTCCTTTCATGGGATGATCCTGAATGCACTACTCCCTTCAGGGGATGATTCTGGATGCACCTGTCCCTTCATGGGATGATCTTGGATGCACCTGTCCCTTCATGGGATGATCTTGGATACACCTGTCCCTTCATGGGATGATCTTGGATACACCTGTCCCTTCATGGGATGATCTTGGATGCACCTGTCCCTTCATGGGATGATCCTGGATGAACTACCCCCTTCATGGGATGATCCTGGATGAACTACTCCCTTCATGGGATGATCTTGGATGCACCTGTCCCTTCATGGGATGATCCTGGATGCACTACTCCCTTCAGGGGATGATCCTGGGTGCACTACTCCCTTCAGGGGATGATCCTGGATGCACTGGTCCCTTCATTGGGATGATCCTGGATACAGGACTCCCTTAAGTGGATGATCCTCGATGCACTACTCCCATCATGGGATGATCTTGGATGCACTACTCCCATCATGGGATGATCTTGGATGCACTTGTCCCTTCATGGGATGATCCTAAATACACTACTCGCTTCAGGGGATGATTCTGAATGCACCTGTCCCTTTATGGGATGACCCTGGATGCATCGGTCCCTTCATGGGATGACCCTGGATGCATCGGTCCCTTCATGGGATGATCCTGGATGCACCGGTCCCTTCATTGGGATGATCCTGGATGCACCTGTCCCTTCATGGGATGATTCTGGATGCACCTGTCCCTTCAGGGGATCATCCTGGATGCACTACTCCCTTCAGGGGATGATCCTGGATGCGCCTGTCCCTTCATGGGATTATCCTGGATGCACCTGTCCCTTCAGGGGATGATCCTGGATGCTCCGGTCCCTTCAGTGGATGATCCTGGATGCACTACTCCCTTCAGGGGATGATCCTGGATGCATCGGCCCTTTCATGGGAGGATCATGGATGCACTACTCCCTTCAGGGGATGATCCTGGATGCACTACTCCCTTCAGGGGATGATCCTGGATGCACTGGTCCCTTCATTGGGATGATCCTGGATACAGTACTCCCTTAAGTGGATGATCCTGGATACACTACTCCCTTCATGGGATGATCTTGGATGCACTTGTCCCTTCATGGGATGATCCTGAATACACTACTCCCTACAGGGGATGATTCTGGATGCACCTGTCCCTTCATGGGATGATCCTGGATGCACTACTCCCTTCAGGGGATGATCCTGCATGCGCCTGTCCCTTCATGGGATGATCCTGGATGCACCTTTCCCTTCAGTGGATGATCCTGGATGCACTACTCCCTTCAGGGGATGCTTCTGGATACACCTGTCCCTTCATGGGATGACCCTGGATGCATCAGTCCCTTCATTGGATGATCCTGGATGCACCTGTCCCTTCATGGGATGATCCTGGGTGCACTACTCCCTTTAGGGGATGATCCTGGATGCTCCGGTCCCTTCAGTGGATGATCCTGGATGCACTACTCCCTTCAGGGGATGATCCTGGATGCACCGGTCCCTTCATGGGATGATCTTGGATGCACCGGTCCCTTCATGGGATGATCCTGGATGCACTGGTCCCTTCATGGGATGATCCTGGATGCACCGGTCCCTTCATGGGATGATCCTGGATGCACCTGTCCCTTCATGGGATGATCCCATATGCACCTGTCCCTTCAAGGGCTGATCCGGGATGCACCTGTCCCTTGAAGGGATGATCCTGGATGCACTACTCCCTTCAGGGGATGATCCTGGATGCACCGGTCCCTTCATGGGATGATCCTGGATGCACTACTCCCTTCAGGGGATGATCCTGGGTGCACGGTCCCTTCATGGGATGATCCTGGATGCACTACTCCCTTCAGGGCATGATCCTGGATGCACTACAGGGGATGATCCCGGATGTACTACTCCCTTCAGGGGATGATCCTGGATGCACCTGTCCCTTCATGGGATAATCCTGGATGTACCTGTCCCTTCATGGGATGATCTTGGATGCACCTGTCCCTTCATGGGATTATCTTGGATGCATCTGTCCCTTCATGGGATGATCCTGAATGCACTACTCCCTTCAGGGGATGAATCTGGATGCACCTGTCCCTTCAGGGGATGATCTTGGATGCACCTGTCCCTTCATGGGATGATCTTGGGTGCACCTGTCCCTTCATGGGATGATCTTGGATGCACCTGTCCCTTCATGGGATGATCATGGATGCATTGGCCCCTTCATGGGATGATCATGGATGCATTGGCCCCTTCATGGGATGATCATGGATGCATTGGCCCCTTCATGGGATGATCATGGATGCATTGGTCCCTACATGGGATGATCCTGGATGCACTGGCTCCTACATGGGATGATCCTGGATGCACTACTCCCTTCAGGGGATGATCCTGGATGCATCAGCCACTTCATGGGATGATCCTGGATGCACTACTCCCTTCAGGGGATGATCCTGGATGCACTACTCCCTTCAGGGGATGATCCTGGATGTGCCTGTCCCTTCATGGGATGATCCTGGATGCATCGCCCCCTTCATGGGATGATCATGGATGCACTACTCCCTTCAGGGGATGATCATGGATGCACCACTCCCTTCAGGGGATGATCATGGATGCACTACTCCCTTCAGGGGATGATCCAAGATGCACCTATCTCTTCATGGGATGATCCTGGATGCACTCCACCCTTCATGGGATGATTCTGGATGCACCTGCCCCTTCAGGGGATGATCCTGGATGCACTACTCCCTTCAGGGGATGATCCTGGATGCATCGGCCCCTTCAGGGGATGATCATGGATGCACTACTCCCTTCAGGGGATGATCATGGATGCACTACTCCCTTCAGGGGATGATCATGGATGCACTACTCCCTTCAGGGGATGATCATGGATGCACTACTCCCTTCAGGGGATGATCCAGGATGCACCTGTCTGTAATTCCATTTCCGCAACCCAATCTTAATTTATCCACATATTTTTGCACACTGCACTTCCACTAATTTCTTTGCACTGCTAGTCAGTTTACCCCCTGATACTACTTTCCTTTCATCACATCTGTATCCTTCATAGATGTTAGGCTACAATCTACCTAATCCATAGTGGTTACGCATCCACTTCCTTCGGGTGAAGGATCCCAAATGATGTAGGGCGGTACAGGATGGGTATCTGATGGGAACACAATTTTTTCACCACGAATTACTTGGATTTCGTGATTGTATCCTGATGTGAATGCACAGTTCCTATAGATAGCTTTATTCATTTCTGACCCACTGCTGTTATGTGTTTTTTATAGTAGCCAGGGATTGTAGCAATGATAGGTAAAAAAAAATTCCCCTAAACACCCTCCTTATTGTTTAAACATGATCCTGGATGCACCTGTCCCTTCAGGGGATGTTCCTGGATGCACTACTCCCTTCAGGGGATGATCCTGGATGCATTACAGTGGATGATCCTGGATGCACTACTCCCTTCAGGGGATGATCCAGGATGCGCCTGTCCCTTCATGGGATGATCCTGGATTCACCTGTCCCTTCATGGGATGATCCTGGATTCACCTGTCCCTTCATGGGATGATCTTGGATCCACCTCTCCCTTCATGGGATGATCTTGGATCCACCTCTCCCTTCATGGGATGATCTTGGATCCACCTCTCCCTTCATGGGATGATCTTGGATCCACCTCTCCCTTCATGGGATGATCCTGGATGCACTACTCCCTTAAGGGGATGATCCTGGATGCACTACTCACTTCATGGGATGATCCTGGATGCACCTGTCCCTTCATGGGATGATCCTGAATGCACTACTCCCTTCAGGGGATGATTCTGGATGCACCATTCCCTTCATGGGATGATCTTGGATGCACCATTCCCTTCATGGGATGATCTTGGATGCACCATTCCCTTCATGGGATGATCTTGGATGCACCATTCCCTTCATGGGATGATCTTGGATGCACCAGTCCCTTCATGGGATGATCTTGGATGCACCTGTCCCTTCATGGGATGATCCTGAATGCACTACTCCCTTCAGGGGATGATTCTGGATGCACCTGTCCCTTCAGGGGATGATTCTGGATGCATCAGTCTCTTCATGGGATGATCATCGATGCACTAATCCCTTCATGGGATGATCCTGGATGCACCTGTCCCTTCATGGGATGATCTTGGGTGCACCTGTCCCTTCATGGGATGATCCTGGATGCACTACTCCCTTTATGGGATGATCTTGGATGCACCTGTCCCTTCATCAAATGATCCTGAATACACTACTCCCTTCAGGGGATGCTTCTGGATGCACCTGTCCCTTCATGGGATGACCCTGGATGCATCAGTCCCTTCATTGGATGATCCTGGATGCACCTGTACCTTCATGGGATGATCCTGGATGCACTACTCCCTTTAGGGGATGATCCTGGATGCTCCGGTCCCTTCAGTGGATGATCCTGGATGCACTACTCCCTTCGGGGGATGATCCTGGATGCACCTGTCCCTTCATGGGATGATCCTGGATGCACCTGTCCCTTCATGGGATAATCCTGGATGCACTACTCCCTTCATGGGATGATCCTGGATGCACCTGTCCCTTCATGGGATAATCCTGGATGCACCTGTCCCTTCATGGGATAATCCTGGATGCACTACTCCCTTTAGGGGATGATCCTGGATGCTCCGGTCCCTTCAGTGGATGATCCTGGATGCACTACTCCCTTCAGGGGATCATCCTGGATGCACCGGTCCCTTCATGGGATGATCCTGGATGCACCGGTCCCTTCATGGGATGATCCTGGATGCACCGGTCCCTTCATGGGATGATCCTGGGTGCACCGGTACCTTCATGGGATGATCCTGGATGCACCGGTCCCTTCAGGGGATGATCCTGGATGCTCTACTCCCTTCAGGGGATGATCCTGGATGCGCCTGTCCCTTCATGGGATGATCCTGGATGCACCTGTCCCTTCATGAGATGATCCTGGATGCACCGGTCCCTTCATGGGATGATTCTGGATGCACAGGTCCCTTCATGGGATGATTCTGGATGCACCTGTCCCTTCAGGGGATGATTCTGGATGCACATGTCCCTTCATGGGATGATCTTGGATGCACCTGTCCCTTCATGGGATGATCTTGGATGCACCTGTCCCTTCATGGGGTGATCCTGGATGCACTACTCCCTCAAGGGGATGATCCTGGATGCACTACTCCCTTCATGGGATGTTGGATGTACCTGTCCCTTCATGGGATGATCCTGGATGCACTACTCCCTTCAGGGGATGATTCTGGATGCACCTGTCCCTTCAGGGGATGATTCTGGGTGCACCTGTCCCTTCAGGGGATGATTCTGGGTGCACCTGTCCCTTCATGGGATGATCTTGGATGCACCTGTCCCTTCATGGGATGATCCTGGATGCACTACTCCCTTAAGGGTATGATCCTGGATGCACTACTCCCTTCATGGGATGATCTTGGATGCACCTGTCCCTTCATGGGATGATCCTGGATGCACTACTCCCTTCAGGGGATGATCCTGGATGCACCTGTCCCTTCATGGGATGATCCTGGATGCACTACTCCCTTCAGGGGATGATCCTGGATGCACCTGTCCCTTCATGGGATGATCCTGAATGCACTGCTCCCTTCAGGGGATGATCCTGGATGCACCACTCCCTTCATGGGATGATCTTGGATGCACCGGTCCCTTCATGGGATGATCTTGGATGCACCAGTCCCTTCATGGGATGATTTTGGATGCACCTGTCCCTTAATGGGATGATCCTGGATGCACCTGTCCCTTAATGGGATGATCCTGGATGCACCCGTCCCTTCATGGGATGATCCTGGATGCACTGGTCCCTTCATGAGATGATCCTGGATGCACTACTCCCTTCAGGGATAATCCTGGATGCACTGGTCCCTTCATGGGATGATCATGGATGCACTACTCCCTTCAAGGGATGATCATGGATGCACTACTCCCTTCAAGGGATGATCCTGGATGCACCGGTCCCTTCATGGGATGATCCTGGATGCACTACTCCCTTCAGGGTTTTATCCTGGATGCAGCGGTCCCTTCATGGGATGATCTTGGATGCACCGGTCCCTTCATGGGATGATCTTGAATGTACCTGTCCCTTCAGGGGATGATCCTGGATGCACTACTCCCTTCAGGGGATGATCCTGGATGCATCAGCCACTTCATGGGATGATCATGGATGCACTACTCCCTTCAGGGGATGATCCTGGATGCACTACTCCCTTCAGGGGATGATCCTGGATGTGCCTGTCCCTTCATGGGATGATCCTGGATGCATCGCCCCCTTCATGGGATGATCATGGATGCACTACTCCCTTCAGGGGATGATCCTGGATGCACCGGTCCCTTCATGGGATGATCCTGGATGCACTACTCCCTTCAGGGGATTATCCTGGATGCAGCGGTCCCTTCATGGGATGATCTTGGATGCACCGGTCCCTTCATGGGATGATCTTGAATGTACCTGTCCCTTCAGGGGATGATCCTGGATGTACTACTCCCTTCAGGGGATGATCCTGGATGCATCAGCCACTTCATGGAATGATCATGGATGCACTACTCCCTTCAGGGGATGATCCTGGATGCACTACTCCCTTCAGGGGATGATCCTGGATGCACTACTCCCTTCAGGGGATGATCCTGGATGCGCCTGTCCCTTCATGGGATGATCCTGGATGCATCGCCCCCTTCATGGGATGATCATGGATGCACTACTCCCTTAAGGGGATGATCATGGATGCACCACTCCCTTCAGGGGATGATCATGGATGCACTACTCCCTTCAGGGGATGATCATGGATACACTACTCCCTTCAGGGGATGATCCAGGATGCACCTGTCTGTAATTCCATTTCCGCAACCCAATCTTAATTTATCCACTTATTTTTGCACACAGCACTTCCACTAATTTCTTTGCACTGCTAGTCAGTTTACCCCCTGATACTACTTTCATTTCATCATATCTCTGTATCCTTCATAGATGTTAGTCTACAATCTACCTAATCCATAGTGGATACGCATCCACTTCCTTCGGGTGAAGGATCCCAAATGATGTAGGGCGGTACAGGATGGGTATCTGATGGGAACACAATTTTTTCACCACGAATTACTTGGATTTCGTGTTTGTATCCTGATGTGAATGCACAGTTCCTATAGATAGCTTTATTCATTTCTGACCCACTGCTGTTGTGTTTTTTTATAGTATCCAGGGATTGTAGCAATGATAGGTCAATAAAAATTCCCCTAAGCACCCTCCTTATTGTTTAAACATGATCCTGGATGCACCTGTCCCTTCAGGGGATGTTCCTGGATGCACTACTCCCTTCAGGGGATGATCCTGGATGCATCGGCCCCTCCATGGGATGATCATGAATGCACTACTCCCTTCAGGGGATGATCCTGGATGCACTACAGTGGATGATCCTGGATGCACTACTCCCTTCAGGGGATGATCCAGGATGCGCCTGTCCCTTCATGGGATGATCCTGGATTCACCTGTCCCTTCATGGGATGATCCTGGATTCACCTGTCCCTTCATGGGATGATCTTGGATCCACCTCTCCCTTCATGAGATGATCTTGGATCCACCCCTCCCTTCATGGGATGATCTTGGATCCACCGCTCCCTTCATGGGATGATCTTGGATCCACCTCTCCCTTCATGGGATGATTCTGGATGCACTACTCCCTTAAGGGGATGATCCTGGATGCACTACTCACTTCATGGGATGATCCTGGATGCACCTGTCCCTTCATGGGATGATCCTGAATGCACTACTCCCTTCAGGGGATGATTCTGGATGCACCTGTCCCTTTAGGGGATGATTCTGGATGCATCAGTCCCTTCATGGGATGATCCTGGATGCACCAGTCCCTTCATGGGATGATCCTGGATGCACCAGTCCCTTCATGGGATGATCCTGGATGCACCAGTCCCTTCATGGGATGATCCTGGATGCACCAGTCCCTTCAGGGGATGATCTTGGATGCACCATTCCCTTCATGGGATGATCTTGGATGCACCTGTCCCTTCATGGGATGATCTTGGATGCACCTGTCCCTTCATGGGATGATCCTGAATGCACTACTCCCTTCAGGGGATGATTCTGGATGCACCTGTCCCTTCAGGGGATGATTCTGGATGCATCAGTCTCTTCATGTGATGATCATGGATGCACTAATCCCTTCATGGGATGATCCTGGATGCACCTGTCCCTTCATGGGATGATCTTGGGTGCACCTGTCCCTTCATGGGATGATCCTGGATGCACTACTCCCTTTATGGGATGATCTTGGATGCACCTGTCCCTTCATCAAATGATCCTGAATACACGACTCCCTTCAGGGGATGCTTCTGGATGCACCTGTCCCTTCATGGGATGACCCTGGATGCATCAGTCCCTTCATTGGATGATCCTGGATGCACCTGTCCCTTCATGGGATGATCCTGGATGCACTACTCCCTTTAGGGGATGATCCTGGATGCTCCGGTCCCTTCAGTGGATGATCCTGGATGCACTACTCCCTTCGGGGGATGATCCTGGATGCACCAGTCCCTTCATGGGATGATCCTGGATGCACCGGTCCCTTCATGGGATGATCTTGGATGCACCTGTCCCTTCATGGGATGATCCTGGAAGCACCTGTCCCTTCATGGGATGATCCTGGAAGCACCGGTCCCTTCATGGGATGATCCTGGATGCACCTGTCCCTTCAAGGGATGATCCTGGATGCACCTGTCCCTTCATGGGATGTTGAATGTACCTGTCCCTTCATGGGATGATCCTGGATGCACTACTCCCTTCAGGGGATGATTCTGGATGCACCTGTCCCTTCAGGGGATGATTCTGGGTGCCCCTGTCCCTTCAGGGGATGATTCTGGATGCATCAGTCTCTTCATGGGATGATCATGGATGCACTAATCCCTTCATGGGATGATCCTGGATGCGCCTGTCCCTTCATGGGATGATCCTGGATGCATCGCCCCCTTCATGGGATGATCATGGATGCACTACTCCCTTCAGGGGATGATCCTGGATGCACCGGTCCCTTCATGGGATGATCCTGGATGCACTACTCCCTTCAGGGGATTATCCTGGATGCAGCGTTCCCTTCATGGGATGATCTTGAATGTACCTGTCCCTTCAGGGGATGATCCTGGATGCACTACTCCCTTCAGGGGATGATCCTGGATGCATCAGCCACTTCATGGGATGATCATGGATGCACTACTCCCTTCAGGGGATGATCCTGGATGCACTACTCCCTTCAGGGGATGATCCTGGATGCACTACTCCCTTCAGGGGATGATCCTGGATGCGCCTGTCCCTTCATGGGATGATCCTGGATGCATCGCCCCCTTCATGGGATGATCATGGATGCACTACTCCCTTCAGGGGATGATCATGGATGCACCACTCCCTTCAGGGGATGATCATGGATGCACTACTCCCTTCAGGGGATGATCCAGGATGCACCTATCTTTTCATGGGATGATCCTGGATGCACTCCACCCTTCATGGGATGATCCTGGATGCACCTGTCCCTTCAGGGGATGTTCCTGGATGCACTACTCCCTTCAGGGGATGATCCTGGGTGCATTACAGTGGATGATCCTGGATGCACTACTCCCTTCAGGGGATGATCCAGGATGCGCCTGTCCCTTCATGGGATGATCCTGGATTCACCTGTCCCTTCATGGGATGATCCTGGATTCACCTGTCCCTTCATGGGATGATCTTGGATCCACCTCTCCCTTCATGGGATGATCTTGGATCCACCTCTCCCTTCATGGGATGATCTTGGATCCACCTCTCCCTTCATGGGATGATCCTGGATGCACTACTCCCTTAAGGGGATGATCCTGGATGCACTACTCACTTCATGGGATGATCCTGGATGCACCTGTCCCTTCATGGGATGATCCTGAATGCACTACTCCCTTCAGGGGATGATTCTGGATGCACCATTCCCTTCATGGGATGATCTTGGATGCACCATTCCCTTCATGGGATGATCTTGGATGCACCTGTCCCTTCATGGGATGATCCTGAATGCACTACTCCCTTCAGGGGATGATTCTGGATGCACCTGTCCCTTCAGGGGATGATTCTGGATGCACCTGTCCCTTCAGGGGATGATTCTGGATGCATCAGTCTCTTCATGGGATGATCATCGATGCACTAATCCCTTCATGGGATGATCCTGGATGCACCTGTCCCTTCATGGGATGATCTTGGGTGCACCTGTCCCTTCATGGGATGATCCTGGATGCACTACTCCCTTTATGGGATGATCTTGGATGCACCTGTCCCTTCATCAAATGATCCTGAATACACTACTCCCTTCAGGGGATGCTTCTGGATGCACCTGTCCCTTCATGGGATGACCCTGGATGCATCAGTCCCTTCATTGGATGATCCTGGATGCACCTGTACCTTCATGGGATGATCCTGGATGCACTACTCCCTTTAGGGGATGATCCTGGATGCTCCGGTCCCTTCAGTGGATGATCCTGGATGCACTACTCCCTTCGGGGGATGATCCTGGATGCACCTGTCCCTTCATGGGATGATCCTGGATGCACCTGTCCCTTCATGGGATAATCCTGGATGCACTACTCCCTTCATGGGATGATCCTGGATGCACATGTCCCTTCATGGGATAATCCTGGATGCACTACTCCCTTTAGGGGATGATCCTGGATGCTCCGGTCCCTTCAGTGGATGATCCTGGATGCACTACTCCCTTCAGGGGATCATCCTGGATGCACCGGTCCCTTCATGGGATGATCCTGGATGCACCGGTCCCTTCATGGGATGATCCTGGATGCACCGGTCCCTTCATGGGATGATCCTGGATGCACCGGTACCTTCATGGGATGATCCTGGATGCACCGGTCCCTTCAGGGGATGATCCTGGATGCTCTACTCCCTTCAGGGGATGATCCTGGATGCGCCTGTCCCTTCATGGGATGATCCTGGATGCACCGGTCCCTTCATGGGATGATCCTGGATGCACCAGTCCCTTCATGGGATGATTCTGGATGCACAGGTCCCTTCATGGGATGATTCTGGATGCACCTGTCCCTTCAGGGGATGATTCTGGATGCACATGTCCCTTCATGGGATGATCTTGGATGCACCTGTCCCTTCATGGGATGATCTTGGATGCACCTGTCCCTTCATGGGGTGATCCTGGATGCACTACTCCCTTAAGGGGATGATCCTGGATGCACTACTCCCTTCATGGGATGTTGGATGTACCTGTCCCTTCATGGGATGATCCTGGATGCACTACTCCCTTCAGGGGATGATTCTGGATGCACCTGTCCCTTCAGGGGATGATTCTGGGTGCACCTGTCCCTTCATGGGATGATCTTGGATGCACCTGTCCCTTCATGGGATGATCTTGGATGCACCTGTCCCTTCATGGGATGATCCTGGATGCACTACTCCCTTAAGGGTATGATCCTGGATGCACTACTCCCTTCATGGGATGATCTTGGATGCACCTGTCCCTTCATGGGATGATCCTGGATGCACTACTCCCTTCAGGGGATGATCCTGGATGCACCTGTCCCTTCATGGGATGATCCTGGATGCACTACTCTATTCAGGGGATGATCCTGGATGCACCTGTCCCTTCATGGGATGATCCTGAATGCACTGCTCCCTTCAGGGGATGATCCTGGATGCACCACTCCCTTCATGGGATGATCTTGGATGCACCGGTCCCTTCATGGGATGATCTTGGATGCACCAGTCCCTTCATGGGATGATTTTGGATGCACCTGTCCCTTAATGGGATGATCCTGGATGCACCCGTCCCTTAATGGGATGATCCTGGATGCACCCGTCCCTTCATGGGATGATCCTGGATGCACCGGTCCCTTCATGAGATGATCCTGGATGCACTACTCCCTTCAGGGATAATCCTGGATGCACTGGTCCCTTCATGGGATGATCATGGATGCACTACTCCCTTCAAGGGATGATCCTGGATGCACCGGTCCCTTCATGGGATGATCCTGGATGCACTACTCCCTTCAGGGTTTTATCCTGGATGCAGCGGTCCCTTCATGGGATGATCTTGGATGCACCGGTCCCTTCATGGGATGATCTTGAATGTACCTGTCCCTTCAGGGGATGATCCTGGATGCACTACTCCCTTCAGGGGATGATCCTGGATGCATCAGCCACTTCATGGGATGATCATGGATGCACTACTCCCTTCAGGGGATGATCCTGGATGCACTACTCCCTTCAGGGGATGATCCTGGATGTGCCTGTCCCTTCATGGGATGATCCTGGATGCATCGCCCCCTTCATGGGATGATCATGGATGCACTACTCCCTTCAGGGGATGATCCTGGATGCACCGGTCCCTTCATGGGATGATCCTGGATGCACTACTCCCTTCAGGGGATTATCCTGGATGCAGCGGTCCCTTCATGGGATGATCTTGAATGTACCTGTCCCTTCAGGGGATGATCCTGGATGCACTACTCCCTTCAGGGGATGATCCTGGATGCATCAGCCACTTCATGGAATGATCATGGATGCACTACTCCCTTCAGGGGATGATCCTGGATGCACTACTCCCTTCAGGGGATGATCCTGGATGCACTACTCCCTTCAGGGGATGATCCTGGATGCGCCTGTCCCTTCATGGGATGATCCTGGATGCATCGCCCCCTTCATGGGATGATCATGGATGCACTACTCCCTTCAGGGGATGATCATGGATGCACCACTCCCTTCAGGGGATGATCATGGATGCACTACTCCCTTCAGGGGATGATCCAGGATGCACCTATCTTGTCATGGGATGATCCTGGATGCACTCCACCCTTCATGGGATGATCCTGGATGCACCTGTCCCATCAGGGGATGATCCTGGATGCACTACTCCCTTCAGGGGATGATCCTGGATGCATCGGCCCCTTCAGGGGATGATCATGGATGCACTACTCCCTTCAGGGGATGATCATGGATACACTACTCCCTTCAGGGGATGATCCAGGATGCACCTGTCTGTAATTCCATTTCCGCAACCCAATCTTAATTTATCCACATATTTTTGCACACAGCACTTCCACTAATTTCTTTGCACTGCTAGTCAGTTTACCCCCTGATACTACTTTCCTTTCATCATATCTCTGTATCCTTCATAGATGTTAGTCTACAATCTACCTAATCCATAGTGGATACGCATCCACTTCCTTCGGGTGAAGGATCCCAAATGATGTAGGGCGGTACAGGATGGGTATCTGATGGGAACACAATTTTTTCACCACGAATTACTTGGATTTCGTGTTTGTATCCTGATGTGAATGCACAGTTCCTATAGATAGCTTTATTCATTTCTGACCCACTGCTGTTATGTGTTTTTTTATAGTATCCAGGGATTGTAGCAATGATAGGTCAATAAAAATTCCCCTAAGCACCCTCCTTATTGTTTAAACATGATCCTGGATGCACCTGTCCCTTCAGGGGATGTTCCTGGATGCACTACTCCCTTCAGGGGATGATCCTGGATGCATCGGCCCCTCCATGGGATGATCATGGATGCACTACTCCCTTCAGGGGATGATCCTGGATGCACTACAGTGGATGATCCTGGATGCACTACTCCCTTCAGGGGATGATCCAGGATGCGCCTGTCCCTTCATGGGATGATCCTGGATTCACCTGTCCCTTCATGGGATGATCCTGGATTCACCTGTCCCTTCATGGGATGATCTTGGATCCACCTCTCCCTTCATGAGATGATCTTGGATCCACCCCTCCCTTCATGGGATGATCTTGGATCCACCGCTCCCTTCATGGGATGATCTTGGATCCACCTCTCCCTTCATGGGATGATTCTGGATGCACTACTCCCTTAAGGGGATGATCCTGGATGCACTACTCACTTCATGGGATGATCCTGGATGCACCTGTCCCTTCATGGGATGATCCTGAATGCACTACTCCCTTCAGGGGATGATTCTGGATGCACCTGTCCCTTTAGGGGATGATCCTGGATGCACTACAGGGGATGATCCTGGATGCACTACTCTCTTCAGGGGATGATCCTGGATGCACTACTCCCTTCGGGGGATGATCCTGGATGTGCCTGTCCCTTCATGGGATGATCCTGGATGCACCTGTCCCTTCATGGGATGATCCTGGATGCACCTGTCCCTTCATGGGATGATCTTGGATGAACTACTCCCTTCAGGGGATGATCCTGGATGCGCCTGTCCCTTCATGGGATGATCCTGGATGCATCGCCCCCTTCATGGGATGATCATGGATGCACTACTCCCTTCAGGGGATGGTCCTGGATGCACCAGTCCCTTCATGGGATGATCTTGGATGCACCAGTCCCTTCATGGGATGATCTTGGATACACCTGTCCCTTCATGGGATGATCCTTGATGCATCGGTCCCTTCATGGGATGATCCTGGATGCACTACTCCCTTCATGGGATGATCCTGTATGCATCGGTCCCTTCATTGGAAGATCATGGATGCACTACTCCCTTCAGGGGATGATTCTGGATTCACCTGTCCCTTCAGGGGATGATTCTGGATGCACCTGTCCCTTCAAGGGATGATCTTGGATGCACCTGTCCCTTAATGGGATGATCCTGGATGCACCTGTCCCTTAGTGGGATGATCCTGGATGCACCTGTCCCTTAGTGGGATGATTCTGGATGCACCTGTCCCTTCAGGGGATGATCCTGGATGCACCGGTCCCTTCATGGGATGATCCTGGATACACCGGTCCCTTCATGGGATGATTCTGGATGCACAGGTCCCTTCATGGGATGATTCTGGATGCACCTGTCCCTTCAGGGGATGATTCTGGATGCACCTGTCCCTTCATGGGATGATCTTGGATGCACCTGTCCCTTCATGGGATGATCTTGATGCACCTGTCCCTTCATGGGATGATCTTGGATGCACCTGTCCCTTCATGGGATGATCTTGGATGCACCTGTCCCTTCATGGGATGATCCTGGATGCACTACTCCCTTAAGGGGATGATCCTGGATGCACTACTCTCTTCAGGGGATGATCCTGGATGCACTACTCCCTTCGGGGGATGATCCTGGATGTGCCTGTCCCTTCATGGGATGATCCTGGATGCACCTGTCCCTTCATGGGATGATCCTGGATGCACCTGTCCCTTCATGGGATGATCCTGGATGCACTACTCCCTTAAGGGGATGATCCTGGATGCACTACTCTCTTCAGGGGATGATCCTGGATGCACTACTCCCTTCGGGGGATGATCCTGGATGTGCCTGTCCCTTCATGGGATGATCCTGGATGCACCTGTCCCTTCATGGGATGATCCTGGATGCACCTGTCCCTTCATGGGATGATCTTGGATGAACTACTCCCTTCAGGGGATGATCCTGGATGCGCCTGTCCCTTCATGGGATGATCCTGGATGCATCGCCCCCTTCATGGGATGATCATGGATGCACTACTCCCTTCAGGGGATGGTCCTGGATGCACCAGTCCCTTCATGGGATGATCTTGGATGCACCAGTCCCTTCATGGGATGATCTTGGATACACCTGTCCCTTCATGGGATGATCCTTGATGCATCGGTCCCTTCATGGGATGATCCTGGATGCACTACTCCCTTCATGGGATGATCCTGTATGCATCGGTCCCTTCATTGGAAGATCATGGATGCACTACTCCCTTCAGGGGATGATTCTGGATTCACCTGTCCCTTCAGGGGATGATTCTGGATGCACCTGTCCCTTCAAGGGATGATCTTGGATGCACCTGTCCCTTAATGGGATGATCCTGGATGCACCTGTCCCTTAGTGGGATGATCCTGGATGCACCTGTCCCTTAGTGGGATGATTCTGGATGCACCTGTCCCTTCAGGGGATGATCCTGGATGCACCGGTCCCTTCATGGGATGATCCTGGATACACCGGTCCCTTCATGGGATGATTCTGGATGCACAGGTCCCTTCATGGGATGATTCTGGATGCACCTGTCCCTTCAGGGGATGATTCTGGATGCACCTGTCCCTTCATGGGATGATCTTGGATGCACCTGTCCCTTCATGGGATGATCTTGATGCACCTGTCCCTTCATGGGATGATCTTGGATGCACCTGTCCCTTCATGGGATGATCTTGGATGCACCTGTCCCTTCATGGGATGATCCTGGATGCACTACTCCCTTAAGGGGATGATCCTGGATGCACTACTCCCTTCATGGGATGTTGGATGTACCTGTCCCTTCATGGGATGATCCTGGATGCACTACTCCCTTCAGGGGATGATTCTGGATGCGCCTGTCCCTTCATGGGATGATCCTGGATGCACAGGTCCCTTCATGGGATGATCCTGGATACACTGGTCCCTTCATGGGATGATTCTGGATGCACAGGTCCCTTCATGGGATGATTCTGGATGCACCTGTCCCTTCAGGGGATGATTCTGGATGCACCTGTCCCTTCAGGGGATGATTCTGGATGCACCTGTCCCTTCATGGGATGATCTTGATGCACCTGTCCCTTCATGGGATGATCTTGATGCACCTGTCCCTTCATGGGATGATCTTGGATGCACCTGTCCCTTCATGGGATGATCCTGGATGCACTACTCCCTTAAGGGGATGATCCTGGATGCACTACTCCCTTCATGGGATGTTGGATGTACCTGTCCCTTCATGGGATGATCCTGGATGCACTACTCCCTTCAGGGGATGTTTCTGGATTCACCTGTCCCTTCAGGGGATGATTCTGGATGCACCTGTCCCTTCAAGGGATGATCTTGGATGCACCTGTCCCTTAATGGGATGATCCTGGATGCACCTGTCCCTTAGTGGGATGATCCTGGATGCACCCGTCCCTTCATGGGATGATCCTGGATGCACTGGTCCCTTCATGAGATGATCCTGGATAGACTACTCCCTTCAGGGGATAATCCTGGATGCACTGGTCCCTACATGGGATGATCATGGATGCACTACTCCCTTCAGGGGATGATCCTGGATGCACCGGTCCCTTCATGGGATGATCCTGGATGCACTACTCCCTTCAGGGGATTATCCTGGATGCAGCGGTCCCTTCATGGGATGATCTTGGATGCACCTGTCCCTTCATGGGATGATCTTGGGTGCACCTGTCCCTTCATGGGATGATCCTGGATGCACTACTCCCTTCATGGGATGATCTTGGATGCACCTGTCCCTTCATGGAATGATCCTGAATACACTACTCCCTTCAGGGGATGCTTTTGGATGCACTAGTCCCTTCATGGGATGATCTTGGATGCACTAGTCCCTTCATGGGATGATCTTGGATGCACTAGTCCCTTCATGGGATGATCTTGGATGCACCTGTCCCTTCATGGGATGATCCTGGATGCACCTGTCCTTTCATGGGATGATCCTGAATGCACTACTCCCTTCAGGGGATGATTCTGGATGCACCTGTCCCTTCATGGGATGATCTTGGATGCACTAGTCCCTTCATGGGATGATCTTGGATGCACTAGTCCCTTCATGGGATGATCTTGGATGCACCTGTCCCTTCATGGGATGATCTTGGATGCACTAATCCCTTCATGGGATGATCCTGGATGCACCTGTCCCTTCATGGGATGATCTTGGGTGCACCTGTCCCTTCATGGAATGATCCTGGATGCACTACTCCCTTCATGGGATGATCTTGGATGCACCTGTCCCTTCATGGAATGATCCTGAATACACTACTCCCTTCAGGGGATGCTTCTGGATGCACCTGTCCCTTCATGGGATGACCCTGGATGCATCAGTCCCTTCATTGGATGATCCTGGATGCACCTGTCCCTTCATGGGATGATCCTGGATGCACTACTCCCTTTAGGGGATGATCCTGGATGCTCCGGTCCCTTCAGTGGATGATCCTGGATGCACTACTCCCTTCAGGGGATGATCCTGGATGCACCAGTCCCTTCATGGGATGATCCTGGATGCACCGGTCCCTTCATGGGATGATCCTGGAAGCACCTGTCCCTTCATGGGTTGATCCTGGAAGCACCTGTCCCTTCATGGGATGATCCTGGATGCACCTGTCCCTTCAGGGGATGATCCTGGATGCACCTGTCCCTTCAGGGGATGATCCTGGATGCACTACTCCCTTCAGGGTATGATCCTGGATGCATCGGCCCCTTCATGGTATGATCCTGGATGCACTACTCCCTTCAGGGGATGATCCTGGATGCACTACTCCCTTCAGGGGATGATCCTGGATGCACTACTCCCTTCAGGGGATGATCCTGGATGCACTACTCCCTTCAGGGGATGATCCTGGATGCGCCTGTCCCTTAATGGGATGATCCTGGATGCTCCGGTCCCTTCAGTGGATGATCCTGGATGCACTATTCCTTCAGTGGATGATCCTGGATGCACTATTCCTTCAGGGGATGATCCTGGATGCACCGGTCCCTTCATGGGATGATCCTGGATGCACCGGTCCCTTCATGGGATGATCTTGGATGCACCGGTCCCTTCATGGGATGATCCTGGATGCACCTGTCCCTTCATGGGATGATCTTGGATGCACCGGTCCCTTCATGGGATGATCTTGGATGCACCGGTCCCTTCATGGGATGATCCTGGATGCACCGGTCCCTTCATTGGAAGATCATGGATGCACTACTCCCTTCAGGGGGATGATCCTGGCTGCACTGGTCCCTTCATGGGATGATCCTGGCTGCACCGGTCCCTTCATGGGATGATCCTGGCTGCACCGGTACCTTCAGGGGATGATCCTGGCTGCATCTTTCCCTTCAGAGGATGATCCTTGATGCACTACTCCCTTCAGGGGATGATCTGGATGCACTACTTCCTTCAGGGGAATATCCTGGATACACCTTTCCTTCATGGGATGATCCGGGATGCAGCGGTCCCTTCATGGGATGATCCTGGATGCACTACTCCCTTCAGGGGATGATCCAATATGCACCCATCCCTTCATGGAATGATCATGGATGCACTACTCCCTTCAGGGGATGATCCTGGATGCACCGGTCCCTTCATGGGATGATCTTGGATGCACCTGTCCCTTCATGGGATGATCCTGGATGCACTACTCCCTTAAGGGAATGATCCTGGATGCACTACTCCCTTCATGGGATGATCTTGGATGCATCTATCCCTTCATGGGATGATCCTGGATGCACCAGTCCCTTCATGGGATGATCCTGGATGCACCAGTCCCTTCATGGGATGATCCTGGATGCACCAGTCCCTTCATGGGATGATCCTGGATGCACTACTCCCTTCAGGGGATGATCCTGGATGCACTACTCCCTTCAGGGGATGATCCTGGATGCATCGACCTCTTCATGGGATGATCATAGATGCACTACTCCCTTCAGGGGATGATCCTGGATGCACTACAGGGGATGATCCTGGATGCACTACTCTCTTCAGGGGATGATCCTGGATGCGCTTGTCCCTTCATAGGATGATCCTGGATGCACCTGTCCCTTCATGGGATGATCCTGGATGCACCTGTCCCTTCATGGGATGATCCTGGATGCACCTGTCCCTTCATGGGATGATCCTGGATGCACCTGTCCCTTCATGGGATGATCCTGGATGCATCGGCCCCTTCATGGGATGATCCTGGATGCACCGGTCCCTTCATGAGATGATCCTGGATGCACTACTCCCTTCAGGGAATGATCCTGGATGCATGGGCCCCTTCATGGGATGATCCTGGTTGCACTACTCCCTTCAGGGGGTGATCCTGGATGCACTACTCCCTTCAGGGGATTGATCCTGGATGCACCTGTCCTTTCATGGGATGATCCTGGATGCACTACTCCCTTAATGGGATGATCTTGGATGCACCAGTCCCTTCATGGGATGATCTTGGATGCACCTGTCCCTTCATGGGATGATCTTGGATGCACCTGTCCCTTCATGGGATGATCCTAAATGCACCTGTCCCTTCATGGGATGATCCTAAATGCACTACTCCCTTCAGGGGATGATTCTGGATGCATCAGTCCCTTCATGGGATGATCCTGGATGCACCTGTCCCTTCATGGGATGATCCTGGATGCACCTGTCCCTTCATGGGATGATCTTGGATGCACCTGTCCCTTCAGGGGATGATCCTGGATGCACTACTCCCTTCATGGGATGATCTTGGATGCACCTATCCCTTCATTGGATGATCCTGGATGCACCGGTCCCTTCAGGGGATGATCCTGGCTGCACCGGTCCCTTCATGGGATGATCCTGGCTGCACCTGTCCCTTCAGGGGATGATCCTGGCTGCACCTGTCCCTTCAGGGGATGATCCTGGATGCACCTGTCCCTTCAGGGGATGATCCTGTATGCACTACTCCCTTAAGGGGATGATCCTGTATGCACTACTCCCTTAAGGGGATGATCCTGGATGCATCGGTCCCTTCATGGGATGATCCTGGATGCACTACTCCCTTCAGGGGATGATCCTGGATGCACCGGTCCTTTCATGGGATGATCCTGGATGCACTACTCCCTTCATGGCATGATCTTGGATGTACCTGTCCCTTCATGGGATGATCCTGGATGCACCTTTCTCTTCATGGGATTATCCTGGATGCAGCGGTCTCTTCATGGGATGATCCTGGATGCACTACTCCCTTCATGGGATGATCCTGGATGCACTACTCCCTTCAGGGGATGATCCTGGATGCACTAATCCCTTCAAGGGATGATCCTGGATACACCTGTCCCTTCATGGGATGATCCTGGATGCATCGGTCCCTTCATGGGATGATCCTGGATGCACTACTCCCTTCATGGGATGATCCTGGATGCATCGGTCCCTTCATTGGAAGATCATGGATCCACTACTCCCTTCAGGGGATGATCCTGGATGCACTACTCCCTTCAGGGGATGGTCCTGGATGCACCAGTCCCTTCATGGGATGATCTTGGATGCACCTGTCCCTTCATGGGATGATCTTGGATACACCTGTCCCTTCATGGGATGATCCTTGATGCATCGGTCCCTTCATGGGATGATCCTGGATGCACTACTCCCTTCATGGGATGATCCTGTATGCATCGGTCCCTTCATTGGAAGACCATGGATGCACTACTCCCTTAAGGGGATGATCCTGGCTGCACCGGTCCCTTCATGGGATGATCCTGGCTGCACCTGTCCCTTCAGGGGATGATCTGGATGCACTACTTCCTTCAGGGGAATATCCTCGATACACCTGTCCCTTCATGGGATGATCCGGGATGCAGCGGTCCCTTCATGGGATGGTCCTGGATGCACTACTCCCTTCATGGGATGATCCTATATGCACCTGTCCCTTCATGGAATGATCGTGGATGCACTACTTCCTTCAGGGGATGATCCTGGATGCACTACTCCCTTCAGGGGATGATCCTGGATGCACTACTCCCTTCAGGGGATGATCTGGATGCACTACTTCCTTCAGGGGAATATCCTCGATACACCTGTCCCTTCATGGGATGATCCGGGATGCAGCGGTCCCTTCATGGGATGGTCCTGGATGCACTACTCCCTTCATGGGATGATCCTATATGCACCTGTCCCTTCATGGAATGATCGTGGATGCACTACTTCCTTCAGGGGATGATCCTGGATGCACTACTCCCTTCAGGGGATGATCCTGGATGCACTACTCCCTTCAGGGGATGGTCCTGGATGCACCAGTCCCTTCATGGGATGATCTTGGATGCACCAGTCCCTTCATGGGATGATCTTGGATACACCTGTCCCTTCATGGGATGATCCTAAATGCACTACTCCCTTCAGGGGATGATTCTGGATGCATCAGTCCCTTCATGGGATGATCCTGGATGCACCTGTCCCTTCATGGGATGATCCTGGATGCACCTGTCCCTTCATGGGATGATCTTGGATGCACCTGTCCCTTCAGGGGATGATCCTGGATGCACTACTCCCTTCATGGGATGATCTTGGATGCACCTATCCCTTCATTGGATGATCCTGGATGCACCGGTCCCTTCAGGGGATGATCCTGGATGCACTACTCCCTTCAGGGGATGATCCTGGATGCACTACTCCCTTCAGGGGATGATCCTGGATGCACTACTCCCTTCAGGGGATGATCCTGGATGCATCGGCCTCTTCATGGGATGATCATAGATGCACTACTCCCTTTAGGGGATGATCCTGGATGCACTACAGGGGATGATCCTGGATGCACTACTCTCTTCAGGGGATGATCCTGGATGCACTACTCCCTTCGGGGGATGATCCTGGATGCGCCTGTCCCTTCATGGGATGATCCTGGATGCACCTGTCCCTTCATGGGATGATCCTGGATGCACCTGTCCCTTCATGGGATGATCTTGGATGAACTACTCCCTTCAGGGGATGATCCTGGATGCGCCTGTCCCTTCATGGGATGATCCTGGATGCATCGCCCCCTTCATGGGATGATCCTGGATGCACCTGTCCTTTCATGGGATGATCCTGGATGCACTACTCCCTTCATGGGATGATCTTGGATGCACCAGTCCCTTCATGGGATGATCTTGGATGCACCTGTCCCTTCATGGGATGATCTTGGATGCACCTGTCCCTTCATGGGATGATCCTAAATGCACCTGTCCCTTCATGGGATGATCCTAAATGCACTACTCCCTTCAGGGGATGATTCTGGATGCATCAGTCCCTTCATGGGATGATCCTGGATGCACCTGTCCCTTCATGGGATGATCTTGGATGCACCTGTCCCTTCATGGGATGATCTTGGATGCACCAGTCCCTTCATGGGATGATCTTGGATGCACCTGTCCCTTCATGGGATGATCTTGGATGCACCTGTCCCTTCATGGGATGATCTTGGATGCACCTGTCCCTTCATGGGATGATCCTAAATGCACCTGTCCCTTCATGGGATGATCCTAAATGCACTACTCCCTTCAGGGGATGATTCTGGATGCATCAGTCCCTTCATGGGATGATCCTGGATGCACCTGTCCCTTCATGGGATGATCCTGGATGCACCTGTCCCTTCATGGGATGATCTTGGATGCACCTGTCCCTTCAGGGGATGATCCTGGATGCACTACTCCCTTCATGGGATGATCTTGGATGCACCTATCCCTTCATTGGATGATCCTGGATGCACCGGTCCCTTCATGGGATGATCCTGGATGCACTACTCCCTTCAGGGGATGATCCTGGATGCACTACTCCCTTCAGGGGATGATCCTGGATGCATCGGCCTCTTCATGGGATGATCATATATGCACTACTCCCTTTAGGGGATGATCCTGGATGCACTACAGGGGATGATCCTGGATGCACTACTCTCTTCAGGGGATGATCCTGGATGCACTACTCCCTTCGGGGGATGATCCTGGATGCGCCTGTCCCTTCATGGGATGATCCTGGATGCACCTGTCCCTTCATGGGATGATCCTGGATGCACCTGTCCCTTCATGGGATGATCTTGGATGAACTACTCCCTTCAGGGGATGATCCTGGATGCGCCTGTCCCTTCATGGGATGATCCTGGATGCATCGCCCCCTTCATGGGATGATCCTGGATGCACCTGTCCTTTCATGGGATGATCCTGGATGCACTACTCCCTTCATGGGATGATCTTGGATGCACCAGTCCCTTCATGGGATGATCTTGGATGCACCTGTCCCTTCATGGGATGATCTTGGATGCACCTGTCCCTTCATGGGATGATCCTAAATGCACCTGTCCCTTCATGGGATGATCCTAAATGCACTACTCCCTTCAGGGGATGATTCTGGATGCATCAGTCCCTTCATGGGATGATCCTGGATGCACCTGTCCCTTCATGGGATGATCTTGGATGCACCTGTCCCTTCATGGGATGATCCTGGATGCACTACTCCCTTAAGGGGATGATCCTGGATGCACTACTCCCTTCATGGGATGATCTTGGATGCACCTATCCCTTCATTGGATGATCCTGGATGCACCGGTCCCTTCATGGGATGATCCTGGATGCACTACTCCCTTCAGGGGATGATCCTGGATGCACTACTCCCTTCAGGGGATGATCCTGGATGCATCGGCCTCTTCATGGGATGATCATAGATGCACTACTCCCTTTAGGGGATGATCCTGGATGCACTACAGGGGATGATCCTGGATGCACTACTCTCTTCAGGGGATGATCCTGGATGCACTACTCCCTTCGGGGGATGATCCTGGATGTGCCTGTCCCTTCATGGGATGATCCTGGATGCACCTGTCCCTTCATGGGATGATCCTGGATGCACCTGTCCCTTCATGGGATGATCTTGGATGAACTACTCCCTTCAGGGGATGATCCTGGATGCGCCTGTCCCTTCATGGGATGATCCTGGATGCATCACCCCCTTCATGGGATGATCATGGATGCACTACTCCCTTCAGGGGATGGTCCTGGATGCACCAGTCCCTTCATGGGATGATCTTGGATGCACCAGTCCCTTCATGGGATGATCTTGGATACACCTGTCCCTTCATGGGATGATCTTGGATACACCTGTCCCTTCATGGGATGATCCTTGATGCATCGGTCCCTTCATGGGATGATCCTGGATGCACTACTCCCTTCATGGGATGATCCTGTATGCATCGGTCCCTTCATTGGAAGATCATGGATGCACTACTCCCTTCAGGGGATGATCCTGGCTGCACCGGTCCCTTCATGGGATGATCCTGGCTGCACCTGTCCCTTCAGGGGATGATCCTGGCTGCACCTGTCCCTTCAGGGGATGATCCTTGATGCACTACTCCCTTCAGGGGATGATCTGGATGCACTACTTCCTTCAGGGGAATATCCTCGATACACCTGTCCCTTCATGGGATGATCCGGGATGCAGCGGTCCCTTCATGGGATGATCCTGGATGCACTACTCCCTTCATGGGATGATCCTATATGCACCTGTCCCTTCATGGAATGATCGTGGATGCACTACTTCCTTCAGGGGATGATCCTGGATGCACCGGTCCCTTCATGGGATGATCCTGGATGCACCGGTCCCTTCATGGGATGGTCCTGGATGCACCTCTGTCTCTTCATGGGATTATCCTGGATGCAGCGGTTTCTTCATGGGATGATCCTGGATGCACTACTCCCTTCCGGGGATGATCCTGGATGCACCTGTCCCTTCATGGGATGATCCTGGATGCACCTGTCCCTTCAGGGGATGATCCTGTATGCACTACTCCCTTAAGGGGATGATCCTGTATGCACTACTCCCTTAAGGGGATGATCCTGTATGCACTACTCCCTTAAGGGGATGATCCTGGATGCATCGGTCCCTTCATGGGATGATCCTGGATGCACTACTCCCTTCAGGGGATGATCCTGGATGCACCGGTCCTTTCATGGGATGATCCTGGATGCACTACTCCCTTCATGGCATGATCTTGGATGTACCTGTCCCTTCATGGGATGATCCTGGATGCACCTTTCTCTTCATGGGATTATCCTGGATGCAGCGGTCTCTTCATGGGATGATCCTGGATGCACTACTCCCTTCATGGGATGATCCTGGATGCACTACTCCCTTCAGGGGATGATCCTGGATGCACTAATCCCTTCAAGGGATGATCCTGGATACACCTGTCCCTTCATGGGATGATCCTGGATGCATCGGTCCCTTCATGGGATGATCCTGGATGCACTACTCCCTTCATGGGATGATCCTGGATGCATCGGTCCCTTCATTGGAAGATCATGGATCCACTACTCCCTTCAGGGGATGATCCTGGATGCACTACTCCCTTCAGGGGATGGTCCTGGATGCACCAGTCCCTTCATGGGATGATCTTGGATGCACCAGTCCCTTCATGGGATGATCTTGGATACACCTGTCCCTTCATGGGATGATCCTTGATGCATCGGTCCCTTCATGGGATGATCCTGGATGCACTACTCCCTTCATGGGATGATCCTGTATGCATCGGTCCCTTCATTGGAAGATCATGGATGCACTACTCCCTTAAGGGGATGATCCTGGTTGCACCGGTCCCTTCATGGGATGATCCTGGCTGCACCTGTCCCTTCAGGGGATGATCCTGGCTGCACCTGTCCCTACAGGGGATGATCCTTGATGCACTACTCCCTTCAGGGGATGATCTGGATGCACTACTTCCTTCAGGGGAATATCCTCGATACACCTGTCCCTTCATGGGATGATCCGGGATGCAGCGGTCCCTTCATGGGATGGTCCTGGATGCACTACTCCCTTCATGGGATGATCCTATATGCACCTGTCCCTTCATGGAATGATCGTGGATGCACTACTTCCTTCAGGGGATGATCCTGGATGCACTACTCCCTTCAGGGGATGATCCTGGATGCACTACTCCCTTCAGGGGATGGTCCTGGATGCACCAGTCCCTTCATGGGATGATCTTGGATGCACCAGTCCCTTCATGGGATGATCTTGGATACACCTGTCCCTTCATGGGATGATCCTAAATGCACTACTCCCTTCAGGGGATGATTCTGGATGCATCAGTCCCTTCATGGGATGATCCTGGATGCACCTGTCCCTTCATGGGATGATCCTGGATGCACCTGTCCCTTCATGGGATGATCTTGGATGCACCTGTCCCTTCATGGGATGATCCTGGATGCATCGCCCCCTTCATGGGATGATCATGGATGCACTACTCCCTTCAAGGGATGATCATGGATGCACCACTCCCTTCAGGGGATGATCCTGGATGCACTCCACCCTTCATGGGATGATCCTGGATGCACCTGTCCCATCAGGGGATGATCCTGGATGCACTACTCCCTTCAGGGGATGATCCTGGATGCATCGGCCCCTTCAGGGGATGATCATGGATGCACTACTCCCTTCAGGGGATGATCATGGATACACTACTCCCTTCAGGGGATGATCCAGGATGCACCTGTCTGTAATTCCATTTCCGCAACCCAATCTTAATTTATCCACATATTTTTGCACACAGCACTTCCACTAATTTCTTTGCACTGCTAGTCAGTTTACCCCCTGATACTACTTTCCTTTCATCATATCTCTGTATCCTTCATAGATGTTAGTCTACAATCTACCTAATCCATAGTGGATACGCATCCACTTCCTTCGGGTGAAGGATCCCAAATGATGTAGGGCGGTACAGGATGGGTATCTGATGGGAACACAATTTTTTCACCACGAATTACTTGGATTTCGTGTTTGTATCCTGATGTGAATGCACAGTTCCTATAGATAGCTTTATTCATTTCTGACCCACTGCTGTTATGTGTTTTTTTTATAGTATCCAGGGATTGTAGCAATGATAGGTCAATAAAAATTCCCCTAAGCACCCTCCTTATTGTTTAAACATGATCCTGGATGCACCTGTCCCTTCAGGGGATGTTCCTGGATGCACTACTCCCTTCAGGGGATGATCCTGGATGCATCGGCCCCTCCATGGGATGATCATGGATGCACTACTCCCTTCAGGGGATGATCCTGGATGCACTACAGTGGATGATCCTGGATGCACTACTCCCTTCAGGGGATGATCCAGGATGCGCCTGTCCCTTCATGGGATGATCCTGGATTCACCTGTCCCTTCATGGGATGATCCTGGATTCACCTGTCCCTTCATGGGATGATCTTGGATCCACCCCTCCCTTCATGAGATGATCTTGGATCCACCCCTCCCTTCATGGGATGATCTTGGATCCACCGCTCCCTTCATGGGATGATCTTGGATCCACCTCTCCCTTCATGGGATGATTCTGGATGCACTACTCCCTTAAGGGGATGATCCTGGATGCACTACTCACTTCATGGGATGATCCTGGATGCACCTGTCCCTTCATGGGATGATCCTGAATGCACTACTCCCTTCAGGGGATGATTCTGGATGCACCTGTCCCTTTAGGGGATGATCCTGGATGCACTACAGGGGATGATCCTGGATGCACTACTCTCTTCAGGGGATGATCCTGGATGCACTACTCCCTTCGGGGGATGATCCTGGATGTGCCTGTCCCTTCATGGGATGATCCTGGATGCACCTGTCCCTTCATGGGATGATCCTGGATGCACCTGTCCCTTCATGGGATGATCTTGGATGAACTACTCCCTTCAGGGGATGATCCTGGATGCGCCTGTCCCTTCATGGGATGATCCTGGATGCATCGCCCCCTTCATGGGATGATCATGGATGCACTACTCCCTTCAGGGGATGGTCCTGGATGCACCAGTCCCTTCATGGGATGATCTTGGATGCACCAGTCCCTTCATGGGATGATCTTGGATACACCTGTCCCTTCATGGGATGATCCTTGATGCATCGGTCCCTTCATGGGATGATCCTGGATGCACTACTCCCTTCATGGGATGATCCTGTATGCATCGGTCCCTTCATTGGAAGATCATGGATGCACTACTCCCTTCAGGGGATGATTCTGGATTCACCTGTCCCTTCAGGGGATGATTCTGGATGCACCTGTCCCTTCAAGGGATGATCTTGGATGCACCTGTCCCTTAATGGGATGATCCTGGATGCACCTGTCCCTTAGTGGGATGATCCTGGATGCACCCTTCCCTTCATGGGATGATTCTGGATGCACCTGTCCCTTCAGGGGATGATCCTGGATGCACCGGTCCCTTCATGGGATGATCCTGGATACACCGGTCCCTTCATGGGATGATTCTGGATGCACAGGTCCCTTCATGGGATGATTCTGGATGCACCTGTCCCTTCAGGGGATGATTCTGGATGCACCTGTCCCTTCATGGGATGATCTTGGATGCACCTGTCCCTTCATGGGATGATCTTGATGCACCTGTCCCTTCATGGGATGATCTTGGATGCACCTGTCCCTTCATGGGATGATCTTGGATGCACCTGTCCCTTCATGGGATGATCCTGGATGCACTACTCCCTTAAGGGGATGATCCTGGATGCACTACTCCCTTCATGGGATGTTGGATGTACCTGTCCCTTCATGGGATGATCCTGGATGCACTACTCCCTTCAGGGGATGATTCTGGATGCGCCTGTCCCTTCATGGGATGATCCTGGATGCACAGGTCCCTTCATGGGATGATCCTGGATACACCGGTCCCTTCATGGGATGATTCTGGATGCACAGGTCCCTTCATGGGATGATTCTGGATGCACCTGTCCCTTCAGGGGATGATTCTGGATGCACCTGTCCCTTCATGGGATGATCTTGGATGCACCTGTCCCTTCATGGGATGATCTTGATGCACCTGTCCCTTCATGGGATGATCTTGGATGCACCTGTCCCTTCATGGGATGATCCTGGATGCACTACTCCCTTAAGGGGATGATCCTGGATGCACTACTCCCTTCATGGGATGTTGGATGTACCTGTCCCTTCATGGGATGATCCTGGATGCACTACTCCCTTCAGGGGATGTTTCTGGATTCACCTGTCCCTTCAGGGGATGATTCTGGATGCACCTGTCCCTTCAAGGGATGATCTTGGATGCACCTGTCCCTTAATGGGATGATCCTGGATGCACCTGTCCCTTAGTGGGATGATCCTGGATGCACCCGTCCCTTCATGGGATGATCCTGGATGCACCGGTCCCTTCATGAGATGATCCTGGATAGACTACTCCCTTCAGGGGATAATCCTGGATGCACTGGTCCCTACATGGGATGATCATGGATGCACTACTCCCTTCAGGGGATGATCCTGGATGCACCGGTCCCTTCATGGGATGATCCTGGATGCACTACTCCCTTCAGGGGATTATCCTGGATGCAGCGGTCCCTTCATGGGATGATCTTGGATGCACCTGTCCCTTCATGGGATGATCTTGGGTGCACCTGTCCCTTCATGGGATGATCTTGGGTGCACCTGTCCCTTCATGGGATGATCCTGGATGCACCAGTCCCTTCATGGGATGATCCTGGATGCACCAGTCCCTTCAGGGGATGATCTTGGATGCACCATTCCCTTCATGGGATGATCTTGGATGCACCATTCCCTTAATGGGATGATCTTGGATGCACCAGTCCCTTCATGGGATGATCTTGGATGCACCTGTCCCTTCATGGGATGATCCTGAATGCACTACTCCCTTCAGGGGATGATTCTGGATGCACCTGTCCCTTCAGGGGATGATTCTGGATGCATCAGTCTCTTCATGGGATGATCATCGATGCACTAATCCCTTCATGGGATGATCCTGGATGCACCTGTCCCTTCATGGGATGATCTTGGGTGCACCTGTCCCTTCATGGGATGATCCTGGATGCACTACTCCCTTTATGGGATGATCTTGGATGCACCTGTCCCTTCATCAAATGATCCTGAATACACTACTCCCTTCAGGGGATGCTTCTGGATGCACCTGTCCCTTCATGGGATGACCCTGGATGCATCAGTCCCTTCATTGGATGATCCTGGATGCACCTGTACCTTCATGGGATGATCCTGGATGCACTACTCCCTTTAGGGGATGATCCTGGATGCTCCGGTCCCTTCAGTGGATGATCCTGGATGCACTACTCCCTTCGGGGGATGATCCTGGATGCACCTGTCCCTTCATGGGATGATCCTGGATGCACCTGTCCCTTCATGGGATAATCCTGGATGCACTACTCCCTTCATGGGATGATCCTGGATGCACCTGTCCCTTCATGGGATAATCCTGGATGCACTACTCCCTTTAGGGGATGATCCTGGATGCTCCGGTCCCTTCAGTGGATGATCCTGGATGCACTACTCCCTTCAGGGGATCATCCTGGATGCACCGGTCCCTTCATGGGATGATCCTGGATGCACCGGTCCCTTCATGGGATGATCCTGGATGCACCGGTCCCTTCATGGGATGATCCTGGATGCACCGGTACCTTCATGGGATGATCCTGGATGCACCGGTCCCTTCAGGGGATGATCCTGGATGCTCTACTCCCTTCAGGGGATGATCCTGGATGCGCCTGTCCCTTCATGGGATGATCCTGGATGCACCTGTCCCTTCATGGGATGATCCTGGATGCACCGGTCCCTTCATGGGATGATTCTGGATGCACAGGTCCCTTCATGGGATGATTCTGGATGCACAGGTCCCTTCATGGGATGATTCTGGATGCACCTGTCCCTTCAGGGGATGATTCTGGATGCACATGTCCCTTCATGGGATGATCTTGGATGCACCTGTCCCTTCATGGGATGATCTTGGATGCACCTGTCCCTTCATGGGATGATCCTGGATGCACTACTCCCTTAAGGGGATGATCCTGGATGCACTACTCCCTTCATGGGATGTTGGATGTACCTGTCCCTTCATGGGATGATCCTGGATGCACTACTCCCTTCAGGGGATGATTCTGGATGCACCTGTCCCTTCAGGGGATGATTCTGGGTGCACCTGTCCCTTCATGGGATGATCTTGGATGCACCTGTCCCTTCATGGGATGATCTTGGATGCACCTGTCCCTTCATGGGATGATCCTGGATGCACTACTCCCTTAAGGGTATGATCCTGGATGCACTACTCCCTTCATGGGATGATCTTGGATGCACCTGTCCCTTCATGGGATGATCCTGGATGCACTACTCCCTTCAGGGGATGATCCTGGATGCACCTGTCCCTTCATGGGATGATCCTGGATGCACTACTCCCTTCAGGGGATGATCCTGGATGCACCTGTCCCTTCATGGGATGATCCTGAATGCACTGCTCCCTTCAGGGGATGATCCTGGATGCACCGGTCCCTTCATGGGATGATCTTGGATGCACCAGTCCCTTCATGGGATGATTTTGGATGCACCTGTCCCTTAATGGGATGATGCTGGATGCACCTGTCCCTTAATGGGATGATCCTGGATTCACCCGTCCCTTCATGGGATGATCCTGGATGCACCGGTCCCTTCATGAGATGATCCTGGATGCACTACTCCCTTCAGGGATAATCTTGGATGCACTGGTCCCTTCATGGGATGATCATGGATGCACTACTCCCTTCAAGGGATGATCCTGGATGCACCGGTCCCTTCATGGGATGATCCTGGATGCACTACTCCCTTCAGGGTTTTATCCTGGATGCAGCGGTCCCTTCATGGGATGATCTTGGATGCACCGGTCCCTTCATGGGATGATCTTGAATGTACCTGTCCCTTCAGGGGATGATCCTGGATGCACTACTCCCTTCAGGGGATGATCCTGGATGCATCAGCCACTTCATGGGATGATCATGGATGCACTACTCCCTTCAGGGGATGATCCTGGATGCACTACTCCCTTCAGGGGATGATCCTGGATGTGCCTGTCCCTTCATGGGATGATCCTGGATGCATCGCCCCCTTCATGGGATGATCATGGATGCACTACTCCCTTCAGGGGATGATCCTGGATGCACCGGTCCCTTCATGGGATGATCCTGGATGCACTACTCCCTTCAGGGGATTATCCTGGATGCAGCGGTCCCTTCATGGGATGATCTTGGATGCACCGGTCCCTTCATGGGATGATCTTGAATGTACCTGTCCCTTCAGGGGATGATCCTGGATGCACTACTCCCTTCAGGGGATGATCCTGGATGCATCAGCCACTTCATGGAATGATCATGGATGCACTACTCCCTTCAGGGGATGATCCTGGATGCACTACTCCCTTCAGGGGATGATCCTGGATGCACTACTCCCTTCAGGGGATGATCCTGGATGCGCCTGTCCCTTCATGGGATGATCCTGGATGCATCGCCCCCTTCATGGGATGATCATGGATGCACTACTCCCTTCAGGGGATGATCATGGATGCACCACTCCCTTCAGGGGATGATCATGGATGCACTACTCCCTTCAGGGGATGATCCAGGATGCACCTATCTTTTCATGGGATGATCCTGGATGCACTCCACCCTTCATGGGATGATCCTGGATGCACCTGTCCCATCAGGGGATGATCCTGGATGCACTACTCCCTTCAGGGGATGATCCTGGATGCATCGGCCCCTTCAGGGGATGATCATGGATGCACTACTCCCTTCAGGGGATGATCATGGATACACTACTCCCTTCAGGGGATGATCCAGGATGCACCTGTCTGTAATTCCATTTCCGCAACCCAATCTTAATTTATCCACATATTTTTGCACACAGCACTTCCACTAATTTCTTTGCACTGCTAGTCAGTTTACCCCCTGATACTACTTTCCTTTCATCATATCTCTGTATCCTTCATAGATGTTAGTCTACAATCTACCTAATCCATAGTGGATACGCATCCACTTTCTTCGGGTGAAGGATCCCAAATGATGTAGGGCGGTACAGGATGGGTATCTGATGGGAACACAATTTTTTCACCACGAATTACTTGGATTTCGTGATTGTATCCTGATGTGAATGCACAGTTCCTATAGATAGCTTTATTCATTTCTGACCCACTGCTGTTATGTGTTTTTTATAGTAGCCAGGGATTGTAGCAATGATAGGTAAAAAAAAATTCCCCTAAACACCCTCCTTATTGTTTAAACATGATCCTGGATGCACCTGTCCCTTCAGGGGATGTTCCTGGATGCACTACTCCCTTCAGGGGATGATCCAGGATGCGCCTGTCCCTTCATGGGATGATCCTGGATGCACCTGTCCCTTCATGGGATGATCCTGGATGCACCGGTCCCTTCATGGGATGATCCTGGATACACCGGTCCCTTCATGGGATGATTCTGGATGCACAGGTCCCTTCTTGGGATGATTCTGGATGCACCTGTCCCTTCAGGGGATGATTCTGGATGCACCTGTCCCTTCATGGGATGATCTTGGATGCACCTGTCCCTTCATGGGATGATCTTGATGCACCTGTCCCTTCATGGGATGATCTTGGATGCACCTGTCCCTTCATGGGATGATCCTGGATGCACTACTCCCTTAAGGGGATGATCCTGGATGCACTACTCCCTTCATGGGATGTTGGATGTACCTGTCCCTTCATGGGATGATCCTGGATGCACTACTCCCTTCAGGGGATGATTCTGGATTCACCTGTCCCTTCAGGGGATGATTCTGGATGCACCTGTCCCTTCAAGGGATGATCTTGGATGCACCTGTCCCTTAATGGGATGATCCTGGATGCACCTGTCCCTTAGTGGGATGATCCTGGATGCACCCTTCCCTTCATGGGATGATTCTGGATGCACCTGTCCCTTCAGGGGATGATCCTGGATGTTCCGGTCCCTTCATGGGATGATCCTGGATACACCGGTCCCTTCATGGGATGATTCTGGATGCACAGGTCCCTTCATGGGATGATTCTGGATGCACCTGTCCCTTCAGGGGATGATTCTGGATGCACCTGTCCCTTCATGGGATGATCTTGGATGCACCTGTCCCTTCATGGGATGATCTTGATGCACCTGTCCATTCATGGGATGATCTTGGATGCACCTGTCCCTTCATGGGATGATCTTGGATGCACCTGTCCCTTCATGGGATGATCCTGGATGCACTACTCCCTTAAGGGGATGATCCTGGATGCACTACTCCCTTCATGGGATGTTGGATGTACCTGTCCCTTCATGGGATGATCCTGGATGCACTACTCCCTTCAGGGGATGATTCTGGATGCGCCTGTCCCTTCATGGGATGATCCTGGATGCACAGGTCCCTTCATGGGATGATCCTGGATACACCGGTCCCTTCATGGGATGATTCTGGATGCACAGGTCCCTTCATGGGATGATTCTGGATGCACCTGTCCCTTCAGGGGATGATTCTGGATGCACCTGTCCCTTCATGGGATGATCTTGGATGCACCTGTCCCTTCATGGGATGATCTTGATGCACCTGTCCCTTCATGGGATGATCTTGGATGCACCTGTCCCTTCATGGGATGATCCTGGATGCACTACTCCCTTAAGGGGATGATCCTGGATGCACTACTCCCTTCATGGGATGTTGGATGTACCTGTCCCTTCATGGGATGATCCTGGATGCACTACTCCCTTCAGGGGATGTTTCTGGATTCACCTGTCCCTTCAGGGGATGATTCTGGATGCACCTGTCCCTTCAAGGGATGATCTTGGATGCACCTGTCCCTTAATGGGATGATCCTGGATGCACCTGTCCCTTAGTGGGATGATCCTGGATGCACCCGTCCCTTCATGGGATGATCCTGGATGCACCGGTCCCTTCATGAGATGATCCTGGATAGACTACTCCCTTCAGGGGATAATCCTGGATGCACTGGTCCCTACATGGGATGATCATGGATGCACTACTCCCTTCAGGGGATGATCCTGGATGCACCGGTCCCTTCATGGGATGATCCTGGATGCACTACTCCCTTCAGGGGATTATCCTGGATGCAGCGGTCCCTTCATGGGATGATCCTGGATGCACCTGTCCCTTCATGGGATGATCTTGAATGTACCTGTCCCTTCAGGGGATGATCCTGGATGCACTACTCCCTTCAGGGGATGATCCTGGATGCATCAGCCACTTCATGGGATGATCATGGATGCACTACTCCCTTCAGGGGATGATCCTGGATGCACTACTCCCTTCAGGGGGTGATCCTGGATGCGCCTGTCCCTTCATGGGATGATCTTGGATGCACCTGTCCCTTCATGGGATGATCCTGGATGCACTACTCCCTTAAGGGGATGATCCTGGATGCACTACTCCCTTCATGGGATGTTAGATGTACCTGTCCCTTCATGGGATGATCCTGGATGCACTACTCCCTTCAGGGGATGATTCTGGATTCACCTGTCCCTTCAGGGGATGATTCTGGATTCACCTGTCCCTTCAGGGGATGATTCTGGATGCACCTGTCCCTTCAAGGGATGATCTTGGGTGCACCTGTCCCTTAATGGGATGATCCTGGATGCACCTGTCCCTTAGTGGGATGATCCTGGATGCACCCGTCCCTTCATGGGATGATCCTGGATGCACCGGTCCCTTCATGAGATGATCCTGGATAGACTACTCCCTTCAGGGGATAATCCTGGATGCACTGGTCCCTTCATGGGATGATCATGGATGCACTACTCCCTTCAGGGGATGATCCTGGATGCACCGGTCCCTTCATGGGATGATCCTGGATGCACTACTCCCTTCAGGGGATTATCCTGGATGCAGCGGTCCCTTCATGGGATGATCTTGGATGCACCTGTCCCTTCATGGGATGATCTTGAATGTACCTGTCCCTTCAGGGGATGATCCTGGATGCACCGGTCCCTTCATGGGATGATCCTGGATACACCGGTCCCTTCATGGGATGATTCTGGATGCACAGGTCCCTTCATGGGATGATTCTGGATGCACCTGTCCCTTCAGGGGATGATTCTGGATGCACCTGTCCCTTCATGGGATGATCTTGGATGCACCTGTCCCTTCATGGGATGATCTTGATGCACCTGTCCCTTCATGGGATGATCTTGGATGCACCTGTCCCTTCATGGGATGATCCTGGATGCACTACTCCCTTAAGGGGATGATCCTGGATGCACTACTCCCTTCATGGGATGTTGGATGTACCTGTCCCTTCATGGGATGATCCTGGATGCACTACTCCCTTCAGGGGATGATCCTGAATGCATCAGCCACTTCATGGGATGATCATGGATGCACTACTCCCTTCAGGGGATGATCCTGGATGCACTACTCCCTTCAGGGGGTGATCCTGGATGCGCCTGTCCCTTCATGGGATGATCCTGGATGCACCTGTCCCTTCATGGGATGATCCTGGATGCACTACTCCCTTCATGGGATGTTGGATGTACCTGTCCCTTCATGGGATGATCCTGGATGCACTACTCCCTTCAGGGGATGATTCTGGATTCACCTGTCCCTTCAGGGGATGATTCTGGATGCACCTGTCCCTTCAAGGGATGATCCTGGATGCACCTGTCCCTTAATGGGATGATCCTGGATGTACCTGTCCCTTAGTGGGATGATCCTGGATGCACCCGTCCCTTCATGGGATGATCCTGGATGCACCGGTCCCTTCATGAGATGATCCTGGATAGACTACTCCCTTCAGGGGATAATCCTGGATGCACTGGTCCCTTCATGGGATGATCATGGATGCACTACTCCCTTCAGGGGATGATCCTGGATGCACCGGTCCCTTCATGGGATGATCCTGGATGCACTACTCCCTTCAGGGGATGATCCTGGATGCACCTGTCCCTTCATGGGATGATCCTGAATGCACTGCTCCCTTCAGGGGATGATCCTGGATGCACCTGTCCCTTCATGGGATGATCCTGAATGCACTGCTCCCTTCAGGGGATGATCCTGGATGCACCTGTCCCTTCATGGGATGATCCTGAATGTACCTGTCCCTTCAGGGGATGATCCTGGATGCACTACTCCCTTCAGGGGATGATCCTGGATGCACTACTCCCTTCAGGGGATGATCCTGGATGCACTACTCCCTTCATGGGATGATCTTGGATGCACCTGTCCCTTCATGGGATGATCCTGGATGCACCTGTCCATTCATGGGATGATCTTGAATGTACCTGTCCCTTCAGGGGATGATCCTGGATGCACTACTCCCTTCAGGGGATGATCCTGGATGCACTACTCCCTTCATGGGATGATCCTGGATGCACCTGTCCCTTCAGGGGATGATCCTGAATGCACTGCTCCCTTCAGTGGATGATCCTGGATGCACCACTCCCTTCATGGGATGATCTTGGATGCACCGGTCCCTTCATGGGATGATTTTGGATGCACCGGTCCCTTCATGGGATGATCCTGGATGCACTACTCCCTTCAGGGGATTATCCTGGATGCAGCGGTCCCTTCATGGGATGATCTTGGATGCACCGGTCCCTTCATGGGATGATCTTGAATGTACCTGTCCCTTCAGGGGATGATCCTGGATGCACTACTCCCTTCAGGGGATGATCCTGGATGCATCAGCCACTTCAGGGGATGATCCTGGATGCACTACTCCCTTCAGGGGATGATCCTGGATGCACTACTCCCTTCAGGGGATGATCCTGGATGCGCCTGTCCCTTCATGGGATGATCCTGGATGCATCGCCCCCTTCATGGGATGATCATGGATGCACTACTCCTTTCAGGGGATGATCATGGATGCACTACTCCCTTCAGGGGATGATCCAGGATGCACCTATCTTTTCATGGGATGATCCTGGATGCACTCCACCCTTCATGGGATGATCCTGGATGCACCTGTCCCATCAGGGGATGATCCTGGATGCACTACTCCCTTCAGGGGATGATCCTGGATGCATCGGCCCCTTCAGGGGATGATCATGGATGCACTACTCCCTTCAGGGGATGATCATGGATACACTACTCCCTTCAGGGGATGATCCAGGATGCACCTGTCTGTAATTCCATTTCCGCAACCCAATCTTAATTTATCCACATATTTTTGCACACAGCACTTCCACTAATTTCTTTGCACTGCTAGTCAGTTTACCCCCTGATACTACTTTCCTTTCATCATATCTCTGTATCCTTCATAGATGTTAGTCTACAATCTACCTAATCCATAGTGGATACGCATCCACTTCCTTCGGGTGAAGGATCCCAAATGATGTAGGGCGGTACAGGATGGGTATCTGATGGGAACACAATTTTTTCACCACGAATTACTTGGATTTCGTGATTGTATCCTGATGTGAATGCACAGTTCCTATAGATAGCTTTATTCATTTCTGACCCACTGCTGTTATGTGTTTTTTATAGTAGCCAGGGATTGTAGCAATGATAGGTAAAAAAAAATTCCCCTAAACACCCTCCTTATTGTTTAAACATGATCCTGGATGCACCTGTCCCTTCAGGGGATGTTCCTGGATGCACTACTCCCTTCAGGGGATGATCCTGGATGCATTACAGTGGATGATCCTAGATGCACTACTCCCTTCAGGGGATGATCCAGGATGCGCCTGTCCCTTCATGGGATGATCCTGGATGCACCTGTCCCTTCATGGGATGATCCTGGATGCACCGGTCCCTTCATGGGATGATCCTGGATACACCGGTCCCTTCATGGGATGATTCTGGATGCACAGGTCCCTTCATGGGATGATTCTGGATGCACCTGTCCCTTCAGGGGATGATTCTGGATGCACCTGTCCCTTCATGGGATGATCTTGGATGCACCTGTCCCTTCATGGGATGATCTTGATGCACCTGTCCCTTCATGGGATGATCTTGGATGCACCTGTCCCTTCATGGGATGATCCTGGATGCACTACTCCCTTAAGGGGATGATCCTGGATGCACTACTCCCTTCATGGGATGTTGGATGCACCTGTCCCTTCATGGGATGATCCTGGATGCACTACTCCCTTCAGGGGATGATTCTGGATTCACCTGTCCCTTCAGGGGATGGTTCTGGATGCACCTGTCCCTTCAAGGGATGATCTTGGATGCACCTGTCCCTTAATGGGATGATCCTGGATGCACTACTCCCTTAAGGGGATGATCCTGGATGCACTACTCCCTTCATGGGATGTTGGATGCACCTGTCCCTTCATGGGATGATCCTGGATGCACTACTCCCTTCAGGGGATGATCCTGGATGCACTACTCCCTTCAGGGGATGATCCTGGATGCATCGGCCTCTTCATGGGATGATCATAGATGCACTACTCCCTTTAGGGGATGATCCTGGATGCACTACAGGGGATGATCCTGGATGCACTACTCTCTTCAGGGGATGATCCTGGATGCACTACTCCCTTCGGGGGATGATCCTGGATGTGCCTGTCCCTTCATGGGATGATCCTGGATGCACCTGTCCCTTCATGGGATGATCCTGGATGCACCTGTCCCTTCATGGGATGATCTTGGATGAACTACTCCCTTCAGGGGATGATCCTGGATGCGCCTGTCCCTTCATGGGATGATCCTGGATGCATCACCCCCTTCATGGGATGATCATGGATGCACTACTCCCTTCAGGGGATGGTCCTGGATGCACCAGTCCCTTCATGGGATGATCTTGGATGCACCAGTCCCTTCATGGGATGATCTTGGATACACCTGTCCCTTCATGGGATGATCTTGGATACACCTGTCCCTTCATGGGATGATCCTTGATGCATCGGTCCCTTCATGGGATGATCCTGGATGCACTACTCCCTTCATGGGATGATCCTGTATGCATCGGTCCCTTCATTGGAAGATCATGGATGCACTACTCCCTTCAGGGGATGATCCTGGCTGCACCGGTCCCTTCATGGGATGATCCTGGCTGCACCTGTCCCTTCAGGGGATGATCCTGGCTGCACCTGTCCCTTCAGGGGATGATCCTGGATGCACCTGTCCCTTCAGGGGATGATCCTGTATGCACTACTCCCTTAAGGGGATGATCCTGTATGCACTACTCCCTTAAGGGGATGATCCTGGATGCATCGGTCCCTTCATGGGATGATCCTGGATGCACTACTCCCTTCAGGGGATGATCCTGGATGCACCGGTCCTTTCATGGGATGATCCTGGATGCACTACTCCCTTCATGGCATGATCTTGGATGTACCTGTCCCTTCATGGGATGATCCTGGATGCACCTTTCTCTTCATGGGATTATCCTGGATGCAGCGGTCTCTTCATGGGATGATCCTGGATGCACTACTCCCTTCATGGGATGATCCTGGATGCACTACTCCCTTCAGGGGATGATCCTGGATGCACTAATCCCTTCAAGGGATGATCCTGGATACACCTGTCCCTTCATGGGATGATCCTGGATGCATCGGTCCCTTCATGGGATGATCCTGGATGCACTACTCCCTTCATGGGATGATCCTGGATGCATCGGTCCCTTCATTGGAAGATCATGGATCCACTACTCCCTTCAGGGGATGATCCTGGATGCACTACTCCCTTCAGGGGATGGTCCTGGATGCACCAGTCCCTTCATGGGATGATCTTGGATGCACCTGTCCCTTCATGGGATGATCTTGGATACACCTGTCCCTTCATGGGATGATCCTTGATGCATCGGTCCCTTCATGGGATGATCCTGGATGCACTACTCCCTTCATGGGATGATCCTGTATGCATCGGTCCCTTCATTGGAAGACCATGGATGCACTACTCCCTTAAGGGGATGATCCTGGCTGCACCGGTCCCTTCATGGGATGATCCTGGCTGCACCTGTCCCTTCAGGGGATGATCTGGATGCACTACTTCCTTCAGGGGAATATCCTCGATACACCTGTCCCTTCATGGGATGATCCGGGATGCAGCGGTCCCTTCATGGGATGGTCCTGGATGCACTACTCCCTTCATGGGATGATCCTATATGCACCTGTCCCTTCATGGAATGATCGTGGATGCACTACTTCCTTCAGGGGATGATCCTGGATGCACTACTCCCTTCAGGGGATGATCCTGGATGCACTACTCCCTTCAGGGGATGATCTGGATGCACTACTTCCTTCAGGGGAATATCCTCGATACACCTGTCCCTTCATGGGATGATCCGGGATGCAGCGGTCCCTTCATGGGATGGTCCTGGATGCACTACTCCCTTCATGGGATGATCCTATATGCACCTGTCCCTTCATGGAATGATCGTGGATGCACTACTTCCTTCAGGGGATGATCCTGGATGCACTACTCCCTTCAGGGGATGATCCTGGATGCACTACTCCCTTCAGGGGATGGTCCTGGATGCACCAGTCCCTTCATGGGATGATCTTGGATGCACCAGTCCCTTCATGGGATGATCTTGGATACACCTGTCCCTTCATGGGATGATCCTAAATGCACTACTCCCTTCAGGGGATGATTCTGGATGCATCAGTCCCTTCATGGGATGATCCTGGATGCACCTGTCCCTTCATGGGATGATCCTGGATGCACCTGTCCCTTCATGGGATGATCTTGGATGCACCTGTCCCTTCAGGGGATGATCCTGGATGCACTACTCCCTTCATGGGATGATCTTGGATGCACCTATCCCTTCATTGGATGATCCTGGATGCACCGGTCCCTTCAGGGGATGATCCTGGATGCACTACTCCCTTCAGGGGATGATCCTGGATGCACTACTCCCTTCAGGGGATGATCCTGGATGCACTACTCCCTTCAGGGGATGATCCTGGATGCATCGGCCTCTTCATGGGATGATCATAGATGCACTACTCCCTTTAGGGGATGATCCTGGATGCACTACAGGGGATGATCCTGGATGCACTACTCTCTTCAGGGGATGATCCTGGATGCACTACTCCCTTCGGGGGATGATCCTGGATGCGCCTGTCCCTTCATGGGATGATCCTGGATGCACCTGTCCCTTCATGGGATGATCCTGGATGCACCTGTCCCTTCATGGGATGATCTTGGATGAACTACTCCCTTCAGGGGATGATCCTGGATGCGCCTGTCCCTTCATGGGATGATCCTGGATGCATCGCCCCCTTCATGGGATGATCCTGGATGCACCTGTCCTTTCATGGGATGATCCTGGATGCACTACTCCCTTCATGGGATGATCTTGGATGCACCAGTCCCTTCATGGGATGATCTTGGATGCACCTGTCCCTTCATGGGATGATCTTGGATGCACCTGTCCCTTCATGGGATGATCCTAAATGCACCTGTCCCTTCATGGGATGATCCTAAATGCACTACTCCCTTCAGGGGATGATTCTGGATGCATCAGTCCCTTCATGGGATGATCCTGGATGCACCTGTCCCTTCATGGGATGATCTTGGATGCACCTGTCCCTTCATGGGATGATCTTGGATGCACCAGTCCCTTCATGGGATGATCTTGGATGCACCTGTCCCTTCATGGGATGATCTTGGATGCACCTGTCCCTTCATGGGATGATCTTGGATGCACCTGTCCCTTCATGGGATGATCCTAAATGCACCTGTCCCTTCATGGGATGATCCTAAATGCACTACTCCCTTCAGGGGATGATTCTGGATGCATCAGTCCCTTCATGGGATGATCCTGGATGCACCTGTCCCTTCATGGGATGATCCTGGATGCACCTGTCCCTTCATGGGATGATCTTGGATGCACCTGTCCCTTCAGGGGATGATCCTGGATGCACTACTCCCTTCATGGGATGATCTTGGATGCACCTATCCCTTCATTGGATGATCCTGGATGCACCGGTCCCTTCATGGGATGATCCTGGATGCACTACTCCCTTCAGGGGATGATCCTGGATGCACTACTCCCTTCAGGGGATGATCCTGGATGCATCGGCCTCTTCATGGGATGATCATATATGCACTACTCCCTTTAGGGGATGATCCTGGATGCACTACAGGGGATGATCCTGGATGCACTACTCTCTTCAGGGGATGATCCTGGATGCACTACTCCCTTCGGGGGATGATCCTGGATGCGCCTGTCCCTTCATGGGATGATCCTGGATGCACCTGTCCCTTCATGGGATGATCCTGGATGCACCTGTCCCTTCATGGGATGATCTTGGATGAACTACTCCCTTCAGGGGATGATCCTGGATGCGCCTGTCCCTTCATGGGATGATCCTGGATGCATCGCCCCCTTCATGGGATGATCCTGGATGCACCTGTCCTTTCATGGGATGATCCTGGATGCACTACTCCCTTCATGGGATGATCTTGGATGCACCAGTCCCTTCATGGGATGATCTTGGATGCACCTGTCCCTTCATGGGATGATCTTGGATGCACCTGTCCCTTCATGGGATGATCCTAAATGCACCTGTCCCTTCATGGGATGATCCTAAATGCACTACTCCCTTCAGGGGATGATTCTGGATGCATCAGTCCCTTCATGGGATGATCCTGGATGCACCTGTCCCTTCATGGGATGATCTTGGATGCACCTGTCCCTTCATGGGATGATCCTGGATGCACTACTCCCTTAAGGGGATGATCCTGGATGCACTACTCCCTTCATGGGATGATCTTGGATGCACCTATCCCTTCATTGGATGATCCTGGATGCACCGGTCCCTTCATGGGATGATCCTGGATGCACTACTCCCTTCAGGGGATGATCCTGGATGCACTACTCCCTTCAGGGGATGATCCTGGATGCATCGGCCTCTTCATGGGATGATCATAGATGCACTACTCCCTTTAGGGGATGATCCTGGATGCACTACAGGGGATGATCCTGGATGCACTACTCTCTTCAGGGGATGATCCTGGATGCACTACTCCCTTCGGGGGATGATCCTGGATGTGCCTGTCCCTTCATGGGATGATCCTGGATGCACCTGTCCCTTCATGGGATGATCCTGGATGCACCTGTCCCTTCATGGGATGATCTTGGATGAACTACTCCCTTCAGGGGATGATCCTGGATGCGCCTGTCCCTTCATGGGATGATCCTGGATGCATCACCCCCTTCATGGGATGATCATGGATGCACTACTCCCTTCAGGGGATGGTCCTGGATGCACCAGTCCCTTCATGGGATGATCTTGGATGCACCAGTCCCTTCATGGGATGATCTTGGATACACCTGTCCCTTCATGGGATGATCTTGGATACACCTGTCCCTTCATGGGATGATCCTTGATGCATCGGTCCCTTCATGGGATGATCCTGGATGCACTACTCCCTTCATGGGATGATCCTGTATGCATCGGTCCCTTCATTGGAAGATCATGGATGCACTACTCCCTTCAGGGGATGATCCTGGCTGCACCGGTCCCTTCATGGGATGATCCTGGCTGCACCTGTCCCTTCAGGGGATGATCCTGGCTGCACCTGTCCCTTCAGGGGATGATCCTTGATGCACTACTCCCTTCAGGGGATGATCTGGATGCACTACTTCCTTCAGGGGAATATCCTCGATACACCTGTCCCTTCATGGGATGATCCGGGATGCAGCGGTCCCTTCATGGGATGATCCTGGATGCACTACTCCCTTCATGGGATGATCCTATATGCACCTGTCCCTTCATGGAATGATCGTGGATGCACTACTTCCTTCAGGGGATGATCCTGGATGCACCGGTCCCTTCATGGGATGATCCTGGATGCACCGGTCCCTTCATGGGATGGTCCTGGATGCACCTCTGTCTCTTCATGGGATTATCCTGGATGCAGCGGTTTCTTCATGGGATGATCCTGGATGCACTACTCCCTTCCGGGGATGATCCTGGATGCACCTGTCCCTTCATGGGATGATCCTGGATGCACCTGTCCCTTCAGGGGATGATCCTGTATGCACTACTCCCTTAAGGGGATGATCCTGTATGCACTACTCCCTTAAGGGGATGATCCTGTATGCACTACTCCCTTAAGGGGATGATCCTGGATGCATCGGTCCCTTCATGGGATGATCCTGGATGCACTACTCCCTTCAGGGGATGATCCTGGATGCACCGGTCCTTTCATGGGATGATCCTGGATGCACTACTCCCTTCATGGCATGATCTTGGATGTACCTGTCCCTTCATGGGATGATCCTGGATGCACCTTTCTCTTCATGGGATTATCCTGGATGCAGCGGTCTCTTCATGGGATGATCCTGGATGCACTACTCCCTTCATGGGATGATCCTGGATGCACTACTCCCTTCAGGGGATGATCCTGGATGCACTAATCCCTTCAAGGGATGATCCTGGATACACCTGTCCCTTCATGGGATGATCCTGGATGCATCGGTCCCTTCATGGGATGATCCTGGATGCACTACTCCCTTCATGGGATGATCCTGGATGCATCGGTCCCTTCATTGGAAGATCATGGATCCACTACTCCCTTCAGGGGATGATCCTGGATGCACTACTCCCTTCAGGGGATGGTCCTGGATGCACCAGTCCCTTCATGGGATGATCTTGGATGCACCAGTCCCTTCATGGGATGATCTTGGATACACCTGTCCCTTCATGGGATGATCCTTGATGCATCGGTCCCTTCATGGGATGATCCTGGATGCACTACTCCCTTCATGGGATGATCCTGTATGCATCGGTCCCTTCATTGGAAGATCATGGATGCACTACTCCCTTAAGGGGATGATCCTGGTTGCACCGGTCCCTTCATGGGATGATCCTGGCTGCACCTGTCCCTTCAGGGGATGATCCTGGCTGCACCTGTCCCTACAGGGGATGATCCTTGATGCACTACTCCCTTCAGGGGATGATCTGGATGCACTACTTCCTTCAGGGGAATATCCTCGATACACCTGTCCCTTCATGGGATGATCCGGGATGCAGCGGTCCCTTCATGGGATGGTCCTGGATGCACTACTCCCTTCATGGGATGATCCTATATGCACCTGTCCCTTCATGGAATGATCGTGGATGCACTACTTCCTTCAGGGGATGATCCTGGATGCACTACTCCCTTCAGGGGATGATCCTGGATGCACTACTCCCTTCAGGGGATGGTCCTGGATGCACCAGTCCCTTCATGGGATGATCTTGGATGCACCAGTCCCTTCATGGGATGATCTTGGATACACCTGTCCCTTCATGGGATGATCCTAAATGCACTACTCCCTTCAGGGGATGATTCTGGATGCATCAGTCCCTTCATGGGATGATCCTGGATGCACCTGTCCCTTCATGGGATGATCCTGGATGCACCTGTCCCTTCATGGGATGATCTTGGATGCACCTGTCCCTTCATGGGATGATCCTGGATGCATCGCCCCCTTCATGGGATGATCATGGATGCACTACTCCCTTCAAGGGATGATCATGGATGCACCACTCCCTTCAGGGGATGATCCTGGATGCACTCCACCCTTCATGGGATGATCCTGGATGCACCTGTCCCATCAGGGGATGATCCTGGATGCACTACTCCCTTCAGGGGATGATCCTGGATGCATCGGCCCCTTCAGGGGATGATCATGGATGCACTACTCCCTTCAGGGGATGATCATGGATACACTACTCCCTTCAGGGGATGATCCAGGATGCACCTGTCTGTAATTCCATTTCCGCAACCCAATCTTAATTTATCCACATATTTTTGCACACAGCACTTCCACTAATTTCTTTGCACTGCTAGTCAGTTTACCCCCTGATACTACTTTCCTTTCATCATATCTCTGTATCCTTCATAGATGTTAGTCTACAATCTACCTAATCCTTAGTGGATACGCATCCACTTCCTTCGGGTGAAGGATCCCAAATGATGTAGGGCGGTACAGGATGGGTATCTGATGGGAACACAATTTTTTCACCACGAATTACTTGGATTTCGTGTTTGTATCCTGATGTGAATGCACAGTTCCTATAGATAGCTTTATTCATTTCTGACCCACTGCTGTTATGTGTTTTTTTTATAGTATCCAGGGATTGTAGCAATGATAGGTCAATAAAAATTCCCCTAAGCACCCTCCTTATTGTTTAAACATGATCCTGGATGCACCTGTCCCTTCAGGGGATGTTCCTGGATGCACTACTCCCTTCAGGGGATGATCCTGGATGCATCGGCCCCTCCATGGGATGATCATGGATGCACTACTCCCTTCAGGGGATGATCCTGGATGCACTACAGTGGATGATCCTGGATGCACTACTCCCTTCAGGGGATGATCCAGGATGCGCCTGTCCCTTCATGGGATGATCCTGGATTCACCTGTCCCTTCATGGGATGATCCTGGATTCACCTGTCCCTTCATGGGATGATCTTGGATCCACCCCTCCCTTCATGAGATGATCTTGGATCCACCCCTCCCTTCATGGGATGATCTTGGATCCACCGCTCCCTTCATGGGATGATCTTGGATCCACCTCTCCCTTCATGGGATGATTCTGGATGCACTACTCCCTTAAGGGGATGATCCTGGATGCACTACTCACTTCATGGGATGATCCTGGATGCACCTGTCCCTTCATGGGATGATCCTGAATGCACTACTCCCTTCAGGGGATGATTCTGGATGCACCTGTCCCTTTAGGGGATGATCCTGGATGCACTACAGGGGATGATCCTGGATGCACTACTCTCTTCAGGGGATGATCCTGGATGCACTACTCCCTTCGGGGGATGATCCTGGATGTGCCTGTCCCTTCATGGGATGATCCTGGATGCACCTGTCCCTTCATGGGATGATCCTGGATGCACCTGTCCCTTCATGGGATGATCTTGGATGAACTACTCCCTTCAGGGGATGATCCTGGATGCGCCTGTCCCTTCATGGGATGATCCTGGATGCATCGCCCCCTTCATGGGATGATCATGGATGCACTACTCCCTTCAGGGGATGGTCCTGGATGCACCAGTCCCTTCATGGGATGATCTTGGATGCACCAGTCCCTTCATGGGATGATCTTGGATACACCTGTCCCTTCATGGGATGATCCTTGATGCATCGGTCCCTTCATGGGATGATCCTGGATGCACTACTCCCTTCATGGGATGATCCTGTATGCATCGGTCCCTTCATTGGAAGATCATGGATGCACTACTCCCTTCAGGGGATGATTCTGGATTCACCTGTCCCTTCAGGGGATGATTCTGGATGCACCTGTCCCTTCAAGGGATGATCTTGGATGCACCTGTCCCTTAATGGGATGATCCTGGATGCACCTGTCCCTTAGTGGGATGATCCTGGATGCACCCTTCCCTTCATGGGATGATTCTGGATGCACCTGTCCCTTCAGGGGATGATCCTGGATGCACCGGTCCCTTCATGGGATGATCCTGGATACACCGGTCCCTTCATGGGATGATTCTGGATGCACAGGTCCCTTCATGGGATGATTCTGGATGCACCTGTCCCTTCAGGGGATGATTCTGGATGCACCTGTCCCTTCATGGGATGATCTTGGATGCACCTGTCCCTTCATGGGATGATCTTGATGCACCTGTCCCTTCATGGGATGATCTTGGATGCACCTGTCCCTTCATGGGATGATCTTGGATGCACCTGTCCCTTCATGGGATGATCCTGGATGCACTACTCCCTTAAGGGGATGATCCTGGATGCACTACTCCCTTCATGGGATGTTGGATGTACCTGTCCCTTCATGGGATGATCCTGGATGCACTACTCCCTTCAGGGGATGATTCTGGATGCGCCTGTCCCTTCATGGGATGATCCTGGATGCACAGGTCCCTTCATGGGATGATCCTGGATACACCGGTCCCTTCATGGGATGATTCTGGATGCACAGGTCCCTTCATGGGATGATTCTGGATGCACCTGTCCCTTCAGGGGATGATTCTGGATGCACCTGTCCCTTCATGGGATGATCTTGGATGCACCTGTCCCTTCATGGGATGATCTTGATGCACCTGTCCCTTCATGGGATGATCTTGGATGCACCTGTCCCTTCATGGGATGATCCTGGATGCACTACTCCCTTAAGGGGATGATCCTGGATGCACTACTCCCTTCATGGGATGTTGGATGTACCTGTCCCTTCATGGGATGATCCTGGATGCACTACTCCCTTCAGGGGATGTTTCTGGATTCACCTGTCCCTTCAGGGGATGATTCTGGATGCACCTGTCCCTTCAAGGGATGATCTTGGATGCACCTGTCCCTTAATGGGATGATCCTGGATGCACCTGTCCCTTAGTGGGATGATCCTGGATGCACCCGTCCCTTCATGGGATGATCCTGGATGCACCGGTCCCTTCATGAGATGATCCTGGATAGACTACTCCCTTCAGGGGATAATCCTGGATGCACTGGTCCCTACATGGGATGATCATGGATGCACTACTCCCTTCAGGGGATGATCCTGGATGCACCGGTCCCTTCATGGGATGATCCTGGATGCACTACTCCCTTCAGGGGATTATCCTGGATGCAGCGGTCCCTTCATGGGATGATCTTGGATGCACCTGTCCCTTCATGGGATGATCTTGGGTGCACCTGTCCCTTCATGGGATGATCTTGGGTGCACCTGTCCCTTCATGGGATGATCCTGGATGCACCAGTCCCTTCATGGGATGATCCTGGATGCACCAGTCCCTTCAGGGGATGATCTTGGATGCACCATTCCCTTCATGGGATGATCTTGGATGCACCATTCCCTTAATGGGATGATCTTGGATGCACCAGTCCCTTCATGGGATGATCTTGGATGCACCTGTCCCTTCATGGGATGATCCTGAATGCACTACTCCCTTCAGGGGATGATTCTGGATGCACCTGTCCCTTCAGGGGATGATTCTGGATGCATCAGTCTCTTCATGGGATGATCATCGATGCACTAATCCCTTCATGGGATGATCCTGGATGCACCTGTCCCTTCATGGGATGATCTTGGGTGCACCTGTCCCTTCATGGGATGATCCTGGATGCACTACTCCCTTTATGGGATGATCTTGGATGCACCTGTCCCTTCATCAAATGATCCTGAATACACTACTCCCTTCAGGGGATGCTTCTGGATGCACCTGTCCCTTCATGGGATGACCCTGGATGCATCAGTCCCTTCATTGGATGATCCTGGATGCACCTGTACCTTCATGGGATGATCCTGGATGCACTACTCCCTTTAGGGGATGATCCTGGATGCTCCGGTCCCTTCAGTGGATGATCCTGGATGCACTACTCCCTTCGGGGGATGATCCTGGATGCACCTGTCCCTTCATGGGATGATCCTGGATGCACCTGTCCCTTCATGGGATAATCCTGGATGCACTACTCCCTTCATGGGATGATCCTGGATGCACCTGTCCCTTCATGGGATAATCCTGGATGCACTACTCCCTTTAGGGGATGATCCTGGATGCTCCGGTCCCTTCAGTGGATGATCCTGGATGCACTACTCCCTTCAGGGGATCATCCTGGATGCACCGGTCCCTTCATGGGATGATCCTGGATGCACCGGTCCCTTCATGGGATGATCCTGGATGCACCGGTCCCTTCATGGGATGATCCTGGATGCACCGGTACCTTCATGGGATGATCCTGGATGCACCGGTCCCTTCAGGGGATGATCCTGGATGCTCTACTCCCTTCAGGGGATGATCCTGGATGCGCCTGTCCCTTCATGGGATGATCCTGGATGCACCTGTCCCTTCATGGGATGATCCTGGATGCACCGGTCCCTTCATGGGATGATTCTGGATGCACAGGTCCCTTCATGGGATGATTCTGGATGCACAGGTCCCTTCATGGGATGATTCTGGATGCACCTGTCCCTTCAGGGGATGATTCTGGATGCACATGTCCCTTCATGGGATGATCTTGGATGCACCTGTCCCTTCATGGGATGATCTTGGATGCACCTGTCCCTTCATGGGATGATCCTGGATGCACTACTCCCTTAAGGGGATGATCCTGGATGCACTACTCCCTTCATGGGATGTTGGATGTACCTGTCCCTTCATGGGATGATCCTGGATGCACTACTCCCTTCAGGGGATGATTCTGGATGCACCTGTCCCTTCAGGGGATGATTCTGGGTGCACCTGTCCCTTCATGGGATGATCTTGGATGCACCTGTCCCTTCATGGGATGATCTTGGATGCACCTGTCCCTTCATGGGATGATCCTGGATGCACTACTCCCTTAAGGGTATGATCCTGGATGCACTACTCCCTTCATGGGATGATCTTGGATGCACCTGTCCCTTCATGGGATGATCCTGGATGCACTACTCCCTTCAGGGGATGATCCTGGATGCACCTGTCCCTTCATGGGATGATCCTGGATGCACTACTCCCTTCAGGGGATGATCCTGGATGCACCTGTCCCTTCATGGGATGATCCTGAATGCACTGCTCCCTTCAGGGGATGATCCTGGATGCACCGGTCCCTTCATGGGATGATCTTGGATGCACCAGTCCCTTCATGGGATGATTTTGGATGCACCTGTCCCTTAATGGGATGATGCTGGATGCACCTGTCCCTTAATGGGATGATCCTGGATTCACCCGTCCCTTCATGGGATGATCCTGGATGCACCGGTCCCTTCATGAGATGATCCTGGATGCACTACTCCCTTCAGGGATAATCTTGGATGCACTGGTCCCTTCATGGGATGATCATGGATGCACTACTCCCTTCAAGGGATGATCCTGGATGCACCGGTCCCTTCATGGGATGATCCTGGATGCACTACTCCCTTCAGGGTTTTATCCTGGATGCAGCGGTCCCTTCATGGGATGATCTTGGATGCACCGGTCCCTTCATGGGATGATCTTGAATGTACCTGTCCCTTCAGGGGATGATCCTGGATGCACTACTCCCTTCAGGGGATGATCCTGGATGCATCAGCCACTTCATGGGATGATCATGGATGCACTACTCCCTTCAGGGGATGATCCTGGATGCACTACTCCCTTCAGGGGATGATCCTGGATGTGCCTGTCCCTTCATGGGATGATCCTGGATGCATCGCCCCCTTCATGGGATGATCATGGATGCACTACTCCCTTCAGGGGATGATCCTGGATGCACCGGTCCCTTCATGGGATGATCCTGGATGCACTACTCCCTTCAGGGGATTATCCTGGATGCAGCGGTCCCTTCATGGGATGATCTTGGATGCACCGGTCCCTTCATGGGATGATCTTGAATGTACCTGTCCCTTCAGGGGATGATCCTGGATGCACTACTCCCTTCAGGGGATGATCCTGGATGCATCAGCCACTTCATGGAATGATCATGGATGCACTACTCCCTTCAGGGGATGATCCTGGATGCACTACTCCCTTCAGGGGATGATCCTGGATGCACTACTCCCTTCAGGGGATGATCCTGGATGCGCCTGTCCCTTCATGGGATGATCCTGGATGCATCGCCCCCTTCATGGGATGATCATGGATGCACTACTCCCTTCAGGGGATGATCATGGATGCACCACTCCCTTCAGGGGATGATCATGGATGCACTACTCCCTTCAGGGGATGATCCAGGATGCACCTATCTTTTCATGGGATGATCCTGGATGCACTCCACCCTTCATGGGATGATCCTGGATGCACCTGTCCCATCAGGGGATGATCCTGGATGCACTACTCCCTTCAGGGGATGATCCTGGATGCATCGGCCCCTTCAGGGGATGATCATGGATGCACTACTCCCTTCAGGGGATGATCATGGATACACTACTCCCTTCAGGGGATGATCCAGGATGCACCTGTCTGTAATTCCATTTCCGCAACCCAATCTTAATTTATCCACATATTTTTGCACACAGCACTTCCACTAATTTCTTTGCACTGCTAGTCAGTTTACCCCCTGATACTACTTTCCTTTCATCATATCTCTGTATCCTTCATAGATGTTAGTCTACAATCTACCTAATCCATAGTGGATACGCATCCACTTTCTTCGGGTGAAGGATCCCAAATGATGTAGGGCGGTACAGGATGGGTATCTGATGGGAACACAATTTTTTCACCACGAATTACTTGGATTTCGTGATTGTATCCTGATGTGAATGCACAGTTCCTATAGATAGCTTTATTCATTTCTGACCCACTGCTGTTATGTGTTTTTTATAGTAGCCAGGGATTGTAGCAATGATAGGTAAAAAAAAATTCCCCTAAACACCCTCCTTATTGTTTAAACATGATCCTGGATGCACCTGTCCCTTCAGGGGATGTTCCTGGATGCACTACTCCCTTCAGGGGATGATCCAGGATGCGCCTGTCCCTTCATGGGATGATCCTGGATGCACCTGTCCCTTCATGGGATGATCCTGGATGCACCGGTCCCTTCATGGGATGATCCTGGATACACCGGTCCCTTCATGGGATGATTCTGGATGCACAGGTCCCTTCTTGGGATGATTCTGGATGCACCTGTCCCTTCAGGGGATGATTCTGGATGCACCTGTCCCTTCATGGGATGATCTTGGATGCACCTGTCCCTTCATGGGATGATCTTGATGCACCTGTCCCTTCATGGGATGATCTTGGATGCACCTGTCCCTTCATGGGATGATCCTGGATGCACTACTCCCTTAAGGGGATGATCCTGGATGCACTACTCCCTTCATGGGATGTTGGATGTACCTGTCCCTTCATGGGATGATCCTGGATGCACTACTCCCTTCAGGGGATGATTCTGGATTCACCTGTCCCTTCAGGGGATGATTCTGGATGCACCTGTCCCTTCAAGGGATGATCTTGGATGCACCTGTCCCTTAATGGGATGATCCTGGATGCACCTGTCCCTTAGTGGGATGATCCTGGATGCACCCTTCCCTTCATGGGATGATTCTGGATGCACCTGTCCCTTCAGGGGATGATCCTGGATGTTCCGGTCCCTTCATGGGATGATCCTGGATACACCGGTCCCTTCATGGGATGATTCTGGATGCACAGGTCCCTTCATGGGATGATTCTGGATGCACCTGTCCCTTCAGGGGATGATTCTGGATGCACCTGTCCCTTCATGGGATGATCTTGGATGCACCTGTCCCTTCATGGGATGATCTTGATGCACCTGTCCATTCATGGGATGATCTTGGATGCACCTGTCCCTTCATGGGATGATCTTGGATGCACCTGTCCCTTCATGGGATGATCCTGGATGCACTACTCCCTTAAGGGGATGATCCTGGATGCACTACTCCCTTCATGGGATGTTGGATGTACCTGTCCCTTCATGGGATGATCCTGGATGCACTACTCCCTTCAGGGGATGATTCTGGATGCGCCTGTCCCTTCATGGGATGATCCTGGATGCACAGGTCCCTTCATGGGATGATCCTGGATACACCGGTCCCTTCATGGGATGATTCTGGATGCACAGGTCCCTTCATGGGATGATTCTGGATGCACCTGTCCCTTCAGGGGATGATTCTGGATGCACCTGTCCCTTCATGGGATGATCTTGGATGCACCTGTCCCTTCATGGGATGATCTTGATGCACCTGTCCCTTCATGGGATGATCTTGGATGCACCTGTCCCTTCATGGGATGATCCTGGATGCACTACTCCCTTAAGGGGATGATCCTGGATGCACTACTCCCTTCATGGGATGTTGGATGTACCTGTCCCTTCATGGGATGATCCTGGATGCACTACTCCCTTCAGGGGATGTTTCTGGATTCACCTGTCCCTTCAGGGGATGATTCTGGATGCACCTGTCCCTTCAAGGGATGATCTTGGATGCACCTGTCCCTTAATGGGATGATCCTGGATGCACCTGTCCCTTAGTGGGATGATCCTGGATGCACCCGTCCCTTCATGGGATGATCCTGGATGCACCGGTCCCTTCATGAGATGATCCTGGATAGACTACTCCCTTCAGGGGATAATCCTGGATGCACTGGTCCCTACATGGGATGATCATGGATGCACTACTCCCTTCAGGGGATGATCCTGGATGCACCGGTCCCTTCATGGGATGATCCTGGATGCACTACTCCCTTCAGGGGATTATCCTGGATGCAGCGGTCCCTTCATGGGATGATCCTGGATGCACCTGTCCCTTCATGGGATGATCTTGAATGTACCTGTCCCTTCAGGGGATGATCCTGGATGCACTACTCCCTTCAGGGGATGATCCTGGATGCATCAGCCACTTCATGGGATGATCATGGATGCACTACTCCCTTCAGGGGATGATCCTGGATGCACTACTCCCTTCAGGGGGTGATCCTGGATGCGCCTGTCCCTTCATGGGATGATCTTGGATGCACCTGTCCCTTCATGGGATGATCCTGGATGCACTACTCCCTTAAGGGGATGATCCTGGATGCACTACTCCCTTCATGGGATGTTAGATGTACCTGTCCCTTCATGGGATGATCCTGGATGCACTACTCCCTTCAGGGGATGATTCTGGATTCACCTGTCCCTTCAGGGGATGATTCTGGATTCACCTGTCCCTTCAGGGGATGATTCTGGATGCACCTGTCCCTTCAAGGGATGATCTTGGGTGCACCTGTCCCTTAATGGGATGATCCTGGATGCACCTGTCCCTTAGTGGGATGATCCTGGATGCACCCGTCCCTTCATGGGATGATCCTGGATGCACCGGTCCCTTCATGAGATGATCCTGGATAGACTACTCCCTTCAGGGGATAATCCTGGATGCACTGGTCCCTTCATGGGATGATCATGGATGCACTACTCCCTTCAGGGGATGATCCTGGATGCACCGGTCCCTTCATGGGATGATCCTGGATGCACTACTCCCTTCAGGGGATTATCCTGGATGCAGCGGTCCCTTCATGGGATGATCTTGGATGCACCTGTCCCTTCATGGGATGATCTTGAATGTACCTGTCCCTTCAGGGGATGATCCTGGATGCACCGGTCCCTTCATGGGATGATCCTGGATACACCGGTCCCTTCATGGGATGATTCTGGATGCACAGGTCCCTTCATGGGATGATTCTGGATGCACCTGTCCCTTCAGGGGATGATTCTGGATGCACCTGTCCCTTCATGGGATGATCTTGGATGCACCTGTCCCTTCATGGGATGATCTTGATGCACCTGTCCCTTCATGGGATGATCTTGGATGCACCTGTCCCTTCATGGGATGATCCTGGATGCACTACTCCCTTAAGGGGATGATCCTGGATGCACTACTCCCTTCATGGGATGTTGGATGTACCTGTCCCTTCATGGGATGATCCTGGATGCACTACTCCCTTCAGGGGATGATCCTGAATGCATCAGCCACTTCATGGGATGATCATGGATGCACTACTCCCTTCAGGGGATGATCCTGGATGCACTACTCCCTTCAGGGGGTGATCCTGGATGCGCCTGTCCCTTCATGGGATGATCCTGGATGCACCTGTCCCTTCATGGGATGATCCTGGATGCACTACTCCCTTCATGGGATGTTGGATGTACCTGTCCCTTCATGGGATGATCCTGGATGCACTACTCCCTTCAGGGGATGATTCTGGATTCACCTGTCCCTTCAGGGGATGATTCTGGATGCACCTGTCCCTTCAAGGGATGATCCTGGATGCACCTGTCCCTTAATGGGATGATCCTGGATGTACCTGTCCCTTAGTGGGATGATCCTGGATGCACCCGTCCCTTCATGGGATGATCCTGGATGCACCGGTCCCTTCATGAGATGATCCTGGATAGACTACTCCCTTCAGGGGATAATCCTGGATGCACTGGTCCCTTCATGGGATGATCATGGATGCACTACTCCCTTCAGGGGATGATCCTGGATGCACCGGTCCCTTCATGGGATGATCCTGGATGCACTACTCCCTTCAGGGGATGATCCTGGATGCACCTGTCCCTTCATGGGATGATCCTGAATGCACTGCTCCCTTCAGGGGATGATCCTGGATGCACCTGTCCCTTCATGGGATGATCCTGAATGCACTGCTCCCTTCAGGGGATGATCCTGGATGCACCTGTCCCTTCATGGGATGATCCTGAATGTACCTGTCCCTTCAGGGGATGATCCTGGATGCACTACTCCCTTCAGGGGATGATCCTGGATGCACTACTCCCTTCAGGGGATGATCCTGGATGCACTACTCCCTTCATGGGATGATCTTGGATGCACCTGTCCCTTCATGGGATGATCCTGGATGCACCTGTCCATTCATGGGATGATCTTGAATGTACCTGTCCCTTCAGGGGATGATCCTGGATGCACTACTCCCTTCAGGGGATGATCCTGGATGCACTACTCCCTTCATGGGATGATCCTGGATGCACCTGTCCCTTCAGGGGATGATCCTGAATGCACTGCTCCCTTCAGTGGATGATCCTGGATGCACCACTCCCTTCATGGGATGATCTTGGATGCACCGGTCCCTTCATGGGATGATTTTGGATGCACCGGTCCCTTCATGGGATGATCCTGGATGCACTACTCCCTTCAGGGGATTATCCTGGATGCAGCGGTCCCTTCATGGGATGATCTTGGATGCACCGGTCCCTTCATGGGATGATCTTGAATGTACCTGTCCCTTCAGGGGATGATCCTGGATGCACTACTCCCTTCAGGGGATGATCCTGGATGCATCAGCCACTTCAGGGGATGATCCTGGATGCACTACTCCCTTCAGGGGATGATCCTGGATGCACTACTCCCTTCAGGGGATGATCCTGGATGCGCCTGTCCCTTCATGGGATGATCCTGGATGCATCGCCCCCTTCATGGGATGATCATGGATGCACTACTCCTTTCAGGGGATGATCATGGATGCACTACTCCCTTCAGGGGATGATCCAGGATGCACCTATCTTTTCATGGGATGATCCTGGATGCACTCCACCCTTCATGGGATGATCCTGGATGCACCTGTCCCATCAGGGGATGATCCTGGATGCACTACTCCCTTCAGGGGATGATCCTGGATGCATCGGCCCCTTCAGGGGATGATCATGGATGCACTACTCCCTTCAGGGGATGATCATGGATACACTACTCCCTTCAGGGGATGATCCAGGATGCACCTGTCTGTAATTCCATTTCCGCAACCCAATCTTAATTTATCCACATATTTTTGCACACAGCACTTCCACTAATTTCTTTGCACTGCTAGTCAGTTTACCCCCTGATACTACTTTCCTTTCATCATATCTCTGTATCCTTCATAGATGTTAGTCTACAATCTACCTAATCCATAGTGGATACGCATCCACTTCCTTCGGGTGAAGGATCCCAAATGATGTAGGGCGGTACAGGATGGGTATCTGATGGGAACACAATTTTTTCACCACGAATTACTTGGATTTCGTGATTGTATCCTGATGTGAATGCACAGTTCCTATAGATAGCTTTATTCATTTCTGACCCACTGCTGTTATGTGTTTTTTATAGTAGCCAGGGATTGTAGCAATGATAGGTAAAAAAAAATTCCCCTAAACACCCTCCTTATTGTTTAAACATGATCCTGGATGCACCTGTCCCTTCAGGGGATGTTCCTGGATGCACTACTCCCTTCAGGGGATGATCCTGGATGCATTACAGTGGATGATCCTAGATGCACTACTCCCTTCAGGGGATGATCCAGGATGCGCCTGTCCCTTCATGGGATGATCCTGGATGCACCTGTCCCTTCATGGGATGATCCTGGATGCACCGGTCCCTTCATGGGATGATCCTGGATACACCGGTCCCTTCATGGGATGATTCTGGATGCACAGGTCCCTTCATGGGATGATTCTGGATGCACCTGTCCCTTCAGGGGATGATTCTGGATGCACCTGTCCCTTCATGGGATGATCTTGGATGCACCTGTCCCTTCATGGGATGATCTTGATGCACCTGTCCCTTCATGGGATGATCTTGGATGCACCTGTCCCTTCATGGGATGATCCTGGATGCACTACTCCCTTAAGGGGATGATCCTGGATGCACTACTCCCTTCATGGGATGTTGGATGCACCTGTCCCTTCATGGGATGATCCTGGATGCACTACTCCCTTCAGGGGATGATTCTGGATTCACCTGTCCCTTCAGGGGATGGTTCTGGATGCACCTGTCCCTTCAAGGGATGATCTTGGATGCACCTGTCCCTTAATGGGATGATCCTGGATGCACCTGTCCCTTAGTGGGATGATCCTGGATGCACCCTTCCTTTCATGGGATGATTCTGGATGCACCTGTCCCTTCAGGGGATGATCCTGGATGCACCGGTCCCTTCATGGGATGATCCTGGATACACCGGTCCCTTCATGGGATGATTCTGGATGCACAGGTCCCTTCATGGGATGATTCTGGATGCACCTGTCCCTTCAGGGGATGATTCTGGATGCACCTGTCCCTTCATGGGATGATCTTGGATGCACCTGTCCCTTCATGGGATGATCTTGATGCACCTGTCCCTTCATGGGATGATCTTGGATGCACCTGTCCCTTCATGGGATGATCTTGGATGCACCTGTCCCTTCATGGGATGATCCTGGATGCACTACTCCCTTAAGGGGATGATCCTGGATGCACTACTCCCTTCATGGGATGTTGGATGTACCTGTCCCTTCATGGGATGATCCTGGATGCACTACTCCCTTCAGGGGATGATTCTGGATGCGCCTGTCCCTTCATGGGATGATCCTGGATGCACAGGTCCCTTCATGGGATGATCCTGGATACACCGGTCCCTTCATGGGATGATTCTGGATGCACAGGTCCCTTCATGGGATGATTCTGGATGCACCTGTCCCTTCAGGGGATGATTCTGGATGCACCTGTCCCTTCATGGGATGATCTTGGATGCACCTGTCCCTTCATGGGATGATCTTGATGCACCTGTCCCTTCATGGGATGATCTTGGATGCACCTGTCCCTTCATGGGATGATCCTGGATGCACTACTCCCTTAAGGGGATGATCCTGGATGCACTACTCCCTTCATGGGATGTTGGATGTACCTGTCCCTTCATGGGATGATCCTGGATGCACTACTCCCTTCAGGGGATGTTTCTGGATTCACCTGTCCCTTCAGGGGATGATTCTGGATGCACCTGTCCCTTCAAGGGATGATCTTGGATGCACCTGTCCCTTAATGGGATGATCCTGGATGCACCTGTCCCTTAGTGGGATGATCCTGGATGCACCCGTCCCTTCATGGGATGATCCTGGATGCACCGGTCCCTTCATGAGATGATCCTGGATAGACTACTCCCTTCAGGGGATAATCCTGGATGCACTGGTCCCTACATGGGATGATCATGGATGCACTACTCCCTTCAGGGGATGATCCTGGATGCACCGGTCCCTTCATGGGATGATCCTGGATGCACTACTCCCTTCAGGGGATTATCCTGGATGCAGCGGTCCCTTCATGGGATGATCTTGGATGCACCTGTCCCTTCATGGGATGATCTTGAATGTACCTGTCCCTTCAGGGGATGATCCTGGATGCACTACTCCCTTCAGGGGATGATCCTGGATGCATCAGCCACTTCATGGGATGATCATGGATGCACTACTCCCTTCAGGGGATGATCCTGGATGCACTACTCCCTTCAGGGGGTGATCCTGGATGCGCCTGTCCCTTCATGGGATGATCTTGGATGCACCTGTCCCTTCATGGGATGATCCTGGATGCACTACTCCCTTAAGGGGATGATCCTGGATGCACTACTCCCTTCATGGGATGTTAGATGTACCTGTCCCTTCATGGGATGATCCTGGATGCACTACTCCCTTCAGGGGATGATTCTGGATTCACCTGTCCCTTCAGGGGATGATTCTGGATGCACCTGTCCCTTCAAGGGATGATCTTGGATGCACCTGTCCCTTAATGGGATGATCCTGGATGCACCTGTCCCTTAGTGGGATGATCCTGGATGCACCCGTCCCTTCATGGGATGATCCTGGATGCACCGGTCCCTTCATGAGATGATCCTGGATAGACTACTCCCTTCAGGGGATAATCCTGGATGCACTGGTCCCTTCATGGGATGATCATGGATGCACTACTCCCTTCAGGGGATGATCCTGGATGCACCGGTCCCTTCATGGGATGATCCTGGATGCACTACTCCCTTCAGGGGATTATCCTGGATGCAGCGGTCCCTTCATGGGATGATCTTGGATGCACCTGTCCCTTCATGGGATGATCTTGAATGTACCTGTCCCTTCAGGGGATGATCCTGGATGCACTGGTCCCTTCATGGGATGATCCTGGATACACCGGTCCCTTCATGGGATGATTCTGGATGCACAGGTCCCTTCATGGGATGATTCTGGATGCACCTGTCCCTTCAGGGGATGATTCTGGATGCACCTGTCCCTTCATGGGATGATCTTGGATGCACCTGTCCCTTCATGGGATGATCTTGGATGCACCTGTCCCTTCATGGGATGATCTTGGATGCACCTGTCCCTTCATGGGATGATCCTGGATGCACTACTCCCTTAAGGGGATGATCCTGGATGCACTACTCCCTTCATGGGATGTTGGATGTACCTGTCCCTTCATGGGATGATCCTGGATGCACTACTCCCTTCAGGGGATGATTCTGGATTCACCTGTCCCTTCAGGGGATGATTCTGGATGCACCTGTCCCTTCAAGGGATGATCCTGGATGCACCTGTCCCTTAATGGGATGATCCTGGATGCACCTGTCCCTTAGTGGGATGATCCTGGATGCACCCGTCCCTTCATGGGATGATCCTGGATGCACCGGTCCCTTCATGAGATGATCCTGGATAGACTACTCCCTTCAGGGGATAATCCTGGATGCACTGGTCCCTTCATGGGATGATCATGGATGCACTACTCCCTTCAGGGGATGATCCTGGATGCACCGGTCCCTTCATGGGATGATCCTGGATGCACTACTCCCTTCAGGGGATTATCCTGGATGCAGCGGTCCCTTCATGGGATGATCTTGGATGCACCTGTCCCTTCATGGGATGATCTTGAATGTACCTGTCCCTTCAGGGGATGATCCTGGATGCACTACTCCCTTCAGGGGATGATCCTGAATGCATCAGCCACTTCATGGGATGATCATGGATGCACTACTCCCTTCAGGGGATGATCCTGGATGCACTACTCCCTTCAGGGGGTGATCCTGGATGCGCCTGTCCCTTCATGGGATGATCTTGGATGCACCTGTCCCTTCATGGGATGATCCTGGATGCACTACTCCCTTCATGGGATGTTGGATGTACCTGTCCCTTCATGGGTTGATCCTGGATGCACTACTCCCTTCAGGGGATGATTCTGGATTCACCTGTCCCTTCAGGGGATGATTCTGGATGCACCTGTCCCTTCAAGGGATGATCTTGGATGCACCTGTCCCTTAATGGGATGATCCTGGATGCACCTGTCCCTTAGTGGGATGATCCTGGATGCACCCGTCCCTTCATGGGATGATCCTGGATGCACCGGTCCCTTCATGAGATGATCCTGGATAGACTACTCCCTTCAGGGGATAATCCTGGATGCACTGGTCCCTTCATGGGATGATCATGGATGCACTACTCCCTTCAGGGGATGATCCTGGATGCACCGGTCCCTTCATGGGATGATCCTGGATGCACTACTCCCTTCAGGGGATGATCCTGGATGCACCTGTCCCTTCATGGGATGATCCTGAATGCACTGCTCCCTTCAGGGGATGATCCTGGATGCACCTGTCCCTTCATGGGATGATCCTGAATGCACTGCTCCCTTCAGGGGATGATCCTGAATGCACCTGTCCCTTCATGGGATGATCCTGAATGTACCTGTCCCTTCAGGGGATGATCCTGGATGCACTACTCCCTTCAGGGGATGATCCTGGATGCACTACTCCCTTCATGGGATGATCTTGGATGCACCTGTCCCTTCATGGGATGATCCTGGATGCACCTGTCCATTCATGGGATGATCTTGAATGTACCTGTCCCTTCAGGGGATGATCCTGGATGCACTACTCCCTTCAGGGGATGATCCTGGATGCACTACTCCCTTCAGGGGATGATCCTGGATGCACTACTCCCTTCATGGGATGATCCTGGATGCACTACTCCCTTCAGGGGATGATCCTGGATGCACCTGTCCCTTCAGGGGATGATCCTGAATGCACTGCTCCCTTCAGTGGATGATCCTGGATGCACCACTCCCTTCATGGGATGATCTTGGATGCACCGGTCCCTTCATGGGATGATCTTGGATGCACCGGTCCCTTCATGGGATGATTTTGGATGCACCTGTCCCTTAATGGGATGATCCTGGATGCACCCGTCCCTTCATGGGATGATCCTGGATGCACCCGTCCCTTCATGGGATGATCCTGGATGCACCCGTCCCTTCATGGGATGATCCTGGATGCACCCGTCCCTTCATGGGATGATCCTGGATGCACCGGTCCCTTCATGAGATGATCCTGGATGCACTACTCCCTTCTGGGGATAATCCTGGATGCACTGGTCCCTTCATGGGATGATCATGGATGCACTACTCCCTTCAGGGGATGATCCTGGATGCACCGGTCCCTTCGTGGGATGATCCTGGATGCACTACTCCCTTCAGGGGTTTATCCTGGATGCAGCGGTCCCTTCATGGGATGATCTTGGATGCACCGGTCCCTTCATGGGATGATCTTGAATGTACCTGTCCCTTCAGGGGATGATCCTGGATGCACTACTCCCTTCAGGGGATGATCCTGGATGCACTACTCCCTTCAGGGGATGATCCTGGATGCATCAGCCACTTCATGGGATGATCCTGGATGCACTACTCCCTTCAGGGGATGATCCTGGATGTACTACTCCCTTCAGGGGATGATCCTGGATGCGCCTGTCCCTTCAGGGGATGATCCTGGATGCACCTGTCCCTTCAGGGGATGATCCTGGATGCACTACTCCCTTCAGGGGATGATCCTGGATGCACTACAGGGGATGATCCTGGATGCACTACAGAGAATGATCCTGGATGCACTACTCCCTTCAGGGCATGATCCTGGATGCACTACAGGGGATGATCCTGGATGCACTACTCTCTTCAGGGGATGATCCTGGATGCACTACAGGGGATGATCCTGGATGCACTACTCCCTTCATGGGATGATCCTGGATGCGCCTGTCCCTTCATGGGATGATCCTGGATGCGCCTGTCCCTTCATGGGATGATCCTGGATGCACCTGTCCCTTCATGGGATGATCCTGGATGCACTACTCCCTTAAGGGGATGATCCTGGATGCACTACTCCCTTCATGGGATGATCTTGGATGCACCTGTCCCTTCATGGGATGATCTTGGATGCACCTGTCCCTTCATGGGATGATCTTGGATGCACCTGTCCCTTCATGGGATGATCTTGGATGCACCTGTCCCTTCATGGGATGATCCTGGATGCACTACTCCCTTAAGGGGATGATCCTGGATGCACTACTCCCTTCATGGGATGTTGGATGTACCTGTCCCTTCATGGGATGATCCTGGATGCACTACTCCCTTCAGGGGATGATTCTGGATGCACCTGTCCCTTCAGGGGATGATTCTGGGTGCACCTGTCCCTTCATGGGATGATCTTGGATGCACCTGTCCCTTCATGGGATGATCTTGGATGCACCTGTCCCTTCATGGGATGATCTTGGATGCACCTGTCCCTTCATGGGATGATCCTGGATGCACTACTCCCTTAAGGGTATGATCCTGGATGCACTACTCCCTTAAGGGTATGATCCTGGATGCACTACTCCCTTCATGGGATGATCTTGGATGCACCTGTCCCTTCATGGGATGATCCTGGATGCACTACTCCCTTCAGGGGATGATCCTGGATGCACCTGTCCCTTCATGGGATGATCCTGGATGCACTACTCCCTTCAGGGGATGATCCTGGATGCACCTGTCCCTTCATGGGATGATCCTGAATGCACTGCTCCCTTCAGGGGATGATCCTGGATGCACCACTCCCTTCATGGGATGATCTTGGATGCACCGGTCCCTTCATGGGATGATCTTGGATGCACCAGTCCCTTCATGGGATGATTTTGGATGCACCTGTCCCTTAATGGGATGATGCTGGATGCACCTGTCCCTTAATGGGATGATCCTGGATGCACCCGTCCCTTCATGGGATGATCCTGGATGCACCGGTCCCTTCATGAGATGATCCTGGATGCACTACTCCCTTCAGGGATAATCCTGGATGCACTGGTCCCTTCATGGGATGATCATGGATACACTACTCCCTTCAAGGGATGATCCTGGATGCACCAGTCCCTTCATGGGATGATCCTGGATGCACTACTCCCTTCAGGGTTTTATCCTGGATGCAGCGGTCCCTTCATGGGATGATCTTGGATGCACCGGTCCCTTCATGGGATGATCTTGAATGTACCTGTCCCTTCAGGGGATGATCCTGGATGCACTACTCCCTTCAGGGGATGATCCTGGATGCATCAGCCACTTCATGGGATGATCATGGATGCACTACTCCCTTCAGGGGATGATCCTGGATGCACTACTCCCTTCAGGGGATGATCCTGGATGTGCCTGTCCCTTCATGGGATGATCCTGGATGCATCGCCCCCTTCATGGGATGATCATGGATGCACTACTCCCTTCAGGGGATGATCCTGGATGCACCGGTCCCTTCATGGGATGATCCTGGATGCACTACTCCCTTCAGGGGATTATCCTGGATGCAGCGGTCCCTTCATGGGATGATCTTGGATGCACCGGTCCCTTCATGGGATGATCTTGAATGTACCTGTCCCTTCAGGGGATGATCCTGGATGCACTACTCCCTTCAGGGGATGATCCTGGATGCATCAGCCACTTCATGGAATGATCATGGATGCACTACTCCCTTCAGGGGATGATCCTGGATGCACTACTCCCTTCAGGGGATGATCCTGGATGCACTACTCCCTTCAGGGGATGATCCTGGATGCGCCTGTCCCTTCATGGGATGATCCTGGATGCATCGCCCCCTTCATGGGATGATCATGGATGCACTACTCCCTTCAGGGGATGATCATGGATGCACCACTCCCTTCAGGGGATGATCATGGATGCACTACTCCCTTCAGGGGATGATCCAGGATGCACCTATCTTTTCATGGGATGATCCTGGATGCACTCCACCCTTCATGGGATGATCCTGGATGCACCTGTCCCATCGGGATGATCCTGGATGCACTACTCCCTTCAGGGGATGATCCTGGATTCACCTGTCCCTTCATGGGATGATCTTGAATGTACCTGTCCCTTCAGGGGATGATCCTGGATGCACTACTCCCTTCAGGGGATGATCCTGGATGCATCAGCCACTTCATGGGATGATCCTGGATGCACTACTCCCTTCAGGGGATGATCCTGGATGCACTACTCCCTTCAGGGGATGATCCTGGATGCACTACTCCCTTAAGGGGATGATCCTGGATGCACTACTCCCTTCATGGGATGTTGGATGTACCTGTCCCTTCAGGGGATGATCCTGGATGCACCGGTCCCTTCATGGGATGATCCTGGATACACCGGTCCCTTCATGGGATGATTCTGGATGCACAGGTCCCTTCATGGGATGATTCTGGATGCACCTGTCCCTTCAGGGGATGATTCTGGATGCACCTGTCCCTTCATGGGATGATCTTGGATGCACCTGTCCCTTCATGGGATGATCTTGATGCACCTGTCCCTTCATGGGATGATCTTGGATGCACCTGTCCCTTCATGGGATGATCCTGGATGCACTACTCCCTTAAGGGGATGATCCTGGATGCACTACTCCCTTCATGGGATGTTGGATGTACCTGTCCCTTCATGGGATGATCCTGGATGCACTACTCCCTTCAGGGGATGATCCTGAATGCATCAGCCACTTCATGGGATGATCATGGATGCACTACTCCCTTCAGGGGATGATCCTGGATGCACTACTCCCTTCAGGGGGTGATCCTGGATGCGCCTGTCCCTTCATGGGATGATCCTGGATGCACCTGTCCCTTCATGGGATGATCCTGGATGCACTACTCCCTTCATGGGATGTTGGATGTACCTGTCCCTTCATGGGATGATCCTGGATGCACTACTCCCTTCAGGGGATGATTCTGGATTCACCTGTCCCTTCAGGGGATGATTCTGGATGCACCTGTCCCTTCAAGGGATGATCTTGGATGCACCTGTCCCTTAATGGGATGATCCTGGATGCACCTGTCCCTTAGTGGGATGATCCTGGATGCACCCGTCCCTTCATGGGATGATCCTGGATGCACCGGTCCCTTCATGAGATGATCCTGGATAGACTACTCCCTTCAGGGGATAATCCTGGATGCACTGGTCCCTTCATGGGATGATCATGGATGCACTACTCCCTTCAGAGGATGATCCTGGATGCACCGGTCCCTTCATGGGATGATCCTGGATGCACTACTCCCTTCAGGGGATGATCCTGGATGCACCTGTCCCTTCATGGGATGATCCTGAATGCACTGCTCCCTTCAGGGGATGATCCTGGATGCACCTGTCCCTTCATGGGATGATCCTGAATGCACTGCTCCCTTCAGGGGATGATCCTGGATGCACCTGTCCCTTCATGGGATGATCCTTAATGTACCTGTCCCTTCAGGGGATGATCCTGGATGCACTACTCCCTTCAGGGGATGATCCTGGATGCACTACTCCCTTCATGGGATGATCTTGGATGCACCTGTCCCTTCATGGGATGATCCTGGATGCACCTGTCCATTCATGGGATGATCTTGAATGTACCTGTCCCTTCAGGGGATGATCCTGGATGCACTACTCCCTTCAGGGGATGATCCTGGATGCACTACTCCCTTCATGGGATGATCTTGGATGCACCTGTCCCTTCATGGGATGATCCTGGATGCACTACTCCCTTCAGGGGATGATCCTGGATGCACTACTCCCTTCAGGGGATGATCCTGGATGCACCTGTCCCTTCAGGGGATGATCCTGAATGCACTGCTCCCTTCAGTGGATGATCCTGGATGCACCACTCCCTTCATGGGATGATCTTGGATGCACCGGTCCCTTCATGGGATGATTTTGGATGCACCTGTCCCTTAATGGGATGATCCTGGATGCACCTGTCCCTTAATGGGATGATCCTGGATGCACCCGTCCCTTCATGGGATGATCCTGGATGCACCGGTCCCTTCATGAGATGATCCTGGATGCACTACTCCCTTCTGGGGATAATCCTGGATGCACTGGTCCCTTCATGGGATGATCATGGATGCACTACTCCCTTCAGGGGATGATCCTGGATGCACCGGTCCCTTCATGGGATGATCCTGGATGCACTACTCCCTTCAGGGGTTTATCCTGGATGCAGCGGTCCCTTCATGGGATGATCTTGGATGCACCGGTCCCTTCATGGGATGATCTTGAATGTACCTGTCCCTTCAGGGGATGATCCTGGATGCACTACTCCCTTCAGGGGATGATAGGGGATGATCCTGGATGCACTACTCCCTTCAGGGGATGATCCTGGATGCATCAGCCACTTCATGGGATGATCCTGGATGCACTACTCCCTTCAGGGGATGATCCTGGATGTACTACTCCCTTCAGGGGATGATCCTGGATGCGCCTGTCCCTTCATGGGATGATCCTGGATGCACCTGTCCCTTCAGGGGATGATCCTGGATGCACTACTCCCTTCAGGGGATGATCCTGGATGCACTACAGGGGATGATCCTGGATGCACTACAGAGAATGATCCTGGATGCACTACTCCCTTCAGGGCATGATCCTGGATGCATTACAGGGGATGATCCTGGATGCACTACTCTCTTCAGGGGATGATCCTGGATGCACTACAGGGGATGATCCTGGATGCACTACTCCCTTCATGGGATGATCCTGGATGCGCCTGTCCCTTCATGGGATGATCCTGGATGCGCCTGTCCCTTCATGGGATGATCCTGGATGCACCTGTCCCTTCATGGGATGATCCTGGATGCACTACTCCCTTAAGGGGATGATCCTGGATGCACTACTCCCTTCATGGGATGATCTTGGATGCACCTGTCCCTTCATGGGATGATCTTGGATGCACCTGTCCCTTCATGGGATGATCTTGGATGCACCTGTCCTTTCATGGGATGATCTTGGATGCACCTGTCCTTTCATGGGATGATCCTGAATGCACTACTCCCTTCAGGGGATGATTCTGGATGCACCTGTCCCTTCATGGGATGATCTTGGATGCACCTGTCCCTTCATGGGATGATCTTGGATACACCTGTCCCTTCATGGGATGATCTTGGATACACCTGTCCCTTCATGGGATGATCTTGGATGCACCTGTCCCTTCATGGGATGATCCTGGATGAACTACCCCCTTCATGGGATGATCCTGGATGAACTACTCCCTTCATGGGATGATCTTGGATGCACCTGTCCCTTCATGGGATGATCCTGGATGTACTACTCCCTTCAGGGGATGATCCTGGGTGCACTACTCCCTTCAGGGGATGATCCTGGATGCACTGGTCCCTTCATTGGGATGATCCTGGATACAGGACTCCCTTAAGTGGATGATCCTCGATGCACTACTCCCATCATGGGATGATCTTGGATGCACTACTCCCATCATGGGATGATCTTGGATGCACTTGTCCCTTCATGGGATGATCCTAAATACACTACTCGCTTCAGGGGATGATTCTGAATGCACCTGTCCCTTTATGGGATGACCCTGGATGCATCGGTCCCTTCATGGGATGACCCTGGATGCATCGGTCCCTTCATGGGATGATCCTGGATGCACCGGTCCCTTCATTGGGATGATCCTGGATGCACCTGTCCCTTCATGGGATGATTCTGGATGCACCTGTCCCTTCAGGGGATCATCCTGGATGCACTACTCCCTTCAGGGGATGATCCTGGATGCGCCTGTCCCTTCATGGGATTATCCTGGATGCACCTGTCCCTTCAGGGGATGATCCTGGATGCTCCGGTCCCTTCAGTGGATGATCCTGGATGCACTACTCCCTTCAGGGGATGATCCTGGATGCATCGGCCCTTTCATGGGAGGATCATGGATGCACTACTCCCTTCAGGGGATGATCCTGGATGCACTACTCCCTTCAGGGGATGATCCTGGATGCACTGGTCCCTTCATTGGGATGATCCTGGATACAGTACTCCCTTAAGTGGATGATCCTGGATACACTACTCCCTTCATGGGATGATCTTGGATGCACTTGTCCCTTCATGGGATGATCCTGAATACACTACTCCCTACAGGGGATGATTCTGGATGCACCTGTCCCTTCATGGGATGATCCTGGATGCACTACTCCCTTCAGGGGATGATCCTGCATGCGCCTGTCCCTTCATGGGATGATCCTGGATGCACCTTTCCCTTCAGTGGATGATCCTGGATGCACTACTCCCTTCAGGGGATGCTTCTGGATACACCTGTCCCTTCATGGGATGACCCTGGATGCATCAGTCCCTTCATTGGATGATCCTGGATGCACCTGTCCCTTCATGGGATGATCCTGGGTGCACTACTCCCTTTAGGGGATGATCCTGGATGCTCCGGTCCCTTCAGTGGATGATCCTGGATGCACTACTCCCTTCAGGGGATGATCCTGGATGCACCGGTCCCTTCATGGGATGATCTTGGATGCACCGGTCCCTTCATGGGATGATCCTGGATGCACTGGTCCCTTCATGGGATGATCCTGGATGCACCGGTCCCTTCATGGGATGATCCTGGATGCACCTGTCCCTTCATGGGATGATCCCATATGCACCTGTCCCTTCAAGGGCTGATCCGGGATGCACCTGTCCCTTGAAGGGATGATCCTGGATGCACTACTCCCTTCAGGGGATGATCCTGGATGCACCGGTCCCTTCATGGGATGATCCTGGATGCACTACTCCCTTCAGGGGATGATCCTGGGTGCACGGTCCCTTCATGGGATGATCCTGGATGCACTACTCCCTTCAGGGCATGATCCTGGATGCACTACAGGGGATGATCCCGGATGTACTACTCCCTTCAGGGGATGATCCTGGATGCACCTGTCCCTTCATGGGATAATCCTGGATGTACCTGTCCCTTCATGGGATGATCTTGGATGCACCTGTCCCTTCATGGGATTATCTTGGATGCATCTGTCCCTTCATGGGATGATCCTGAATGCACTACTCCCTTCAGGGGATGAATCTGGATGCACCTGTCCCTTCAGGGGATGATCTTGGATGCACCTGTCCCTTCATGGGATGATCTTGGGTGCACCTGTCCCTTCATGGGATGATCTTGGATGCACCTGTCCCTTCATGGGATGATCATGGATGCATTGGCCCCTTCATGGGATGATCATGGATGCATTGGCCCCTTCATGGGATGATCATGGATGCATTGGCCCCTTCATGGGATGATCATGGATGCATTGGTCCCTACATGGGATGATCCTGGATGCACTGGCTCCTACATGGGATGATCCTGGATGCACTACTCCCTTCAGGGGATGATCCTGGATGCATCAGCCACTTCATGGGATGATCCTGGATGCACTACTCCCTTCAGGGGATGATCCTGGATGCACTACTCCCTTCAGGGGATGATCCTGGATGTGCCTGTCCCTTCATGGGATGATCCTGGATGCATCGCCCCCTTCATGGGATGATCATGGATGCACTACTCCCTTCAGGGGATGATCATGGATGCACCACTCCCTTCAGGGGATGATCATGGATGCACTACTCCCTTCAGGGGATGATCCAAGATGCACCTATCTCTTCATGGGATGATCCTGGATGCACTCCACCCTTCATGGGATGATTCTGGATGCACCTGCCCCTTCAGGGGATGATCCTGGATGCACTACTCCCTTCAGGGGATGATCCTGGATGCATCGGCCCCTTCAGGGGATGATCATGGATGCACTACTCCCTTCAGGGGATGATCATGGATGCACTACTCCCTTCAGGGGATGATCATGGATGCACTACTCCCTTCAGGGGATGATCATGGATGCACTACTCCCTTCAGGGGATGATCCAGGATGCACCTGTCTGTAATTCCATTTCCGCAACCCAATCTTAATTTATCCACATATTTTTGCACACTGCACTTCCACTAATTTCTTTGCACTGCTAGTCAGTTTACCCCCTGATACTACTTTCCTTTCATCACATCTGTATCCTTCATAGATGTTAGGCTACAATCTACCTAATCCATAGTGGTTACGCATCCACTTCCTTCGGGTGAAGGATCCCAAATGATGTAGGGCGGTACAGGATGGGTATCTGATGGGAACACAATTTTTTCACCACGAATTACTTGGATTTCGTGATTGTATCCTGATGTGAATGCACAGTTCCTATAGATAGCTTTATTCATTTCTGACCCACTGCTGTTATGTGTTTTTTATAGTAGCCAGGGATTGTAGCAATGATAGGTAAAAAAAAATTCCCCTAAACACCCTCCTTATTGTTTAAACATGATCCTGGATGCACCTGTCCCTTCAGGGGATGTTCCTGGATGCACTACTCCCTTCAGGGGATGATCCTGGATGCATTACAGTGGATGATCCTGGATGCACTACTCCCTTCAGGGGATGATCCAGGATGCGCCTGTCCCTTCATGGGATGATCCTGGATTCACCTGTCCCTTCATGGGATGATCCTGGATTCACCTGTCCCTTCATGGGATGATCTTGGATCCACCTCTCCCTTCATGGGATGATCTTGGATCCACCTCTCCCTTCATGGGATGATCTTGGATCCACCTCTCCCTTCATGGGATGATCTTGGATCCACCTCTCCCTTCATGGGATGATCCTGGATGCACTACTCCCTTAAGGGGATGATCCTGGATGCACTACTCACTTCATGGGATGATCCTGGATGCACCTGTCCCTTCATGGGATGATCCTGAATGCACTACTCCCTTCAGGGGATGATTCTGGATGCACCATTCCCTTCATGGGATGATCTTGGATGCACCATTCCCTTCATGGGATGATCTTGGATGCACCATTCCCTTCATGGGATGATCTTGGATGCACCATTCCCTTCATGGGATGATCTTGGATGCACCAGTCCCTTCATGGGATGATCTTGGATGCACCTGTCCCTTCATGGGATGATCCTGAATGCACTACTCCCTTCAGGGGATGATTCTGGATGCACCTGTCCCTTCAGGGGATGATTCTGGATGCATCAGTCTCTTCATGGGATGATCATCGATGCACTAATCCCTTCATGGGATGATCCTGGATGCACCTGTCCCTTCATGGGATGATCTTGGGTGCACCTGTCCCTTCATGGGATGATCCTGGATGCACTACTCCCTTTATGGGATGATCTTGGATGCACCTGTCCCTTCATCAAATGATCCTGAATACACTACTCCCTTCAGGGGATGCTTCTGGATGCACCTGTCCCTTCATGGGATGACCCTGGATGCATCAGTCCCTTCATTGGATGATCCTGGATGCACCTGTACCTTCATGGGATGATCCTGGATGCACTACTCCCTTTAGGGGATGATCCTGGATGCTCCGGTCCCTTCAGTGGATGATCCTGGATGCACTACTCCCTTCGGGGGATGATCCTGGATGCACCTGTCCCTTCATGGGATGATCCTGGATGCACCTGTCCCTTCATGGGATAATCCTGGATGCACTACTCCCTTCATGGGATGATCCTGGATGCACCTGTCCCTTCATGGGATAATCCTGGATGCACCTGTCCCTTCATGGGATAATCCTGGATGCACTACTCCCTTTAGGGGATGATCCTGGATGCTCCGGTCCCTTCAGTGGATGATCCTGGATGCACTACTCCCTTCAGGGGATCATCCTGGATGCACCGGTCCCTTCATGGGATGATCCTGGATGCACCGGTCCCTTCATGGGATGATCCTGGATGCACCGGTCCCTTCATGGGATGATCCTGGGTGCACCGGTACCTTCATGGGATGATCCTGGATGCACCGGTCCCTTCAGGGGATGATCCTGGATGCTCTACTCCCTTCAGGGGATGATCCTGGATGCGCCTGTCCCTTCATGGGATGATCCTGGATGCACCTGTCCCTTCATGAGATGATCCTGGATGCACCGGTCCCTTCATGGGATGATTCTGGATGCACAGGTCCCTTCATGGGATGATTCTGGATGCACCTGTCCCTTCAGGGGATGATTCTGGATGCACATGTCCCTTCATGGGATGATCTTGGATGCACCTGTCCCTTCATGGGATGATCTTGGATGCACCTGTCCCTTCATGGGGTGATCCTGGATGCACTACTCCCTCAAGGGGATGATCCTGGATGCACTACTCCCTTCATGGGATGTTGGATGTACCTGTCCCTTCATGGGATGATCCTGGATGCACTACTCCCTTCAGGGGATGATTCTGGATGCACCTGTCCCTTCAGGGGATGATTCTGGGTGCACCTGTCCCTTCAGGGGATGATTCTGGGTGCACCTGTCCCTTCATGGGATGATCTTGGATGCACCTGTCCCTTCATGGGATGATCCTGGATGCACTACTCCCTTAAGGGTATGATCCTGGATGCACTACTCCCTTCATGGGATGATCTTGGATGCACCTGTCCCTTCATGGGATGATCCTGGATGCACTACTCCCTTCAGGGGATGATCCTGGATGCACCTGTCCCTTCATGGGATGATCCTGGATGCACTACTCCCTTCAGGGGATGATCCTGGATGCACCTGTCCCTTCATGGGATGATCCTGAATGCACTGCTCCCTTCAGGGGATGATCCTGGATGCACCACTCCCTTCATGGGATGATCTTGGATGCACCGGTCCCTTCATGGGATGATCTTGGATGCACCAGTCCCTTCATGGGATGATTTTGGATGCACCTGTCCCTTAATGGGATGATCCTGGATGCACCTGTCCCTTAATGGGATGATCCTGGATGCACCCGTCCCTTCATGGGATGATCCTGGATGCACTGGTCCCTTCATGAGATGATCCTGGATGCACTACTCCCTTCAGGGATAATCCTGGATGCACTGGTCCCTTCATGGGATGATCATGGATGCACTACTCCCTTCAAGGGATGATCATGGATGCACTACTCCCTTCAAGGGATGATCCTGGATGCACCGGTCCCTTCATGGGATGATCCTGGATGCACTACTCCCTTCAGGGTTTTATCCTGGATGCAGCGGTCCCTTCATGGGATGATCTTGGATGCACCGGTCCCTTCATGGGATGATCTTGAATGTACCTGTCCCTTCAGGGGATGATCCTGGATGCACTACTCCCTTCAGGGGATGATCCTGGATGCATCAGCCACTTCATGGGATGATCATGGATGCACTACTCCCTTCAGGGGATGATCCTGGATGCACTACTCCCTTCAGGGGATGATCCTGGATGTGCCTGTCCCTTCATGGGATGATCCTGGATGCATCGCCCCCTTCATGGGATGATCATGGATGCACTACTCCCTTCAGGGGATGATCCTGGATGCACCGGTCCCTTCATGGGATGATCCTGGATGCACTACTCCCTTCAGGGGATTATCCTGGATGCAGCGGTCCCTTCATGGGATGATCTTGGATGCACCGGTCCCTTCATGGGATGATCTTGAATGTACCTGTCCCTTCAGGGGATGATCCTGGATGTACTACTCCCTTCAGGGGATGATCCTGGATGCATCAGCCACTTCATGGAATGATCATGGATGCACTACTCCCTTCAGGGGATGATCCTGGATGCACTACTCCCTTCAGGGGATGATCCTGGATGCACTACTCCCTTCAGGGGATGATCCTGGATGCGCCTGTCCCTTCATGGGATGATCCTGGATGCATCGCCCCCTTCATGGGATGATCATGGATGCACTACTCCCTTAAGGGGATGATCATGGATGCACCACTCCCTTCAGGGGATGATCATGGATGCACTACTCCCTTCAGGGGATGATCATGGATACACTACTCCCTTCAGGGGATGATCCAGGATGCACCTGTCTGTAATTCCATTTCCGCAACCCAATCTTAATTTATCCACTTATTTTTGCACACAGCACTTCCACTAATTTCTTTGCACTGCTAGTCAGTTTACCCCCTGATACTACTTTCATTTCATCATATCTCTGTATCCTTCATAGATGTTAGTCTACAATCTACCTAATCCATAGTGGATACGCATCCACTTCCTTCGGGTGAAGGATCCCAAATGATGTAGGGCGGTACAGGATGGGTATCTGATGGGAACACAATTTTTTCACCACGAATTACTTGGATTTCGTGTTTGTATCCTGATGTGAATGCACAGTTCCTATAGATAGCTTTATTCATTTCTGACCCACTGCTGTTGTGTTTTTTTATAGTATCCAGGGATTGTAGCAATGATAGGTCAATAAAAATTCCCCTAAGCACCCTCCTTATTGTTTAAACATGATCCTGGATGCACCTGTCCCTTCAGGGGATGTTCCTGGATGCACTACTCCCTTCAGGGGATGATCCTGGATGCATCGGCCCCTCCATGGGATGATCATGAATGCACTACTCCCTTCAGGGGATGATCCTGGATGCACTACAGTGGATGATCCTGGATGCACTACTCCCTTCAGGGGATGATCCAGGATGCGCCTGTCCCTTCATGGGATGATCCTGGATTCACCTGTCCCTTCATGGGATGATCCTGGATTCACCTGTCCCTTCATGGGATGATCTTGGATCCACCTCTCCCTTCATGAGATGATCTTGGATCCACCCCTCCCTTCATGGGATGATCTTGGATCCACCGCTCCCTTCATGGGATGATCTTGGATCCACCTCTCCCTTCATGGGATGATTCTGGATGCACTACTCCCTTAAGGGGATGATCCTGGATGCACTACTCACTTCATGGGATGATCCTGGATGCACCTGTCCCTTCATGGGATGATCCTGAATGCACTACTCCCTTCAGGGGATGATTCTGGATGCACCTGTCCCTTTAGGGGATGATTCTGGATGCATCAGTCCCTTCATGGGATGATCCTGGATGCACCAGTCCCTTCATGGGATGATCCTGGATGCACCAGTCCCTTCATGGGATGATCCTGGATGCACCAGTCCCTTCATGGGATGATCCTGGATGCACCAGTCCCTTCAGGGGATGATCTTGGATGCACCATTCCCTTCATGGGATGATCTTGGATGCACCTGTCCCTTCATGGGATGATCTTGGATGCACCTGTCCCTTCATGGGATGATCCTGAATGCACTACTCCCTTCAGGGGATGATTCTGGATGCACCTGTCCCTTCAGGGGATGATTCTGGATGCATCAGTCTCTTCATGTGATGATCATGGATGCACTAATCCCTTCATGGGATGATCCTGGATGCACCTGTCCCTTCATGGGATGATCTTGGGTGCACCTGTCCCTTCATGGGATGATCCTGGATGCACTACTCCCTTTATGGGATGATCTTGGATGCACCTGTCCCTTCATCAAATGATCCTGAATACACGACTCCCTTCAGGGGATGCTTCTGGATGCACCTGTCCCTTCATGGGATGACCCTGGATGCATCAGTCCCTTCATTGGATGATCCTGGATGCACCTGTCCCTTCATGGGATGATCCTGGATGCACTACTCCCTTTAGGGGATGATCCTGGATGCTCCGGTCCCTTCAGTGGATGATCCTGGATGCACTACTCCCTTCGGGGGATGATCCTGGATGCACCAGTCCCTTCATGGGATGATCCTGGATGCACCGGTCCCTTCATGGGATGATCTTGGATGCACCTGTCCCTTCATGGGATGATCCTGGAAGCACCGGTCCCTTCATGGGATGATCCTGGATGCACCTGTCCCTTCATGGGATGATCCTGGATGCACCTGTCCCTTCAAGGGATGATCCTGGATGCACCTGTCCCTTCATGGGATGTTGAATGTACCTGTCCCTTCATGGGATGATCCTGGATGCACTACTCCCTTCAGGGGATGATTCTGGATGCACCTGTCCCTTCAGGGGATGATTCTGGGTGCCCCTGTCCCTTCAGGGGATGATTCTGGATGCATCAGTCTCTTCATGGGATGATCATGGATGCACTAATCCCTTCATGGGATGATCCTGGATGCGCCTGTCCCTTCATGGGATGATCCTGGATGCATCGCCCCCTTCATGGGATGATCATGGATGCACTACTCCCTTCAGGGGATGATCCTGGATGCACCGGTCCCTTCATGGGATGATCCTGGATGCACTACTCCCTTCAGGGGATTATCCTGGATGCAGCGTTCCCTTCATGGGATGATCTTGAATGTACCTGTCCCTTCAGGGGATGATCCTGGATGCACTACTCCCTTCAGGGGATGATCCTGGATGCATCAGCCACTTCATGGGATGATCATGGATGCACTACTCCCTTCAGGGGATGATCCTGGATGCACTACTCCCTTCAGGGGATGATCCTGGATGCACTACTCCCTTCAGGGGATGATCCTGGATGCGCCTGTCCCTTCATGGGATGATCCTGGATGCATCGCCCCCTTCATGGGATGATCATGGATGCACTACTCCCTTCAGGGGATGATCATGGATGCACCACTCCCTTCAGGGGATGATCATGGATGCACTACTCCCTTCAGGGGATGATCCAGGATGCACCTATCTTTTCATGGGATGATCCTGGATGCACTCCACCCTTCATGGGATGATCCTGGATGCACCTGTCCCTTCAGGGGATGTTCCTGGATGCACTACTCCCTTCAGGGGATGATCCTGGGTGCATTACAGTGGATGATCCTGGATGCACTACTCCCTTCAGGGGATGATCCAGGATGCGCCTGTCCCTTCATGGGATGATCCTGGATTCACCTGTCCCTTCATGGGATGATCCTGGATTCACCTGTCCCTTCATGGGATGATCTTGGATCCACCTCTCCCTTCATGGGATGATCTTGGATCCACCTCTCCCTTCATGGGATGATCTTGGATCCACCTCTCCCTTCATGGGATGATCCTGGATGCACTACTCCCTTAAGGGGATGATCCTGGATGCACTACTCACTTCATGGGATGATCCTGGATGCACCTGTCCCTTCATGGGATGATCCTGAATGCACTACTCCCTTCAGGGGATGATTCTGGATGCACCATTCCCTTCATGGGATGATCTTGGATGCACCATTCCCTTCATGGGATGATCTTGGATGCACCTGTCCCTTCATGGGATGATCCTGAATGCACTACTCCCTTCAGGGGATGATTCTGGATGCACCTGTCCCTTCAGGGGATGATTCTGGATGCACCTGTCCCTTCAGGGGATGATTCTGGATGCATCAGTCTCTTCATGGGATGATCATCGATGCACTAATCCCTTCATGGGATGATCCTGGATGCACCTGTCCCTTCATGGGATGATCTTGGGTGCACCTGTCCCTTCATGGGATGATCCTGGATGCACTACTCCCTTTATGGGATGATCTTGGATGCACCTGTCCCTTCATCAAATGATCCTGAATACACTACTCCCTTCAGGGGATGCTTCTGGATGCACCTGTCCCTTCATGGGATGACCCTGGATGCATCAGTCCCTTCATTGGATGATCCTGGATGCACCTGTACCTTCATGGGATGATCCTGGATGCACTACTCCCTTTAGGGGATGATCCTGGATGCTCCGGTCCCTTCAGTGGATGATCCTGGATGCACTACTCCCTTCGGGGGATGATCCTGGATGCACCTGTCCCTTCATGGGATGATCCTGGATGCACCTGTCCCTTCATGGGATAATCCTGGATGCACTACTCCCTTCATGGGATGATCCTGGATGCACATGTCCCTTCATGGGATAATCCTGGATGCACTACTCCCTTTAGGGGATGATCCTGGATGCTCCGGTCCCTTCAGTGGATGATCCTGGATGCACTACTCCCTTCAGGGGATCATCCTGGATGCACCGGTCCCTTCATGGGATGATCCTGGATGCACCGGTCCCTTCATGGGATGATCCTGGATGCACCGGTCCCTTCATGGGATGATCCTGGATGCACCGGTACCTTCATGGGATGATCCTGGATGCACCGGTCCCTTCAGGGGATGATCCTGGATGCTCTACTCCCTTCAGGGGATGATCCTGGATGCGCCTGTCCCTTCATGGGATGATCCTGGATGCACCGGTCCCTTCATGGGATGATCCTGGATGCACCAGTCCCTTCATGGGATGATTCTGGATGCACAGGTCCCTTCATGGGATGATTCTGGATGCACCTGTCCCTTCAGGGGATGATTCTGGATGCACATGTCCCTTCATGGGATGATCTTGGATGCACCTGTCCCTTCATGGGATGATCTTGGATGCACCTGTCCCTTCATGGGGTGATCCTGGATGCACTACTCCCTTAAGGGGATGATCCTGGATGCACTACTCCCTTCATGGGATGTTGGATGTACCTGTCCCTTCATGGGATGATCCTGGATGCACTACTCCCTTCAGGGGATGATTCTGGATGCACCTGTCCCTTCAGGGGATGATTCTGGGTGCACCTGTCCCTTCATGGGATGATCTTGGATGCACCTGTCCCTTCATGGGATGATCTTGGATGCACCTGTCCCTTCATGGGATGATCCTGGATGCACTACTCCCTTAAGGGTATGATCCTGGATGCACTACTCCCTTCATGGGATGATCTTGGATGCACCTGTCCCTTCATGGGATGATCCTGGATGCACTACTCCCTTCAGGGGATGATCCTGGATGCACCTGTCCCTTCATGGGATGATCCTGGATGCACTACTCCCTTCAGGGGATGATCCTGGATGCACCTGTCCCTTCATGGGATGATCCTGAATGCACTGCTCCCTTCAGGGGATGATCCTGGATGCACCACTCCCTTCATGGGATGATCTTGGATGCACCGGTCCCTTCATGGGATGATCTTGGATGCACCAGTCCCTTCATGGGATGATTTTGGATGCACCTGTCCCTTAATGGGATGATCCTGGATGCACCCGTCCCTTAATGGGATGATCCTGGATGCACCCGTCCCTTCATGGGATGATCCTGGATGCACCGGTCCCTTCATGAGATGATCCTGGATGCACTACTCCCTTCAGGGATAATCCTGGATGCACTGGTCCCTTCATGGGATGATCATGGATGCACTACTCCCTTCAAGGGATGATCCTGGATGCACCGGTCCCTTCATGGGATGATCCTGGATGCACTACTCCCTTCAGGGTTTTATCCTGGATGCAGCGGTCCCTTCATGGGATGATCTTGGATGCACCGGTCCCTTCATGGGATGATCTTGAATGTACCTGTCCCTTCAGGGGATGATCCTGGATGCACTACTCCCTTCAGGGGATGATCCTGGATGCATCAGCCACTTCATGGGATGATCATGGATGCACTACTCCCTTCAGGGGATGATCCTGGATGCACTACTCCCTTCAGGGGATGATCCTGGATGTGCCTGTCCCTTCATGGGATGATCCTGGATGCATCGCCCCCTTCATGGGATGATCATGGATGCACTACTCCCTTCAGGGGATGATCCTGGATGCACCGGTCCCTTCATGGGATGATCCTGGATGCACTACTCCCTTCAGGGGATTATCCTGGATGCAGCGGTCCCTTCATGGGATGATCTTGAATGTACCTGTCCCTTCAGGGGATGATCCTGGATGCACTACTCCCTTCAGGGGATGATCCTGGATGCATCAGCCACTTCATGGAATGATCATGGATGCACTACTCCCTTCAGGGGATGATCCTGGATGCACTACTCCCTTCAGGGGATGATCCTGGATGCACTACTCCCTTCAGGGGATGATCCTGGATGCGCCTGTCCCTTCATGGGATGATCCTGGATGCATCGCCCCCTTCATGGGATGATCATGGATGCACTACTCCCTTCAGGGGATGATCATGGATGCACCACTCCCTTCAGGGGATGATCATGGATGTACTACTCCCTTCAGGGGATGATCCAGGATGCACCTATCTTGTCATGGGATGATCCTGGATGCACTCCACCCTTCATGGGATGATCCTGGATGCACCTGTCCCATCAGGGGATGATCCTGGATGCACTACTCCCTTCAGGGGATGATCCTGGATGCATCGGCCCCTTCAGGGGATGATCATGGATGCACTACTCCCTTCAGGGGATGATCATGGATACACTACTCCCTTCAGGGGATGATCCAGGATGCACCTGTCTGTAATTCCATTTCCGCAACCCAATCTTAATTTATCCACATATTTTTGCACACAGCACTTCCACTAATTTCTTTGCACTGCTAGTCAGTTTACCCCCTGATACTACTTTCCTTTCATCATATCTCTGTATCCTTCATAGATGTTAGTCTACAATCTACCTAATCCATAGTGGATACGCATCCACTTCCTTCGGGTGAAGGATCCCAAATGATGTAGGGCGGTACAGGATGGGTATCTGATGGGAACACAATTTTTTCACCACGAATTACTTGGATTTCGTGTTTGTATCCTGATGTGAATGCACAGTTCCTATAGATAGCTTTATTCATTTCTGACCCACTGCTGTTATGTGTTTTTTTATAGTATCCAGGGATTGTAGCAATGATAGGTCAATAAAAATTCCCCTAAGCACCCTCCTTATTGTTTAAACATGATCCTGGATGCACCTGTCCCTTCAGGGGATGTTCCTGGATGCACTACTCCCTTCAGGGGATGATCCTGGATGCATCGGCCCCTCCATGGGATGATCATGGATGCACTACTCCCTTCAGGGGATGATCCTGGATGCACTACAGTGGATGATCCTGGATGCACTACTCCCTTCAGGGGATGATCCAGGATGCGCCTGTCCCTTCATGGGATGATCCTGGATTCACCTGTCCCTTCATGGGATGATCCTGGATTCACCTGTCCCTTCATGGGATGATCTTGGATCCACCTCTCCCTTCATGAGATGATCTTGGATCCACCCCTCCCTTCATGGGATGATCTTGGATCCACCGCTCCCTTCATGGGATGATCTTGGATCCACCTCTCCCTTCATGGGATGATTCTGGATGCACTACTCCCTTAAGGGGATGATCCTGGATGCACTACTCACTTCATGGGATGATCCTGGATGCACCTGTCCCTTCATGGGATGATCCTGAATGCACTACTCCCTTCAGGGGATGATTCTGGATGCACCTGTCCCTTTAGGGGATGATCCTGGATGCACTACAGGGGATGATCCTGGATGCACTACTCTCTTCAGGGGATGATCCTGGATGCACTACTCCCTTCGGGGGATGATCCTGGATGTGCCTGTCCCTTCATGGGATGATCCTGGATGCACCTGTCCCTTCATGGGATGATCCTGGATGCACCTGTCCCTTCATGGGATGATCTTGGATGAACTACTCCCTTCAGGGGATGATCCTGGATGCGCCTGTCCCTTCATGGGATGATCCTGGATGCATCGCCCCCTTCATGGGATGATCATGGATGCACTACTCCCTTCAGGGGATGGTCCTGGATGCACCAGTCCCTTCATGGGATGATCTTGGATGCACCAGTCCCTTCATGGGATGATCTTGGATACACCTGTCCCTTCATGGGATGATCCTTGATGCATCGGTCCCTTCATGGGATGATCCTGGATGCACTACTCCCTTCATGGGATGATCCTGTATGCATCGGTCCCTTCATTGGAAGATCATGGATGCACTACTCCCTTCAGGGGATGATTCTGGATTCACCTGTCCCTTCAGGGGATGATTCTGGATGCACCTGTCCCTTCAAGGGATGATCTTGGATGCACCTGTCCCTTAATGGGATGATCCTGGATGCACCTGTCCCTTAGTGGGATGATCCTGGATGCACCTGTCCCTTAGTGGGATGATTCTGGATGCACCTGTCCCTTCAGGGGATGATCCTGGATGCACCGGTCCCTTCATGGGATGATCCTGGATACACCGGTCCCTTCATGGGATGATTCTGGATGCACAGGTCCCTTCATGGGATGATTCTGGATGCACCTGTCCCTTCAGGGGATGATTCTGGATGCACCTGTCCCTTCATGGGATGATCTTGGATGCACCTGTCCCTTCATGGGATGATCTTGATGCACCTGTCCCTTCATGGGATGATCTTGGATGCACCTGTCCCTTCATGGGATGATCTTGGATGCACCTGTCCCTTCATGGGATGATCCTGGATGCACTACTCCCTTAAGGGGATGATCCTGGATGCACTACTCCCTTCATGGGATGTTGGATGTACCTGTCCCTTCATGGGATGATCCTGGATGCACTACTCCCTTCAGGGGATGATTCTGGATGCGCCTGTCCCTTCATGGGATGATCCTGGATGCACAGGTCCCTTCATGGGATGATCCTGGATACACTGGTCCCTTCATGGGATGATTCTGGATGCACAGGTCCCTTCATGGGATGATTCTGGATGCACCTGTCCCTTCAGGGGATGATTCTGGATGCACCTGTCCCTTCAGGGGATGATTCTGGATGCACCTGTCCCTTCATGGGATGATCTTGATGCACCTGTCCCTTCATGGGATGATCTTGATGCACCTGTCCCTTCATGGGATGATCTTGGATGCACCTGTCCCTTCATGGGATGATCCTGGATGCACTACTCCCTTAAGGGGATGATCCTGGATGCACTACTCCCTTCATGGGATGTTGGATGTACCTGTCCCTTCATGGGATGATCCTGGATGCACTACTCCCTTCAGGGGATGTTTCTGGATTCACCTGTCCCTTCAGGGGATGATTCTGGATGCACCTGTCCCTTCAAGGGATGATCTTGGATGCACCTGTCCCTTAATGGGATGATCCTGGATGCACCTGTCCCTTAGTGGGATGATCCTGGATGCACCCGTCCCTTCATGGGATGATCCTGGATGCACTGGTCCCTTCATGAGATGATCCTGGATAGACTACTCCCTTCAGGGGATAATCCTGGATGCACTGGTCCCTACATGGGATGATCATGGATGCACTACTCCCTTCAGGGGATGATCCTGGATGCACCGGTCCCTTCATGGGATGATCCTGGATGCACTACTCCCTTCAGGGGATTATCCTGGATGCAGCGGTCCCTTCATGGGATGATCTTGGATGCACCTGTCCCTTCATGGGATGATCTTGGGTGCACCTGTCCCTTCATGGGATGATCCTGGATGCACTACTCCCTTCATGGGATGATCTTGGATGCACCTGTCCCTTCATGGAATGATCCTGAATACACTACTCCCTTCAGGGGATGCTTTTGGATGCACTAGTCCCTTCATGGGATGATCTTGGATGCACTAGTCCCTTCATGGGATGATCTTGGATGCACTAGTCCCTTCATGGGATGATCTTGGATGCACCTGTCCCTTCATGGGATGATCCTGGATGCACCTGTCCTTTCATGGGATGATCCTGAATGCACTACTCCCTTCAGGGGATGATTCTGGATGCACCTGTCCCTTCATGGGATGATCTTGGATGCACTAGTCCCTTCATGGGATGATCTTGGATGCACTAGTCCCTTCATGGGATGATCTTGGATGCACCTGTCCCTTCATGGGATGATCTTGGATGCACTAATCCCTTCATGGGATGATCCTGGATGCACCTGTCCCTTCATGGGATGATCTTGGGTGCACCTGTCCCTTCATGGAATGATCCTGGATGCACTACTCCCTTCATGGGATGATCTTGGATGCACCTGTCCCTTCATGGAATGATCCTGAATACACTACTCCCTTCAGGGGATGCTTCTGGATGCACCTGTCCCTTCATGGGATGACCCTGGATGCATCAGTCCCTTCATTGGATGATCCTGGATGCACCTGTCCCTTCATGGGATGATCCTGGATGCACTACTCCCTTTAGGGGATGATCCTGGATGCTCCGGTCCCTTCAGTGGATGATCCTGGATGCACTACTCCCTTCAGGGGATGATCCTGGATGCACCAGTCCCTTCATGGGATGATCCTGGATGCACCGGTCCCTTCATGGGATGATCCTGGAAGCACCTGTCCCTTCATGGGTTGATCCTGGAAGCACCTGTCCCTTCATGGGATGATCCTGGATGCACCTGTCCCTTCAGGGGATGATCCTGGATGCACCTGTCCCTTCAGGGGATGATCCTGGATGCACTACTCCCTTCAGGGTATGATCCTGGATGCATCGGCCCCTTCATGGTATGATCCTGGATGCACTACTCCCTTCAGGGGATGATCCTGGATGCACTACTCCCTTCAGGGGATGATCCTGGATGCACTACTCCCTTCAGGGGATGATCCTGGATGCACTACTCCCTTCAGGGGATGATCCTGGATGCGCCTGTCCCTTCATGGGATGATCCTGGATGCTCCGGTCCCTTCAGTGGATGATCCTGGATGCACTATTCCTTCAGTGGATGATCCTGGATGCACTATTCCTTCAGGGGATGATCCTGGATGCACCGGTCCCTTCATGGGATGATCCTGGATGCACCGGTCCCTTCATGGGATGATCTTGGATGCACCGGTCCCTTCATGGGATGATCCTGGATGCACCTGTCCCTTCATGGGATGATCTTGGATGCACCGGTCCCTTCATGGGATGATCTTGGATGCACCGGTCCCTTCATGGGATGATCCTGGATGCACCGGTCCCTTCATTGGAAGATCATGGATGCACTACTCCCTTCAGGGGGATGATCCTGGCTGCACTGGTCCCTTCATGGGATGATCCTGGCTGCACCGGTCCCTTCATGGGATGATCCTGGCTGCACCGGTACCTTCAGGGGATGATCCTGGCTGCATCTTTCCCTTCAGGGGATGATCCTTGATGCACTACTCCCTTCAGGGGATGATCTGGATGCACTACTTCCTTCAGGGGAATATCCTGGATACACCTTTCCTTCATGGGATGATCCGGGATGCAGCGGTCCCTTCATGGGATGATCCTGGATGCACTACTCCCTTCAGGGGATGATCCAATATGCACCCATCCCTTCATGGAATGATCATGGATGCACTACTCCCTTCAGGGGATGATCCTGGATGCACCGGTCCCTTCATGGGATGATCTTGGATGCACCTGTCCCTTCATGGGATGATCCTGGATGCACTACTCCCTTAAGGGAATGATCCTGGATGCACTACTCCCTTCATGGGATGATCTTGGATGCATCTATCCCTTCATGGGATGATCCTGGATGCACCAGTCCCTTCATGGGATGATCCTGGATGCACCAGTCCCTTCATGGGATGATCCTGGATGCACCAGTCCCTTCATGGGATGATCCTGGATGCACTACTCCCTTCAGGGGATGATCCTGGATGCACTACTCCCTTCAGGGGATGATCCTGGATGCATCGACCTCTTCATGGGATGATCATAGATGCACTACTCCCTTCAGGGGATGATCCTGGATGCACTACAGGGGATGATCCTGGATGCACTACTCTCTTCAGGGGATGATCCTGGATGCGCTTGTCCCTTCATAGGATGATCCTGGATGCACCTGTCCCTTCATGGGATGATCCTGGATGCACCTGTCCCTTCATGGGATGATCCTGGATGCACCTGTCCCTTCATGGGATGATCCTGGATGCACCTGTCCCTTCATGGGATGATCCTGGATGCATCGGCCCCTTCATGGGATGATCCTGGATGCACCGGTCCCTTCATGAGATGATCCTGGATGCACTACTCCCTTCAGGGAATGATCCTGGATGCATGGGCCCCTTCATGGGATGATCCTGGTTGCACTACTCCCTTCAGGGGGTGATCCTGGATGCACTACTCCCTTCAGGGGATTGATCCTGGATGCACCTGTCCTTTCATGGGATGATCCTGGATGCACTACTCCCTTAATGGGATGATCTTGGATGCACCAGTCCCTTCATGGGATGATCTTGGATGCACCTGTCCCTTCATGGGATGATCTTGGATGCACCTGTCCCTTCATGGGATGATCCTAAATGCACTACTCCCTTCAGGGGATGATTCTGGATGCATCAGTCCCTTCATGGGATGATCCTGGATGCACCTGTCCCTTCATGGGATGATCCTGGATGCACCTGTCCCTTCATGGGATGATCTTGGATGCACCTGTCCCTTCAGGGGATGATCCTGGATGCACTACTCCCTTCATGGGATGATCTTGGATGCACCTATCCCTTCATTGGATGATCCTGGATGCACCGGTCCCTTCAGGGGATGATCCTGGATGCACTACTCCCTTCAGGGGATGATCCTGGATGCACTACTCCCTTCAGGGGATGATCCTGGATGCATCGGCCTCTTCATGGGATGATCATAGATGCACTACTCCCTTTAGGGGATGATCCTGGATGCACTACAGGGGATGATCCTGGATGCACTACTCTCTTCAGGGGATGATCCTGGATGCACTACTCCCTTCGGGGGATGATCCTGGATGCGCCTGTCCCTTCATGGGATGATCCTGGATGCACCTGTCCCTTCATGGGATGATCCTGGATGCACCTGTCCCTTCATGGGATGATCTTGGATGAAGTACTCCCTTCAGGGGATGATCCTGGATGCGCCTGTCCCTTCATGGGATGATCCTGGATGCATCGCCCCCTTCATGGGATGATCCTGGATGCACCTGTCCTTTCATGGGATGATCCTGGATGCACTACTCCCTTCATGGGATGATCTTGGATGCACCAGTCCCTTCATGGGATGATCTTGGATGCACCTGTCCCTTCATGGGATGATCTTGGATGCACCTGTCCCTTCATGGGATGATCCTAAATGCACCTGTCCCTTCATGGGATGATCCTAAATGCACTACTCCCTTCAGGGGATGATTCTGGATGCATCAGTCCCTTCATGGGATGATCCTGGATGCACCTGTCCCTTCATGGGATGATCTTGGATGCACCTGTCCCTTCATGGGATGATCCTGGATGCACTACTCCCTTAAGGGGATGATCCTGGATGCACTACTCCCTTCATGGGATGATCTTGGATGCACCTATCCCTTCATTGGATGATCCTGGATGCACCGGTCCCTTCATGGGATGATCCTGGATGCACTACTCCCTTCAGGGGATGATCCTGGATGCACTACTCCCTTCAGGGGATGATCCTGGATGCATCGGCCTCTTCATGGGATGATCATAGATGCACTACTCCCTTTAGGGGATGATCCTGGATGCACTACAGGGGATGATCCTGGATGCACTACTCTCTTCAGGGGATGATCCTGGATGCACTACTCCCTTCGGGGGATGATCCTGGATGTGCCTGTCCCTTCATGGGATGATCCTGGATGCACCTGTCCCTTCATGGGATGATCCTGGATGCACCTGTCCCTTCATGGGATGATCTTGGATGAACTACTCCCTTCAGGGGATGATCCTGGATGCGCCTGTCCCTTCATGGGATGATCCTGGATGCATCGCCCCCTTCATGGGATGATCATGGATGCACTACTCCCTTCAGGGGATGGTCCTGGATGCACCAGTCCCTTCATGGGATGACCTTGGATGCACCAGTCCCTTCATGGGATGATCTTGGATACACCTGTCCCTTCATGGGATGATCCTTGATGCATCGGTCCCTTCATGGGATGATCCTGGATGCACTACTCCCTTCATGGGATGATCCTGTATGCATCGGTCCCTTCATTGGAAGATCATGGATGCACTACTCCCTTCAGGGGATGATCCTGGCTGCACCGGTCCCTTCATGGGATGATCCTGGCTGCACCTGTCCCTTCAGGGGATGATCCTGGCTGCACCTGTCCCTTCAGGGGATGATCCTTGATGCACTACTCCCTTCAGGGGATGATCTGGATGCACTACTTCCTTCAGGGGAATATCCTCGATACACCTGTCCCTTCATGGGATGATCCGGGATGCAGCGGTCCCTTCATGGGATGATCCTGGATGCACTACTCCCTTCATGGGATGATCCTATATGCACCTGTCCCTTCATGGAATGATCGTGGATGCACTACTTCCTTCAGGGGATGATCCTGGATGCACCGGTCCCTTCATGGGATGATCCTGGATGCACCGGTCCCTTCATGGGATGATCCTGGATGCACCTCTGTCTCTTCATGGGATGATCCTGGATGCACTACTCCCTTCCGGGGATGATCCTGGATGCACCTGTCCCTTCATGGGATGATCCTGGATGCACCTGTCCCTTCAGGGGATGATCCTGTATGCACTACTCCCTTAAGGGGATGATCCTGTATGCACTACTCCCTTAAGGGGATGATCCTGGATGCATCGGTCCCTTCATGGGATGATCCTGGATGCACTACTCCCTTCAGGGGATGATCCTGGATGCACCGGTCCTTTCATGGGATGATCCTGGATGCACTACTCCCTTCATGGCATGATCTTGGATGTACCTGTCCCTTCATGGGATGATCCTGGATGCACCTTTCTCTTCATGGGATTATCCTGGATGCAGCGGTCTCTTCATGGGATGATCCTGGATGCACTACTCCCTTCATGGGATGATCCTGGATGCACTACTCCCTTCAGGGGATGATCCTGGATGCACTAATCCCTTCAAGGGATGATCCTGGATACACCTGTCCCTTCATGGGATGATCCTGGATGCATCGGTCCCTTCATGGGATGATCCTGGATGCACTACTCCCTTCATGGGATGATCCTGGATGCATCGGTCCCTTCATTGGAAGATCATGGATCCACTACTCCCTTCAGGGGATGATCCTGGATGCACTACTCCCTTCAGGGGATGGTCCTGGATGCACCAGTCCCTTCATGGGATGATCTTGGATGCACCTGTCCCTTCATGGGATGATCTTGGATACACCTGTCCCTTCATGGGATGATCCTTGATGCATCGGTCCCTTCATGGGATGATCCTGGATGCACTACTCCCTTCATGGGATGATCCTGTATGCATCGGTCCCTTCATTGGAAGACCATGGATGCACTACTCCCTTAAGGGGATGATCCTGGCTGCACCGGTCCCTTCATGGGATGATCCTGGCTGCACCTGTCCCTTCAGGGGATGATCTGGATGCACTACTTCCTTCAGGGGAATATCCTCGATACACCTGTCCCTTCATGGGATGATCCGGGATGCAGCGGTCCCTTCATGGGATGGTCCTGGATGCACTACTCCCTTCATGGGATGATCCTATATGCACCTGTCCCTTCATGGAATGATCGTGGATGCACTACTTCCTTCAGGGGATGATCCTGGATGCACTACTCCCTTCAGGGGATGATCCTGGATGCACTACTCCCTTCAGGGGATGATCTGGATGCACTACTTCCTTCAGGGGAATATCCTCGATACACCTGTCCCTTCATGGGATGATCCGGGATGCAGCGGTCCCTTCATGGGATGGTCCTGGATGCACTACTCCCTTCATGGGATGATCCTATATGCACCTGTCCCTTCATGGAATGATCGTGGATGCACTACTTCCTTCAGGGGATGATCCTGGATGCACTACTCCCTTCAGGGGATGATCCTGGATGCACTACTCCCTTCAGGGGATGGTCCTGGATGCACCAGTCCCTTCATGGGATGATCTTGGATGCACCAGTCCCTTCATGGGATGATCTTGGATACACCTGTCCCTTCATGGGATGATCCTAAATGCACTACTCCCTTCAGGGGATGATTCTGGATGCATCAGTCCCTTCATGGGATGATCCTGGATGCACCTGTCCCTTCATGGGATGATCCTGGATGCACCTGTCCCTTCATGGGATGATCTTGGATGCACCTGTCCCTTCAGGGGATGATCCTGGATGCACTACTCCCTTCATGGGATGATCTTGGATGCACCTATCCCTTCATTGGATGATCCTGGATGCACCGGTCCCTTCAGGGGATGATCCTGGATGCACTACTCCCTTCAGGGGATGATCCTGGATGCACTACTCCCTTCAGGGGATGATCCTGGATGCACTACTCCCTTCAGGGGATGATCCTGGATGCATCGGCCTCTTCATGGGATGATCATAGATGCACTACTCCCTTTAGGGGATGATCCTGGATGCACTACAGGGGATGATCCTGGATGCACTACTCTCTTCAGGGGATGATCCTGGATGCACTACTCCCTTCGGGGGATGATCCTGGATGCGCCTGTCCCTTCATGGGATGATCCTGGATGCACCTGTCCCTTCATGGGATGATCCTGGATGCACCTGTCCCTTCATGGGATGATCTTGGATGAACTACTCCCTTCAGGGGATGATCCTGGATGCGCCTGTCCCTTCATGGGATGATCCTGGATGCATCGCCCCCTTCATGGGATGATCCTGGATGCACCTGTCCTTTCATGGGATGATCCTGGATGCACTACTCCCTTCATGGGATGATCTTGGATGCACCAGTCCCTTCATGGGATGATCTTGGATGCACCTGTCCCTTCATGGGATGATCTTGGATGCACCTGTCCCTTCATGGGATGATCCTAAATGCACCTGTCCCTTCATGGGATGATCCTAAATGCACTACTCCCTTCAGGGGATGATTCTGGATGCATCAGTCCCTTCATGGGATGATCCTGGATGCACCTGTCCCTTCATGGGATGATCTTGGATGCACCTGTCCCTTCATGGGATGATCTTGGATGCACCAGTCCCTTCATGGGATGATCTTGGATGCACCTGTCCCTTCATGGGATGATCTTGGATGCACCTGTCCCTTCATGGGATGATCTTGGATGCACCTGTCCCTTCATGGGATGATCCTAAATGCACCTGTCCCTTCATGGGATGATCCTAAATGCACTACTCCCTTCAGGGGATGATTCTGGATGCATCAGTCCCTTCATGGGATGATCCTGGATGCACCTGTCCCTTCATGGGATGATCCTGGATGCACCTGTCCCTTCATGGGATGATCTTGGATGCACCTGTCCCTTCAGGGGATGATCCTGGATGCACTACTCCCTTCATGGGATGATCTTGGATGCACCTATCCCTTCATTGGATGATCCTGGATGCACCGGTCCCTTCATGGGATGATCCTGGATGCACTACTCCCTTCAGGGGATGATCCTGGATGCACTACTCCCTTCAGGGGATGATCCTGGATGCATCGGCCTCTTCATGGGATGATCATATATGCACTACTCCCTTTAGGGGATGATCCTGGATGCACTACAGGGGATGATCCTGGATGCACTACTCTCTTCAGGGGATGATCCTGGATGCACTACTCCCTTCGGGGGATGATCCTGGATGCGCCTGTCCCTTCATGGGATGATCCTGGATGCACCTGTCCCTTCATGGGATGATCCTGGATGCACCTGTCCCTTCATGGGATGATCTTGGATGAACTACTCCCTTCAGGGGATGATCCTGGATGCGCCTGTCCCTTCATGGGATGATCCTGGATGCATCGCCCCCTTCATGGGATGATCCTGGATGCACCTGTCCTTTCATGGGATGATCCTGGATGCACTACTCCCTTCATGGGATGATCTTGGATGCACCAGTCCCTTCATGGGATGATCTTGGATGCACCTGTCCCTTCATGGGATGATCTTGGATGCACCTGTCCCTTCATGGGATGATCCTAAATGCACCTGTCCCTTCATGGGATGATCCTAAATGCACTACTCCCTTCAGGGGATGATTCTGGATGCATCAGTCCCTTCATGGGATGATCCTGGATGCACCTGTCCCTTCATGGGATGATCTTGGATGCACCTGTCCCTTCATGGGATGATCCTGGATGCACTACTCCCTTAAGGGGATGATCCTGGATGCACTACTCCCTTCATGGGATGATCTTGGATGCACCTATCCCTTCATTGGATGATCCTGGATGCACCGGTCCCTTCATGGGATGATCCTGGATGCACTACTCCCTTCAGGGGATGATCCTGGATGCACTACTCCCTTCAGGGGATGATCCTGGATGCATCGGCCTCTTCATGGGATGATCATAGATGCACTACTCCCTTTAGGGGATGATCCTGGATGCACTACAGGGGATGATCCTGGATGCACTACTCTCTTCAGGGGATGATCCTGGATGCACTACTCCCTTCGGGGGATGATCCTGGATGTGCCTGTCCCTTCATGGGATGATCCTGGATGCACCTGTCCCTTCATGGGATGATCCTGGATGCACCTGTCCCTTCATGGGATGATCTTGGATGAACTACTCCCTTCAGGGGATGATCCTGGATGCGCCTGTCCCTTCATGGGATGATCCTGGATGCATCACCCCCTTCATGGGATGATCATGGATGCACTACTCCCTTCAGGGGATGGTCCTGGATGCACCAGTCCCTTCATGGGATGATCTTGGATGCACCAGTCCCTTCATGGGATGATCTTGGATACACCTGTCCCTTCATGGGATGATCTTGGATACACCTGTCCCTTCATGGGATGATCCTTGATGCATCGGTCCCTTCATGGGATGATCCTGGATGCACTACTCCCTTCATGGGATGATCCTGTATGCATCGGTCCCTTCATTGGAAGATCATGGATGCACTACTCCCTTCAGGGGATGATCCTGGCTGCACCGGTCCCTTCATGGGATGATCCTGGCTGCACCTGTCCCTTCAGGGGATGATCCTGGCTGCACCTGTCCCTTCAGGGGATGATCCTTGATGCACTACTCCCTTCAGGGGATGATCTGGATGCACTACTTCCTTCAGGGGAATATCCTCGATACACCTGTCCCTTCATGGGATGATCCGGGATGCAGCGGTCCCTTCATGGGATGATCCTGGATGCACTACTCCCTTCATGGGATGATCCTATATGCACCTGTCCCTTCATGGAATGATCGTGGATGCACTACTTCCTTCAGGGGATGATCCTGGATGCACCGGTCCCTTCATGGGATGATCCTGGATGCACCGGTCCCTTCATGGGATGGTCCTGGATGCACCTCTGTCTCTTCATGGGATTATCCTGGATGCAGCGGTTTCTTCATGGGATGATCCTGGATGCACTACTCCCTTCCGGGGATGATCCTGGATGCACCTGTCCCTTCATGGGATGATCCTGGATGCACCTGTCCCTTCAGGGGATGATCCTGTATGCACTACTCCCTTAAGGGGATGATCCTGTATGCACTACTCCCTTAAGGGGATGATCCTGTATGCACTACTCCCTTAAGGGGATGATCCTGGATGCATCGGTCCCTTCATGGGATGATCCTGGATGCACTACTCCCTTCAGGGGATGATCCTGGATGCACCGGTCCTTTCATGGGATGATCCTGGATGCACTACTCCCTTCATGGCATGATCTTGGATGTACCTGTCCCTTCATGGGATGATCCTGGATGCACCTTTCTCTTCATGGGATTATCCTGGATGCAGCGGTCTCTTCATGGGATGATCCTGGATGCACTACTCCCTTCATGGGATGATCCTGGATGCACTACTCCCTTCAGGGGATGATCCTGGATGCACTAATCCCTTCAAGGGATGATCCTGGATACACCTGTCCCTTCATGGGATGATCCTGGATGCATCGGTCCCTTCATGGGATGATCCTGGATGCACTACTCCCTTCATGGGATGATCCTGGATGCATCGGTCCCTTCATTGGAAGATCATGGATCCACTACTCCCTTCAGGGGATGATCCTGGATGCACTACTCCCTTCAGGGGATGGTCCTGGATGCACCAGTCCCTTCATGGGATGATCTTGGATGCACCAGTCCCTTCATGGGATGATCTTGGATACACCTGTCCCTTCATGGGATGATCCTTGATGCATCGGTCCCTTCATGGGATGATCCTGGATGCACTACTCCCTTCATGGGATGATCCTGTATGCATCGGTCCCTTCATTGGAAGATCATGGATGCACTACTCCCTTAAGGGGATGATCCTGGTTGCACCGGTCCCTTCATGGGATGATCCTGGCTGCACCTGTCCCTTCAGGGGATGATCCTGGCTGCACCTGTCCCTACAGGGGATGATCCTTGATGCACTACTCCCTTCAGGGGATGATCTGGATGCACTACTTCCTTCAGGGGAATATCCTCGATACACCTGTCCCTTCATGGGATGATCCGGGATGCAGCGGTCCCTTCATGGGATGGTCCTGGATGCACTACTCCCTTCATGGGATGATCCTATATGCACCTGTCCCTTCATGGAATGATCGTGGATGCACTACTTCCTTCAGGGGATGATCCTGGATGCACTACTCCCTTCAGGGGATGATCCTGGATGCACTACTCCCTTCAGGGGATGGTCCTGGATGCACCAGTCCCTTCATGGGATGATCTTGGATGCACCAGTCCCTTCATGGGATGATCTTGGATACACCTGTCCCTTCATGGGATGATCCTAAATGCACTACTCCCTTCAGGGGATGATTCTGGATGCATCAGTCCCTTCATGGGATGATCCTGGATGCACCTGTCCCTTCATGGGATGATCCTGGATGCACCTGTCCCTTCATGGGATGATCTTGGATGCACCTGTCCCTTCATGGGATGATCCTGGATGCATCGCCCCCTTCATGGGATGATCATGGATGCACTACTCCCTTCAAGGGATGATCATGGATGCACCACTCCCTTCAGGGGATGATCCTGGATGCACTCCACCCTTCATGGGATGATCCTGGATGCACCTGTCCCATCAGGGGATGATCCTGGATGCACTACTCCCTTCAGGGGATGATCCTGGATGCATCGGCCCCTTCAGGGGATGATCATGGATGCACTACTCCCTTCAGGGGATGATCATGGATACACTACTCCCTTCAGGGGATGATCCAGGATGCACCTGTCTGTAATTCCATTTCCGCAACCCAATCTTAATTTATCCACATATTTTTGCACACAGCACTTCCACTAATTTCTTTGCACTGCTAGTCAGTTTACCCCCTGATACTACTTTCCTTTCATCATATCTCTGTATCCTTCATAGATGTTAGTCTACAATCTACCTAATCCATAGTGGATACGCATCCACTTCCTTCGGGTGAAGGATCCCAAATGATGTAGGGCGGTACAGGATGGGTATCTGATGGGAACACAATTTTTTCACCACGAATTACTTGGATTTCGTGTTTGTATCCTGATGTGAATGCACAGTTCCTATAGATAGCTTTATTCATTTCTGACCCACTGCTGTTATGTGTTTTTTTTATAGTATCCAGGGATTGTAGCAATGATAGGTCAATAAAAATTCCCCTAAGCACCCTCCTTATTGTTTAAACATGATCCTGGATGCACCTGTCCCTTCAGGGGATGTTCCTGGATGCACTACTCCCTTCAGGGGATGATCCTGGATGCATCGGCCCCTCCATGGGATGATCATGGATGCACTACTCCCTTCAGGGGATGATCCTGGATGCACTACAGTGGATGATCCTGGATGCACTACTCCCTTCAGGGGATGATCCAGGATGCGCCTGTCCCTTCATGGGATGATCCTGGATTCACCTGTCCCTTCATGGGATGATCCTGGATTCACCTGTCCCTTCATGGGATGATCTTGGATCCACCCCTCCCTTCATGAGATGATCTTGGATCCACCCCTCCCTTCATGGGATGATCTTGGATCCACCGCTCCCTTCATGGGATGATCTTGGATCCACCTCTCCCTTCATGGGATGATTCTGGATGCACTACTCCCTTAAGGGGATGATCCTGGATGCACTACTCACTTCATGGGATGATCCTGGATGCACCTGTCCCTTCATGGGATGATCCTGAATGCACTACTCCCTTCAGGGGATGATTCTGGATGCACCTGTCCCTTTAGGGGATGATCCTGGATGCACTACAGGGGATGATCCTGGATGCACTACTCTCTTCAGGGGATGATCCTGGATGCACTACTCCCTTCGGGGGATGATCCTGGATGTGCCTGTCCCTTCATGGGATGATCCTGGATGCACCTGTCCCTTCATGGGATGATCCTGGATGCACCTGTCCCTTCATGGGATGATCTTGGATGAACTACTCCCTTCAGGGGATGATCCTGGATGCGCCTGTCCCTTCATGGGATGATCCTGGATGCATCGCCCCCTTCATGGGATGATCATGGATGCACTACTCCCTTCAGGGGATGGTCCTGGATGCACCAGTCCCTTCATGGGATGATCTTGGATGCACCAGTCCCTTCATGGGATGATCTTGGATACACCTGTCCCTTCATGGGATGATCCTTGATGCATCGGTCCCTTCATGGGATGATCCTGGATGCACTACTCCCTTCATGGGATGATCCTGTATGCATCGGTCCCTTCATTGGAAGATCATGGATGCACTACTCCCTTCAGGGGATGATTCTGGATTCACCTGTCCCTTCAGGGGATGATTCTGGATGCACCTGTCCCTTCAAGGGATGATCTTGGATGCACCTGTCCCTTAATGGGATGATCCTGGATGCACCTGTCCCTTAGTGGGATGATCCTGGATGCACCCTTCCCTTCATGGGATGATTCTGGATGCACCTGTCCCTTCAGGGGATGATCCTGGATGCACCGGTCCCTTCATGGGATGATCCTGGATACACCGGTCCCTTCATGGGATGATTCTGGATGCACAGGTCCCTTCATGGGATGATTCTGGATGCACCTGTCCCTTCAGGGGATGATTCTGGATGCACCTGTCCCTTCATGGGATGATCTTGGATGCACCTGTCCCTTCATGGGATGATCTTGATGCACCTGTCCCTTCATGGGATGATCTTGGATGCACCTGTCCCTTCATGGGATGATCTTGGATGCACCTGTCCCTTCATGGGATGATCCTGGATGCACTACTCCCTTAAGGGGATGATCCTGGATGCACTACTCCCTTCATGGGATGTTGGATGTACCTGTCCCTTCATGGGATGATCCTGGATGCACTACTCCCTTCAGGGGATGATTCTGGATGCGCCTGTCCCTTCATGGGATGATCCTGGATGCACAGGTCCCTTCATGGGATGATCCTGGATACACCGGTCCCTTCATGGGATGATTCTGGATGCACAGGTCCCTTCATGGGATGATTCTGGATGCACCTGTCCCTTCAGGGGATGATTCTGGATGCACCTGTCCCTTCATGGGATGATCTTGGATGCACCTGTCCCTTCATGGGATGATCTTGATGCACCTGTCCCTTCATGGGATGATCTTGGATGCACCTGTCCCTTCATGGGATGATCCTGGATGCACTACTCCCTTAAGGGGATGATCCTGGATGCACTACTCCCTTCATGGGATGTTGGATGTACCTGTCCCTTCATGGGATGATCCTGGATGCACTACTCCCTTCAGGGGATGTTTCTGGATTCACCTGTCCCTTCAGGGGATGATTCTGGATGCACCTGTCCCTTCAAGGGATGATCTTGGATGCACCTGTCCCTTAATGGGATGATCCTGGATGCACCTGTCCCTTAGTGGGATGATCCTGGATGCACCCGTCCCTTCATGGGATGATCCTGGATGCACCGGTCCCTTCATGAGATGATCCTGGATAGACTACTCCCTTCAGGGGATAATCCTGGATGCACTGGTCCCTACATGGGATGATCATGGATGCACTACTCCCTTCAGGGGATGATCCTGGATGCACCGGTCCCTTCATGGGATGATCCTGGATGCACTACTCCCTTCGAGGGATTATCCTGGATGCAGCGGTCCCTTCATGGGATGATCTTGGATGCACCTGTCCCTTCATGGGATGATCTTGGGTGCACCTGTCCCTTCATGGGATGATCCTGGATGCACTACTCCCTTCATGGGATGATCTTGGGTGCACCTGTCCCTTCATGGAATGATCCTGAATACACTACTCCCTTCAGGGGATGCTTTTGGATGCACTAGTCCCTTCATGGGATGATCTTGGATGCACTAGTCCCTTCATGGGATGATCTTGGATGCACTAGTCCCTTCATGGGATGATCTTGGATGCACCTGTCCCTTCATGGGATGATCCTGGATGCACCTGTCCTTTCATGGGATGATCCTGAATGCACTACTCCCTTCAGGGGATGATTCTGGATGCACCTGTCCCTTCATGGGATGATCTTGGATGCACTAGTCCCTTCATGGGATGATCTTGGATGCACTAGTCCCTTCATGGGATGATCTTGGATGCACCTGTCCCTTCATGGGATGATCTTGGATGCACTAATCCCTTCATGGGATGATCCTGGATGCACCTGTCCCTTCATGGGATGATCTTGGGTGCACCTGTCCCTTCATGGAATGATCCTGGATGCACTACTCCCTTCATGGGATGATCTTGGATGCACCTGTCCCTTCATGGAATGATCCTGAATACACTACTCCCTTCAGGGGATGCTTCTGGATGCACCTGTCCCTTCATGGGATGACCCTGGATGCATCAGTCCCTTCATTGGATGATCCTGGATGCACCTGTCCCTTCATGGGATGATCCTGGATGCACTACTCCCTTTAGGGGATGATCCTGGATGCTCCGGTCCCTTCAGTGGATGATCCTGGATGCACTACTCCCTTCAGGGGATGATCCTGGATGCACCGGTCCCTTCATGGGATGATCCTGGATGCACCGGTCCCTTCATGGGATGATCCTGGAAGCACCTGTCCCTTCATGGGTTGATCCTGGAAGCACCTGTCCCTTCATGGGATGATCCTGGATGCACCTGTCCCTTCAGGGGATGATCCTGGATGCACCTGTCCCTTCAGGGGATGATCCTGGATGCACTACTCCCTTCAGGGTATGATCCTGGATGCATCGGCCCCTTCATGGTATGATCCTGGATGCACTACTCCCTTCAGGGGATGATCCTGGATGCACTACTCCCTTCAGGGGATGATCCTGGATGCACTACTCCCTTCAGGGGATGATCCTGGATGCACTACTCCCTTCAGGGGATGATCCTGGATGCGCCTGTCCCTTCATGGGATGATCCTGGATGCTCCGGTCCCTTCAGTGGATGATCCTGGATGCACTATTCCTTCAGTGGATGATCCTGGATGCACTATTCCTTCAGGGGATGATCCTGGATGCACCGGTCCCTTCATGGGATGATCTTGGATGCACCGGTCCCTTCATGGGATGATCTTGGATGCACCGGTCCCTTCATGGGATAATCCTGGATGCACCTGTCCCTTCATGGGATGATCTTGGATGCACCGGTCCCTTCATGGGATGATCTTGGATGCACCGGTCCCTTCATGGGATGATCCTGGATGCACCGGTCCCTTCATTGGGATGATCCTGGATGCACCGGTCCCTTCATTGGAAGATCATGGATGCACTACTCCCTTCAGGGGATGATCCTGGCTGCACTGGTCCCTTCATGGGATGATCCTGGCTGCACCGGTCCCTTCATGGGATGATCCTGGCTGCACCGGTACCTTCAGGGGATGATCCTGGCTGCATCTTTCCCTTCAGGGGATGATCCTTGATGCACTACTCCCTTCAGGGGATGATCTGGATGCACTACTTCCTTCAGGGGAATATCCTGGATACACCTTTCCTTCATGGGATGATCCGGGATGCAGCGGTCCCTTCATGGGATGATCCTGGATGCACTACTCCCTTCAGGGGATGATCCAATATGCACCCATCCCTTCATGGAATGATCATGGATGCACTACTCCCTTCAGGGGATGATCCTGGATGCACCGGTCCCTTCATGGGATGATCTTGGATGCACCTGTCCCTTCATGGGATGATCCTGGATGCACTACTCCCTTAAGGGGATGATCCTGGATGCACTACTCCCTTCATGGGATGATCTTGGATGCATCTATCCCTTCATGGGATGATCCTGGATGCACCAGTCCCTTCATGGGATGATCCTGGATGCACCAGTCCCTTCATGGGATGATCCTGGATGCACCAGTCCCTTCATGGGATGATCCTGGATGCACTACTCCCTTCAGGGGATGATCCTGGATGCACTACTCCCTTCAGGGGATGATCCTGGATGCATCGACCTCTTCATGGGATGATCATAGATGCACTACTCCCTTCAGGGGATGATCCTGGATGCACTACAGGGGATGATCCTGGATGCACTACTCTCTTCAGGGGATGATCCTGGATGCGCTTGTCCCTTCATAGGATGATCCTGGATGCACCTGTCCCTTCATGGGATGATCCTGGATGCACCTGTCCCTTCATGGGATGAACCCTGGATGCACCTGTCCCTTCATGGGATGATCCTGGATGCACCTGTCCCTTCATGGGATGATCCTGGATGCATCGGCCCCTTCATGGGATGATCCTGGATGCACCGGTCCCTTCATGAGATGATCCTGGATGCACTACTCCCTTCAGGGAATGATCCTGGATGCATGGGCCCCTTCATGGGATGATCCTGGTTGCACTACTCCCTTCAGGGGGTGATCCTGGATGCACTACTCCCTTCAGGGGATTGATCCTGGATGCACCTGTCCTTTCATGGGATGATCCTGGATGCACTACTCCCTTAATGGGATGATCTTGGATGCACCAGTCCCTTCATGGGATGATCTTGGATGCACCTGTCCCTTCATGGGATGATCTTGGATGCACCTGTCCCTTCATGGGATGATCCTAAATGCACCTGTCCCTTCATGGGATGATCCTAAATGCACTACTCCCTTCAGGGGATGATTCTGGATGCATCAGTCCCTTCATGGGATGATCCTGGATGCACCTGTCCCTTCATGGGATGATCCTGGATGCACCTGTCCCTTCATGGGATGATCTTGGATGCACCTGTCCCTTCAGGGGATGATCCTGGATGCACTACTCCCTTCATGGGATGATCTTGGATGCACCTATCCCTTCATTGGATGATCCTGGATGCACTACTCCCTTCAGGGGATGATCCTGGATGCACTACTCCCTTCAGGGGATGATCCTGGATGCACTACTCCCTTCAGGGGATGATCCTGGATGCATCGGCCTCTTCATGGGATGATCATAGATGCACTACTCCCTTTAGGGGATGATCCTGGATGCACTACAGGGGATGATCCTGGATGCACTACTCTCTTCAGGGGATGATCCTGGATGCACTACTCCCTTCGGGGGATGATCCTGGATGCGCCTGTCCCTTCATGGGATGATCCTGGATGCACCTGTCCCTTCATGGGATGATCCTGGATGCACCTGTCCCTTCATGGGATGATCTTGGATGAAGTACTCCCTTCAGGGGATGATCCTGGATGCGCCTGTCCCTTCATGGGATGATCCTGGATGCATCGCCCCCTTCATGGGATGATCCTGGATGCACCTGTCCTTTCATGGGATGATCCTGGATGCACTACTCCCTTCATGGGGTGATCTTGGATGCACCAGTCCCTTCATGGGATGATCTTGGATGTACCTGTCCCTTCATGGGATGATCTTGGATGCACCTGTCCCTTCATGGGATGATCCTAAATGCACCTGTCCCTTCATGGGATGATCCTAAATGCACTACTCCCTTCAGGGGATGATTCTGGATGCATCAGTCCCTTCATGGGATGATCCTGGATGCACCTGTCCCTTCATGGGATGATCTTGGATGCACCTGTCCCTTCATGGGATGATCCTGGATGCACTACTCCCTTAAGGGGATGATCCTGGATGCACTACTCCCTTCATGGGATGATCTTGGATGCACCTATCCCTTCATTGGATGATCCTGGATGCACCGGTCCCTTCATGGGATGATCCTGGATGCACTACTCCCTTCAGGGGATGATCCTGGATGCACTACTCCCTTCAGGGGATGATCCTGGATGCATCGGCCTCTTCATGGGATGATCATAGATGCACTACTCCCTTTAGGGGATGATCCTGGATGCACTACAGGGGATGATCCTGGATGCACTACTCTCTTCAGGGGATGATCCTGGATGCACTACTCCCTTCGGGGGATGATCCTGGATGTGCCTGTCCCTTCATGGGATGATCCTGGATGCACCTGTCCCTTCATGGGATGATCCTGGATGCACCTGTCCCTTCATGGGATGATCTTGGATGAACTACTCCCTTCAGGGGATGATCCTGGATGCGCCTGTCCCTTCATGGGATGATCCTGGATGCATCGCCCCCTTCATGGGATGATCATGGATGCACTACTCCCTTCAGGGGATGGTCCTGGATGCACCAGTCCCTTCATGGGATGACCTTGGATGCACCAGTCCCTTCATGGGATGATCTTGGATACACCTGTCCCTTCATGGGATGATCCTTGATGCATCGGTCCCTTCATGGGATGATCCTGGATGCACTACTCCCTTCATGGGATGATCCTGTATGCATCGGTCCCTTCATTGGAAGATCATGGATGCACTACTCCCTTCAGGGGATGATCCTGGCTGCACCGGTCCCTTCATGGGATGATCCTGGCTGCACCTGTCCCTTCAGGGGATGATCCTGGCTGCACCTGTCCCTTCAGGGGATGATCCTTGATGCACTACTCCCTTCAGGGGATGATCTGGATGCACTACTTCCTTCAGGGGAATATCCTTGATACACCTGTCCCTTCATGGGATGATCCGGGATGCAGCGGTCCCTTCATGGGATGATCCTGGATGCACTACTCCCTTCATGGGATGATCCTATATGCACCTGTCCCTTCATGGAATGATCGTGGATGCACTATTTCCTTCAGGGGATGATCCTGGATGCACCGGTCCCTTCATGGGATGATCCTGGATGCACCGGTCCCTTCATGGGATGATCCTGGATGCACCTCTGTCTCTTCATGGGATGATCCTGGATGCACTACTCCCTTCCGGGGATGATCCTGGATGCACCTGTCCCTTCATGGGATGATCCTGGATGCACCTGTCCCTTCAGGGGATGATCCTGTATGCACTACTCCCTTAAGGGGATGATCCTGTATGCACTACTCCCTTAAGGGGATGATCCTGGATGCATCGGTCCCTTCATGGGATGATCCTGGATGCACTACTCCCTTCAGGGGATGATCCTGGATGCACCGGTCCTTTCATGGGATGATCCTGGATGCACTACTCCCTTCATGGCATGATCTTGGATGTACCTGTCCCTTCATGGGATGATCCTGGATGCACCTTTCTCTTCATGGGATTATCCTGGATGCAGCGGTCTCTTCATGGGATGATCCTGGATGCACTACTCCCTTCATGGGATGATCCTGGATGCACTACTCCCTTCAGGGGATGATCCTGGATGCACTAATCCCTTCAAGGGATGATCCTGGATACACCTGTCCCTTCATGGGATGATCCTGGATGCATCGGTCCCTTCATGGGATGATCCTGGATGCACTACTCCCTTCATGGGATGATCCTGGATGCATCGGTCCCTTCATTGGAAGATCATGGATCCACTACTCCCTTCAGGGGATGATCCTGGATGCACTACTCCCTTCAGGGGATGGTCCTGGATGCACCAGTCCCTTCATGGGATGATCTTGGATGCACCTGTCCCTTCATGGGATGATCTTGGATACACCTGTCCCTTCATGGGATGATCCTGTATGCATCGGTCCCTTCATTGGAAGACCATGGATGCACTACTCCCTTAAGGGGATGATCCTGGCTGCACCGGTCCCTTCATGGGATGATCCTGGCTGCACCTGTCCCTTCAGGGGATGATCTGGATGCACTACTTCCTTCAGGGGAATATCCTCGATACACCTGTCCCTTCATGGGATGATCCGGGATGCAGCGGTCCCTTCATGGGATGGTCCTGGATGCACTACTCCCTTCATGGGATGATCCTATATGCACCTGTCCCTTCATGGAATGATCGTGGATGCACTACTTCCTTCAGGGGATGATCCTGGATGCACTACTCCCTTCAGGGGATGATCCTGGATGCACTACTCCCTTCAGGGGATGATCTGGATGCACTACTTCCTTCAGGGGAATATCCTCGATACACCTGTCCCTTCATGGGATGATCCGGGATGCAGCGGTCCCTTCATGGGATGGTCCTGGATGCACTACTCCCTTCATGGGATGATCCTATATGCACCTGTCCCTTCATGGAATGATCGTGGATGCACTACTTCCTTCAGGGGATGATCCTGGATGCACTACTCCCTTCAGGGGATGATCCTGGATGCACTACTCCCTTCAGGGGATGGTCCTGGATGCACCAGTCCCTTCATGGGATGATCTTGGATGCACCAGTCCCTTCATGGGATGATCTTGGATACACCTGTCCCTTCATGGGATGATCCTAAATGCACTACTCCCTTCAGGGGATGATTCTGGATGCATCAGTCCCTTCATGGGATGATCCTGGATGCACCTGTCCCTTCATGGGATGATCCTGGATGCACCTGTCCCTTCATGGGATGATCTTGGATGCACCTGTCCCTTCAGGGGATGATCCTGGATGCACTACTCCCTTCATGGGATGATCTTGGATGCACCTATCCCTTCATTGGATGATCCTGGATGCACCGGTCCCTTCAGGGGATGATCCTGGATGCACTACTCCCTTCAGGGGATGATCCTGGATGCACTACTCCCTTCAGGGGATGATCCTGGATGCACTACTCCCTTCAGGGGATGATCCTGGATGCATCGGCCTCTTCATGGGATGATCATAGATGCACTACTCCCTTTAGGGGATGATCCTGGATGCACTACAGGGGATGATCCTGGATGCACTACTCTCTTCAGGGGATGATCCTGGATGCACTACTCCCTTCGGGGGATGATCCTGGATGCGCCTGTCCCTTCATGGGATGATCCTGGATGCACCTGTCCCTTCATGGGATGATCCTGGATGCACCTGTCCCTTCATGGGATGATCTTGGATGAACTACTCCCTTCAGGGGATGATCCTGGATGCGCCTGTCCCTTCATGGGATGATCCTGGATGCATCGCCCCCTTCATGGGATGATCCTGGATGCACCTGTCCTTTCATGGGATGATCCTGGATGCACTACTCCCTTCATGGGATGATCTTGGATGCACCTGTCCCTTCATGGGATGATCTTGGATGCACCTGTCCCTTCATGGGATGATCCTAAATGCACCTGTCCCTTCATGGGATGATCCTAAATGCACTACTCCCTTCAGGGGATGATTCTGGATGCATCAGTCCCTTCATGGGATGATCCTGGATGCACCTGTCCCTTCATGGGATGATCTTGGATGCACCTGTCCCTTCATGGGATGATCCTGGATGCACTACTCCCTTAAGGGGATGATCCTGGATGCACTACTCCCTTCATGGGATGATCTTGGATGCACCTATCCCTTCATTGGATGATCCTGGATGCACCGGTCCCTTCATGGGATGATCCTGGATGCACTACTCCCTTCAGGGGATGATCCTGGATGCACTACTCCCTTCAGGGGATGATCCTGGATGCATCGGCCTCTTCATGGGATGATCATAGATGCACTACTCCCTTTAGGGGATGATCCTGGATGCACTACAGGGGATGATCCTGGATGCACTACTCTCTTCAGGGGATGATCCTGGATGCACCTGTCCCTTCATGGGATGATCTTGGATGCACCTATCCCTTCATTGGATGATCCTGGATGCACCGGTCCCTTCATGGGATGATCCTGGATGCACTACTCCCTTCAGGGGATGATCCTGGATGCACTACTCCCTTCAGGGGATGATCCTGGATGCATCGGCCTCTTCATGGGATGATCATAGATGCACTACTCCCTTTAGGGGATGATCCTGGATGCACTACAGGGGATGATCCTGGATGCACTACTCTCTTCAGGGGATGATCCTGGATGCACTACTCCCTTCGGGGGATGATCCTGGATGCGCCTGTCCCTTCATGGGATGATCCTGGATGCACCTGTCCCTTCATGGGATGATCCTGGATGCACCTGTCCCTTCATGGGATGATCTTGGATGAACTACTCCCTTCAGGGGATGATCCTGGATGCGCCTGTCCCTTCATGGGATGATCCTGGATGCATCGCCCCCTTCATGGGATGATCCTGGATGCACCTGTCCTTTCATGGGATGATCCTGGATGCACTACTCCCTTCATGGGATGATCTTGGATGCACCAGTCCCTTCATGGGATGATCTTGGATGCACCTGTCCCTTCATGGGATGATCTTGGATGCACCTGTCCCTTCATGGGATGATCCTAAATGCACCTGTCCCTTCATGGGATGATCCTAAATGCACTACTCCCTTCAGGGGATGATTCTGGATGCATCAGTCCCTTCATGGGATGATCCTGGATGCACCTGTCCCTTCATGGGATGATCTTGGATGCACCTGTCCCTTCATGGGATGATCCTGGATGCACTACTCCCTTAAGGGGATGATCCTGGATGCACTACTCCCTTCATGGGATGATCTTGGATGCACCTATCCCTTCATTGGATGATCCTGGATGCACCGGTCCCTTCATGGGATGATCCTGGATGCACTACTCCCTTCAGGGGATGATCCTGGATGCACTACTCCCTTCAGGGGATGATCCTGGATGCATCGGCCTCTTCATGGGATGATCATAGATGCACTACTCCCTTTAGGGGATGATCCTGGATGCACTACAGGGGATGATCCTGGATGCACTACTCTCTTCAGGGGATGATCCTGGATGCACTACTCCCTTCGGGGGATGATCCTGGATGTGCCTGTCCCTTCATGGGATGATCCTGGATGCACCTGTCCCTTCATGGGATGATCCTGGATGCACCTGTCCCTTCATGGGATGATCTTGGATGAACTACTCCCTTCAGGGGATGATCCTGGATGCGCCTGTCCCTTCATGGGATGATCCTGGATGCATCACCCCCTTCATGGGATGATCATGGATGCACTACTCCCTTCAGGGGATGGTCCTGGATGCACCAGTCCCTTCATGGGATGATCTTGGATGCACCAGTCCCTTCATGGGATGATCTTGGATACACCTGTCCCTTCATGGGATGATCTTGGATACACCTGTCCCTTCATGGGATGATCCTTGATGCATCGGTCCCTTCATGGGATGATCCTGGATGCACTACTCCCTTCATGGGATGATCCTGTATGCATCGGTCCCTTCATTGGAAGATCATGGATGCACTACTCCCTTCAGGGGATGATCCTGGCTGCACCGGTCCCTTCATGGGATGATCCTGGCTGCACCTGTCCCTTCAGGGGATGATCCTGGCTGCACCTGTCCCTTCAGGGGATGATCCTTGATGCACTACTCCCTTCAGGGGATGATCTGGATGCACTACTTCCTTCAGGGGAATATCCTCGATACACCTGTCCCTTCATGGGATGATCCGGGATGCAGCGGTCCCTTCATGGGATGATCCTGGATGCACTACTCCCTTCATGGGATGATCCTATATGCACCTGTCCCTTCATGGAATGATCGTGGATGCACTACTTCCTTCAGGGGATGATCCTGGATGCACCGGTCCCTTCATGGGATGATCCTGGATGCACCGGTCCCTTCATGGGATGGTCCTGGATGCACCTCTGTCTCTTCATGGGATTATCCTGGATGCAGCGGTTTCTTCATGGGATGATCCTGGATGCACTACTCCCTTCCGGGGATGATCCTGGATGCACCTGTCCCTTCATGGGATGATCCTGGATGCACCTGTCCCTTCAGGGGATGATCCTGTATGCACTACTCCCTTAAGGGGATGATCCTGTATGCACTACTCCCTTAAGGGGATGATCCTGTATGCACTACTCCCTTAAGGGGATGATCCTGGATGCATCGGTCCCTTCATGGGATGATCCTGGATGCACTACTCCCTTCAGGGGATGATCCTGGATGCACCGGTCCTTTCATGGGATGATCCTGGATGCACTACTCCCTTCATGGCATGATCTTGGATGTACCTGTCCCTTCATGGGATGATCCTGGATGCACCTTTCTCTTCATGGGATTATCCTGGATGCAGCGGTCTCTTCATGGGATGATCCTGGATGCACTACTCCCTTCATGGGATGATCCTGGATGCACTACTCCCTTCAGGGGATGATCCTGGATGCACTAATCCCTTCAAGGGATGATCCTGGATACACCTGTCCCTTCATGGGATGATCCTGGATGCATCGGTCCCTTCATGGGATGATCCTGGATGCACTACTCCCTTCATGGGATGATCCTGGATGCATCGGTCCCTTCATTGGAAGATCATGGATCCACTACTCCCTTCAGGGGATGATCCTGGATGCACTACTCCCTTCAGGGGATGGTCCTGGATGCACCAGTCCCTTCATGGGATGATCTTGGATGCACCAGTCCCTTCATGGGATGATCTTGGATACACCTGTCCCTTCATGGGATGATCCTTGATGCATCGGTCCCTTCATGGGATGATCCTGGATGCACTACTCCCTTCATGGGATGATCCTGTATGCATCGGTCCCTTCATTGGAAGATCATGGATGCACTACTCCCTTAAGGGGATGATCCTGGCTGCACCGGTCCCTTCATGGGATGATCCTGGCTGCACCTGTCCCTTCAGGGGATGATCCTGGCTGCACCTGTCCCTACAGGGGATGATCCTTGATGCACTACTCCCTTCAGGGGATGATCTGGATGCACTACTTCCTTCAGGGGAATATCCTCGATACACCTGTCCCTTCATAGGATGATCCGGGATGCAGCGGTCCCTTCATGGGATGGTCCTGGATGCACTACTCCCTTCATGGGATGATCCTATATGCACCTGTCCCTTCATGGAATGATCGTGGATGCACTACTTCCTTCAGGGGATGATCCTGGATGCACTACTCCCTTCAGGGGATGATCCTGGATGCACTACTCCCTTCAGGGGATGGTCCTGGATGCACCAGTCCCTTCATGGGATGATCTTGGATGCACCAGTCCCTTCATGGGATGATCTTGGATACACCTGTCCCTTCATGGGATGATCCTAAATGCACTACTCCCTTCAGGGGATGATTCTGGATGCATCAGTCCCTTCATGGGATGATCCTGGATGCACCTGTCCCTTCATGGGATGATCCTGGATGCACCTGTCCCTTCATGGGATGATCTTGGATGCACCTGTCCCTTCATGGGATGATCCTGGATGCATCGCCCCCTTCATGGGATGATCATGGATGCACTACTCCCTTCAGGGGATGATCATGGATGCACCACTCCCTTCAGGGGATGATCCTGGATGCACTCCACCCTTCATGGGATGATCCTGGATGCACCTGTCCCATCAGGGGATGATCCTGGATGCACTACTCCCTTCAGGGGATGATCCTGGATGCATCGGCCCCTTCAGGGGATGATCATGGATGCACTACTCCCTTCAGGGGATGATCATGGATACACTACTCCCTTCAGGGGATGATCCAGGATGCACCTGTCTGTAATTCCATTTCCGCAACCCAATCTTAATTTATCCACATATTTTTGCACACAGCACTTCCACTAATTTCTTTGCACTGCTAGTCAGTTTACCCCCTGATACTACTTTCCTTTCATCATATCTCTGTATCCTTCATAGATGTTAGTCTACAATCTACCTAATCCATAGTGGATACGCATCCACTTCCTTCGGGTGAAGGATCCCAAATGATGTAGGGCGGTACAGGATGGGTATCTGATGGGAACACAATTTTTTCACCACGAATTACTTGGATTTCGTGTTTGTATCCTGATGTGAATGCACAGTTCCTATAGATAGCTTTATTCATTTCTGACCCACTGCTGTTATGTGTTTTTTTATAGTATCCAGGGATTGTAGCAATGATAGGTCAATAAAAATTCCCCTAAGCACCCTCCTTATTGTTTAAACATGATCCTGGATGCACCTGTCCCTTCAGGGGATGTTCCTGGATGCACTACTCCCTTCAGGGGATGATCCTGGATGCATCGGCCCCTCCATGGGATGATCATGGATGCACTACTCCCTTCAGGGGATGATCCTGGATGCACTACAGTGGATGATCCTGGATGCACTACTCCCTTCAGGGGATGATCCAGGATGCGCCTGTCCCTTCATGGGATGATCCTGGATTCACCTGTCCCTTCATGGGATGATCCTGGATTCACCTGTCCCTTCATGGGATGATCTTGGATCCACCCCTCCCTTCATGAGATGATCTTGGATCCACCCCTCCCTTCATGGGATGATCTTGGATCCACCGCTCCCTTCATGGGATGATCTTGGATCCACCTCTCCCTTCATGGGATGATTCTGGATGCACTACTCCCTTAAGGGGATGATCCTGGATGCACTACTCACTTCATGGGATGATCCTGGATGCACCTGTCCCTTCATGGGATGATCCTGAATGCACTACTCCCTTCAGGGGATGATTCTGGATGCACCTGTCCCTTTAGGGGATGATCCTGGATGCACTACAGGGGATGATCCTGGATGCACTACTCTCTTCAGGGGATGATCCTGGATGCACTACTCCCTTCGGGGGATGATCCTGGATGTGCCTGTCCCTTCATGGGATGATCCTGGATGCACCTGTCCCTTCATGGGATGATCCTGGATGCACCTGTCCCTTCATGGGATGATCTTGGATGAACTACTCCCTTCAGGGGATGATCCTGGATGCGCCTGTCCCTTCATGGGATGATCCTGGATGCATCGCCCCCTTCATGGGATGATCATGGATGCACTACTCCCTTCAGGGGATGGTCCTGGATGCACCAGTCCCTTCATGGGATGATCTTGGATGCACCAGTCCCTTCATGGGATGATCTTGGATACACCTGTCCCTTCATGGGATGATCCTTGATGCATCGGTCCCTTCATGGGATGATCCTGGATGCACTACTCCCTTCATGGGATGATCCTGTATGCATCGGTCCCTTCATTGGAAGATCATGGATGCACTACTCCCTTCAGGGGATGATTCTGGATTCACCTGTCCCTTCAGGGGATGATTCTGGATTCACCTGTCCCTTCAGGGGATGATTCTGGATGCACCTGTCCCTTCAAGGGATGATCTTGGATGCACCTGTCCCTTAATGGGATGATCCTGGATGCACCTGTCCCTTAGTGGGATGATCCTGGATGCACCCTTCCCTTCATGGGATGATTCTGGATGCACCTGTCCCTTCAGGGGATGATCCTGGATGCACCGGTCCCTTCATGGGATGATCCTGGATATACCGGTCCCTTCATGGGATGATTCTGGATGCACAGGTCCCTTCATGGGATGATTCTGGATGCACCTGTCCCTTCAGGGGATGATTCTGGATGCACCTGTCCCTTCATGGGATGATCTTGGATGCACCTGTCCCTTCATGGGATGATCTTGATGCACCTGTCCCTTCATGGGATGATCTTGGATGCACCTGTCCCTTCATGGGATGATCTTGGATGCACCTGTCCCTTCATGGGATGATCCTGGATGCACTACTCCCTTAAGGGGATGATCCTGGATGCACTACTCCCTTCATGGGATGTTGGATGTACCTGTCCCTTCATGGGATGATCCTGGATGCACTACTCCCTTCAGGGGATGATTCTGGATGCGCCTGTCCCTTCATGGGATGATCCTGGATGCACAGGTCCCTTCATGGGATGATCCTGGATACACCGGTCCCTTCATGGGATGATTCTGGATGCACAGGTCCCTTCATGGGATGATTCTGGATGCACCTGTCCCTTCAGGGGATGATTCTGGATGCACCTGTCCCTTCATGGGATGATCTTGGATGCACCTGTCCCTTCATGGGATGATCTTGATGCACCTGTCCCTTCATGGGATGATCTTGGATGCACCTGTCCCTTCATGGGATGATCCTGGATGCACTACTCCCTTAAGGGGATGATCCTGGATGCACTACTCCCTTCATGGGATGTTGGATGTACCTGTCCCTTCATGGGATGATCCTGGATGTACTACTCCCTTCAGGGGATGTTTCTGGATTCACCTGTCCCTTCAGGGGATGATTCTGGATGCACCTGTCCCTTCAAGGGATGATCTTGGATGCACCTGTCCCTTAATGGGATGATCCTGGATGCACCTGTCCCTTAGTGGGATGATCCTGGATGCACCCGTCCCTTCATGGGATGATCCTGGATGCACCGGTCCCTTCATGAGATGATCCTGGATAGACTACTCCCTTCAGGGGATAATCCTGGATGCACTGGTCCCTACATGGGATGATCATGGATGCACTACTCCCTTCAGGGGATGATCCTGGATGCACCGGTCCCTTCATGGGATGATCCTGGATGCACTACTCCCTTCAGGGGATTATCCTGGATGCAGCGGTCCCTTCATGGGATGATCTTGGATGCACCTGTCCCTTCATGGGATGATCTTGGGTGCACCTGTCCCTTCATGGGATGATCCTGGATGCACTACTCCCTTCATGGGATGATCTTGGATGCACCTGTCCCTTCATGGAATGATCCTGAATACACTACTCCCTTCAGGGGATGCTTTTGGATGCACTAGTCCCTTCATGGGATGATCTTGGATGCACTAGTCCCTTCATGGGATGATCTTGGATGCACTAGTCCCTTCATGGGATGATCTTGGATGCACCTGTCCCTTCATGGGATGATCCTGGATGCACCTGTCCTTTCATGGGATGATCCTGAATGCACTACTCCCTTCAGGGGATGATTCTGGATGCACCTGTCCCTTCATGGGATGATCTTGGATGCACTAGTCCCTTCATGGGATGATCTTGGATGCACTAGTCCCTTCATGGGATGATCTTGGATGCACCTGTCCCTTCATGGGATGATCTTGGATGCACTAATCCCTTCATGGGATGATCCTGGATGCACCTGTCCCTTCATGGGATGATCTTGGGTGCACCTGTCCCTTCATGGAATGATCCTGGATGCACTACTCCCTTCATGGGATGATCTTGGATGCACCTGTCCCTTCATGGAATGATCCTGAATACACTACTCCCTTCAGGGGATGCTTCTGGATGCACCTGTCCCTTCATGGGATGACCCTGGATGCATCAGTCCCTTCATTGGATGATCCTGGATGCACCTGTCCCTTCATGGGATGATCCTGGATGCACTACTCCCTTTAGGGGATGATCCTGGATGCTCCGGTCCCTTCAGTGGATGATCCTGGATGCACTACTCCCTTCAGGGGATGATCCTGGATGCACCGGTCCCTTCATGGGATGATCCTGGATGCACCGGTCCCTTCATGGGATGATCCTGGAAGCACCTGTCCCTTCATGGGTTGATCCTGGAAGCACCTGTCCCTTCATGGGATGATCCTGGATGCACCTGTCCCTTCAGGGGATGATCCTGGATGCACCTGTCCCTTCAGGGGATGATCCTGGATGCACTACTCCCTTCAGGGTATGATCCTGGATGCATCGGCCCCTACATGGTATGATCCTGGATGCACTACTCCCTTCAGGGGATGATCCTGGATGCACTACTCCCTTCAGGGGATGATCCTGGATGCACTACTCCCTTCAGGGGATGATCCTGGATGCACTACTCCCTTCAGGGGATGATCCTGGATGCGCCTGTCCCTTCATGGGATGATCCTGGATGCTCCGGTCCCTTCAGTGGATGATCCTGGATGCACTATTCCTTCAGTGGATGATCCTGGATGCACTGTTCCTTCAGGGGATGATCCTGGATGCACCGGTCCCTTCATGGGATGATCCTGGATGCACCGGTCCCTTCATGGGATGATCTTGGATGCACCGGTCCCTTCATGGGATGATCCTGGATGCACCTGTCCCTTCATGGGATGATCTTGGATGCACCGGTCCCTTCATGGGATGATCTTGGATGCACCGGTCCCTTCATGGGATGATCCTGGATGCACCGGTCCCTTCATTGGAAGATCCTGGATGCACCGGTCCCTTCAGGGGATGATCCTGGCTGCACTGGTCCCTTCATGGGATGATCCTGGCTGCACCGGTCCCTTCATGGGATGATCCTGGCTGCACCGGTACCTTCAGGGGATGATCCTGGCTGCATCTTTCCCTTCAGGGGATGATCCTTGATGCACTACTCCCTTCAGGGGATGATCTGGATGCACTACTTCCTTCAGGGGAATATCCTGGATACACCTTTCCCTTCATGGGATGATCCGGGATGCAGCGGTCCCTTCATGGGATGATCCTGGATGCACTACTCCCTTCAGGGGATGATCCAATATGCACCCATCCCTTCATGGAATGATCATGGATGCACTACTCCCTTCAGGGGATGATCCTGGATGCACCGGTCCCTTCATGGGATGATCTTGGATGCACCTGTCCCTTCATGGGATGATCCTGGATGCACTACTCCCTTAAGGGGATGATCCTGGATGCACTACTCCCTTCATGGGATGATCTTGGATGCATCTATCCCTTCATGGGATGATCCTGGATGCACCAGTCCCTTCATGGGATGATCCTGGATGCACCAGTCCCTTCATGGGATGATCCTGGATGCACCAGTCCCTTCATGGGATGATCCTGGATGCACTACTCCCTTCAGGGGATGATCCTGGATGCACTACTCCCTTCAGGGGATGATCCTGGATGCATCGACCTCTTCATGGGATGATCATAGATGCACTACTCCCTTCAGGGGATGATCCTGGATGCACTACAGGGGATGATCCTGGATGCACTACTCTCTTCAGGGGATGATCCTGGATGCGCTTGTCCCTTCATGGGATGATCCTGGATGCACCTGTCCCTTCATGGGATGATCCTGGATGCACCTGTCCCTTCATGGGATGATCCTGGATGCATCGGCCCCTTCATGGGATGATCCTGGATGCACCGGTCCCTTCATGAGATGATCCTGGATGCACTACTCCCTTCAGGGGATGATCCTGGATGCACTACTCCCTTCAGGGAATGATCCTGGATGCATGGGCCCCTTCTTGGGATGATCCTGGTTGCACTACTCCCTTCAGGGGGTGATCCTGGATGCACTACTCCCTTCAGGGGATTGATCCTGGATGCACCTGTCCTTTCATGGGATGATCTTGGATGCACTACTCCCTTAATGGGATGATCTTGGATGCACCAGTCCCTTCATGGGATGATCTTGGATGCACCTGTCCCTTCATGGGATGATCTTGGATGCACCTGTCCCTTCATGGGATGATCCTAAATGCACCTGTCCCTTCATGGGATGATCCTAAATGCACTACTCCCTTCAGGGGATGATTCTGGATGCATCAGTCCCTTCATGGGATGATCCTGGATGCACCTGTCCCTTCATGGGATGATCCTGGATGCACCTGTCCCTTCATGGGATGATCTTGGATGCACCTGTCCCTTCAGGGGATGATCCTGGATGCACTACTCCCTTCATGGGATGATCTTGGATGCACCTATCCCTTCATTGGATGATCCTGGATGCACCGGTCCCTTCAGGGGATGATCCTGGATGCACTACTCCCTTCAGGGGATGATCCTGGATGCACTACTCCCTTCAGGGGATGATCCTGGATGCATCGGCCTCTTCATGGGATGATCATAGATGCACTACTCCCTTTAGGGGATGATCCTGGATGCACTACAGGGGATGATCCTGGATGCACTACTCTCTTCAGGGGATGATCCTGGATGCACTACTCCCTTCGGGGGATGATCCTGGATGCGCCTGTCCCTTCATGGGATGATCCTGGATGCACCTGTCCCTTCATGGGATGATCCTGGATGCACCTGTCCCTTCATGGGATGATCTTGGATGAAGTACTCCCTTCAGGGGATGATCCTGGATGCGCCTGTCCCTTCATGGGATTATCCTGGATGCATCGCCCCCTTCATGGGATGATCCTGGATGCACCTGTCCTTTCATGGGATGATCCTGGATGCACTACTCCCTTCATGGGATGATCTTGGATGCACCAGTCCCTTCATGGGATGATCTAGGATGCACCTGTCCCTTCATGGGATGATCTTGGATGCACCTGTCCCTTCATGGGATGATCCTAAATGCACCTGTCCCTTCATGGGATGATCCTAAATGCACTACTCCCTTCAGGGGATGATTCTGGATGCATCAGTCCCTTCATGGGATGATCCTGGATGCACCTGTCCCTTCATGGGATGATCTTGGATGCACCTGTCCCTTCATGGGATGATCCTGGATGCACTACTCCCTTAAGGGGATGATCCTGGATGCACTACTCCCTTCATGGGATGATCTTGGATGCACCTATCCCTTCATTGGATGATCCTGGATGCACCGGTCCCTTCATGGGATGATCCTGGATGCACTACTCCCTTCAGGGGATGATCCTGGATGCACTACTCCCTTCAGGGGATGATCCTGGATGCATCGGCCTCTTCATGGGATGATCATAGATGCACTACTCCCTTTAGGGGATGATCCTGGATGCACTACAGGGGATGATCCTGGATGCACTACTCTCTTCAGGGGATGATCCTGGATGCACTACTCCCTTCGGGGGATGATCCTGGATGTGCCTGTCCCTTCATGGGATGATCCTGGATGCACCTGTCCCTTCATGGGATGATCCTGGATGCACCTGTCCCTTCATGGGATGATCTTGGATGAACTACTCCCTTCAGGGGATGATCCTGGATGCGCCTGTCCCTTCATGGGATGATCCTGGATGCATCGCCCCCTTCATGGGATGATCATGGATGCACTACTCCCTTCAGGGGATGATCTTGGATGCACCAGTCCCTTCATGGGATGATCTTGGATGCACCAGTCCCTTCATGGGATGATCTTGGATACACCTGTCCCTTCATGGGATGATCCTTGATGCATCGGTCCCTTCATGGGATGATCCTGGATGCACTACTCCCTTCATGGGATGATCCTGTATGCATCGGTCCCTTCATTGGAAGATCATGGATGCACTACTCCCTTCAGGGGATGATCCTGGCTGCACCGGTCCCTTCATGGGATGATCCTGGCTGCACCTGTCCCTTCAGGGGATGATCCTGGCTGCACCTGTCCCTTCAGGGGATGATCCTTGATGCACTACTCCCTTCAGGGGATGATCTGGATGCACTACTTCCTTCAGGGGAATATCCTCGATACACCTGTCCCTTCATGGGATGATCCGGGATGCAGCGGTCCCTTCATGGGATGATCCTGGATGCACTACTCCCTTCATGGGATGATCCTATATGCACCTGTCCCTTCATGGAATGATCGTGGATGCACTACTTCCTTCAGGGGATGATCCTGGATGCACCGGTCCCTTCATGGGATGATCCTGGATGCACCGGTCCCTTCATGGGATGATCCTGGATGCACCTGTCTCTTCATGGGATGATCCTGGATGCACTACTCCCTTCCGGGGATGATCCTGGATGCACCTGTCCCTTCATGGGATGATCCTGGATGCACCTGTCCCTTCAGGGGATGATCCTGTATGCACTACTCCCTTAAGGGGATGATCCTGTATGCACTACTCCCTTAAGGGGATGATCCTGTATGCACTACTCCCTTAAGGGGATGATCCTGGATGCATCGGTCCCTTCATGGGATGATCCTGGATGCACTACTCCCTTCAGGGGATGATCCTGGATGCACCGGTCCTTTCATGGGATGATCCTGGATGCACTACTCCCTTCATGGCATGATCTTGGATGTACCTGTCCCTTCATGGGATGATCCTGGATGCACCTTTCTCTTCATGGGATTATCCTGGATGCAGCGGTCTCTTCATGGGATGATCCTGGATGCACTACTCCCTTCATGGGATGATCCTGGATGCACTACTCCCTTCAGGGGATGATCCTGGATGCACTAATCCCTTCAAGGGATGATCCTGGATACACCTGTCCCTTCATGGGATGATCCTGGATGCATCGGTCCCTTCATGGGATGATCCTGGATGCACTACTCCCTTCATGGGATGATCCTGGATGCATCGGTCCCTTCATTGGAAGATCATGGATCCACTACTCCCTTCAGGGGATGATCCTGGATGCACTACTCCCTTCAGGGGATGGTCCTGGATGCACCAGTCCCTTCATGGGATGATCTTGGATGCACCAGTCCCTTCATGGGATGATCTTGGATACACCTGTCCCTTCATGGGATGATCCTTGATGCATCGGTCCCTTCATGGGATGATCCTGGATGCACTACTCCCTTCATGGGATGATCCTGTATGCATCGGTCCCTTCATTGGAAGATCATGGATGCACTACTCCCTTCATGGGATGATCCTGGCTGCACCGGTCCCTTCATGGGATGATCCTGGCTGCACCTGTCCCTTCAGGGGATGATCCTGGCTGCACCTGTCCCTTCAGGGGATGATCCTTGATGCACTACTCCCTTCAGGGGATGATCTGGATGCACTACTTCCTTCAGGGGAATATCCTCGATACACCTGTCCCTTCATGGGATGATCCGGGATGCAGCGGTCCCTTCATGGGATGATCCTGGATGCACTACTCCCTTCATGGGATGATCCTATATGCACCTGTCCCTTCATGGAATGATCGTGGATGCACTACTTCCTTCAGGGGATGATCCTGGATGCACTACTCCCTTCAGGGGATGATCCTGGATGCACTACTCCCTTCAGGGGATGGTCCTGGATGCACCAGTCCCTTCATGGGATGATCTTGGATGCACCAGTCCCTTCATGGGATGATCTTGGATACACCTGTCCCTTCATGGGATGATCCTAAATGCACTACTCCCTTCAGGGGATGATTCTAGATGCATCAGTCCCTTCATGGGATGATCCTGGATGCACCTGTCCCTTCATGGGATGATCCTGGATGCACCTGTCCCTTCATGGGATGATCTTGGATGCACCTGTCCCTTCAGGGGATGATCCTGGATGCACTACTCCCTTCATGGGATGATCTTGGATGCACCTATCCCTTCATTGGATGATCCTGGATGCACCGGTCCCTTCATGGGATGATCCTGGATGCACTACTCCCTTCAGGGGATGATCCTGGATGCACTACTCCCTTCAGGGGATGATCCTGGATGCATCGGCCTCTTCATGGGATGATCATAGATGCACTACTCCCTTTAGGGGATGATCCTGGATGCACTACAGGGGATGATCCTGGATGCACTACTCTCTTCAGGGGATGATCCTGGATGCACTACTCCCTTCGGGGGATGATCCTGGATGCGCCTGTCCCTTCATGGGATGATCCTGGATGCACCTGTCCCTTCATGGGATGATCCTGGATGCACCTGTCCCTTCATGGGATGATCTTGGATGAACTACTCCCTTCAGGGGATGATCCTGGATGCGCCTGTCCCTTCATGGGATGATCCTGGATGCATCGCCCCCTTCATGGGATGATCCTGGATGCACCTGTCCTTTCATGGGATGATCCTGGATGCACTACTCCCTTCATGGGATGATCTTGGATGCACCAGTCCCTTCATGGGATGATCTTGGATGCACCTGTCCCTTCATGGGATGATCTTGGATGCACCTGTCCCTTCATGGGATGATCCTAAATGCACCTGTCCCTTCATGGGATGATCCTAAATGCACTACTCCCTTCAGGGGATGATTCTGGATGCATCAGTCCCTTCATGGGATGATCCTGGATACACCTGTCCCTTCATGGGATGATCTTGGATGCACCTGTCCCTTCATGGGATGATCTTGGATGCACCAGTCCCTTCATGGGATGATCTTGGATGCACCTGTCCCTTCATGGGATGATCTTGGATGCACCTGTCCCTTCATGGGATGATCTTGGATGCACCTGTCCCTTCATGGGATGATCCTAAATGCACCTGTCCCTTCATGGGATGATCCTAAATGCACTACTCTCTTCAGGGGATGATTCTGGATGCATCAGTCCCTTCATGGGATGATCCTGGATGCACCTGTCCCTTCATGGGATGATCCTGGATGCACCTGTCCCTTCATGGGATGATCTTGGATGCACCTGTCCCTTCAGGGGATGATCCTGGATGCACTACTCCCTTCATGGGATGATCTTGGATGCACCTATCCCTTCATTGGATGATCCTGGATGCACCGGTCCCTTCATGGGATGATCCTGGATGCACTACTCCCTTCAGGGGATGATCCTGGATGCACTACTCCCTTCAGGGGATGATCCTGGATGCATCGGCCTCTTCATGGGATGATCATAGATGCACTACTCCCTTTAGGGGATGATCCTGGATGCACTACAGGGGATGATCCTGGATGCACTACTCTCTTCAGGGGATGATCCTGGATGCACTACTCCCTTCGGGGGATGATCCTGGATGCGCCTGTCCCTTCATGGGATGATCCTGGATGCACCTGTCCCTTCATGGGATGATCCTGGATGCACCTGTCCCTTCATGGGATGATCTTGGATGAACTACTCCCTTCAGGGGATGATCCTGGATGCGCCTGTCCCTTCATGGGATGATCCTGGATGCATCGCCCCCTTCATGGGATGATCCTGGATGCACCTGTCCTTTCATGGGATGATCCTGGATGCACTACTCCCTTCATGGGATGATCTTGGATGCACCAGTCCCTTCATGGGATGATCTTGGATGCACCTGTCCCTTCATGGGATGATCTTGGATGCACCTGTCCCTTCATGGGATGATCCTAAATGCACCTGTCCCTTCATGGGATGATCCTAAATGCACTACTCCCTTCAGGGGATGATTCTGGATGCATCAGTCCCTTCATGGGATGATCCTGGATGCACCTGTCCCTTCATGGGATGATCTTGGATGCACCTGTCCCTTCATGGGATGATCCTGGATGCACTACTCCCTTAAGGGGATGATCCTGGATGCACTACTCCCTTCATGGGATGATCTTGGATGCACCTATCCCTTCATTGGATGATCCTGGATGCACCGGTCCCTTCATGGGATGATCCTGGATGCACTACTCCCTTCAGGGGATGATCCTGGATGCACTACTCCCTTCAGGGGATGATCCTGGATGCATCGGCCTCTTCATGGGATGATCATAGATGCACTACTCCCTTTAGGGGATGATCCTGGATGCACTACAGGGGATGATCCTGGATGCACTACTCTCTTCAGGGGATGATCCTGGATGCACTACTCCCTTCGGGGGATGATCCTGGATGTGCCTGTCCCTTCATGGGATGATCCTGGATGCACCTGTCCCTTCATGGGATGATCCTGGATGCACCTGTCCCTTCATGGGATGATCTTGGATGAACTACTCCCTTCAGGGGATGATCCTGGATGCGCCTGTCCCTTCATGGGATGATCCTGGATGCATCACCCCCTTCATGGGATGATCATGGATGCACTACTCCCTTCAGGGGATGGTCCTGGATGCACCAGTCCCTTCATGGGATGATCTTGGATGCACCAGTCCCTTCATGGGATGATCTTGGATGCACCAGTCCCTTCATGGGATGATCTTGGATACACCTGTCCCTTCATGGGATGATCTTGGATACACCTGTCCCTTCATGGGATGATCCTTGATGCATCGGTCCCTTCATGGGATGATCCTGGATGCACTACTCCCTTCATGGGATGATCCTGTATGCATCGGTCCCTTCATTGGAAGATCATGGATGCACTACTCCCTTCAGGGGATGATCCTGGCTGCACCGGTCCCTTCAGGGGATGATCCTGGCTGCACCTGTCCCTTCAGGGGATGATCCTGGCTGCACCTGTCCCTTCAGGGGATGATCCTTGATGCACTACTCCCTTCAGGGGATGATCTGGATGCACTACTTCCTTCAGGGGAATATCCTCGATACACCTGTCCCTTCATGGGATGATCCGGGATGCAGCGGTCCCTTCATGGGATGATCCTGGATGCACTACTCCCTTCATGGGATGATCCTATATGCACCTGTCCCTTCATGGAATGATCGTGGATGCACTACTTCCTTCAGGGGATGATCCTGGATGCACCGGTCTCTTCATGGGATGATCCTGGATGCACCGGTCCCTTCATGGGATGGTCCTGGATGCACCTCTGTCTCTTCATGGGATTATCCTGGATGCAGCGGTTTCTTCATGGGATGATCCTGGATGCACTACTCCCTTCCGGGGATGATCCTGGATGCACCTGTCCCTTCATGGGATGATCCTGGATGCACCTGTCCCTTCAGGGGATGATCCTGTATGCACTACTCCCTTAAGGGGATGATCCTGTATGCACTACTCCCTTAAGGGGATGATCCTGTATGCACTACTCCCTTAAGGGGATGATCCTGGATGCATCGGTCCCTTCATGGGATGATCCTGGATGCACTACTCCCTTCAGGGGATGATCCTGGATGCACCGGTCCTTTCATGGGATGATCCTGGATGCACTACTCCCTTCATGGGATTATCCTGGATGCAGCGGTCTCTTCATGGGATGATCCTGGATGCACTACTCCCTTCATGGGATGATCCTGGATGCACTACTCCCTTCAGGGGATGATCCTGGATGCACTAATCCCTTCAAGGGATGATCCTGGATACACCTGTCCCTTCATGGGATGATCCTGGATGCATCGGTCCCTTCATGGGATGATCCTGGATGCACTACTCCCTTCATGGGATGATCCTGGATGCATCGGTCCCTTCATTGGAAGATCATGGATCCACTACTCCCTTCAGGGGATGATCCTGGATGCACTACTCCCTTCAGGGGATGGTCCTGGATGCACCAGTCCCTTCATGGGATGATCTTGGATGCACCAGTCCCTTCATGGGATGATCTTGGATACACCTGTCCCTTCATGGGATGATCCTTGATGCATCGGTCCCTTCATGGGATGATCCTGGATGCACTACTCCCTTCATGGGATGATCCTGTATGCATCGGTCCCTTCATTGGAAGATCATGGATGCACTACTCCCTTAAGGGGATGATCCTGGCTGCACCGGTCCCTTCATGGGATGATCCTGGCTGCACCTGTCCCTTCAGGGGATGATCCTGGCTGCACCTGTCCCTACAGGGGATGATCCTTGATGCACTACTCCCTTCAGGGGATGATCTGGATGCACTACTTCCTTCAGGGGAATATCCTCGATACACCTGTCCCTTCATGGGATGATCCGGGATGCAGCGGTCCCTTCATGGGATGGTCCTGGATGCACTACTCCCTTCATGGGATGATCCTATATGCACCTGTCCCTTCATGGAATGATCGTGGATGCACTACTTCCTTCAGGGGATGATCCTGGATGCACTACTCCCTTCAGGGGATGATCCTGGATGCACTACTCCCTTCAGGGGATGGTCCTGGATGCACCAGTCCCTTCATGGGATGATCTTGGATGCACCAGTCCCTTCATGGGATGATCTTGGATACACCTGTCCCTTCATGGGATGATCCTAAATGCACTACTCCCTTCAGGGGATGATTCTGGATGCATCAGTCCCTTCATGGGATGATCCTGGATGCACCTGTCCCTTCATGGGATGATCCTGGATGCACCTGTCCCTTCATGGGATGATCTTGGATGCACCTGTCCCTTCAGGGGATGATCCTGGATGCACTACTCCCTTCATGGGATGATCTTGGATGCACCTATCCCTTCATTGGATGATCCTGGATGCACCGGTCCCTTCATGGGATGATCCTGGATGCACTACTCCCTTCAGGGGATGATCCTGGATGCACTACTCCCTTCAGGGGATGATCCTGGATGCATCGGCCTCTTCATGGGATGATCATAGATGCACTACTCCCTTTAGGGGATGATCCTGGATGCACTACAGGGGATGATCCTGGATGCACTACTCTCTTCAGGGGATGATCCTGGATGCACTACTCCCTTCGGGGGATGATCTTGGATGCGCCTGTCCCTTCATGGGATGATCCTGGATGCACCTGTCCCTTCATGGGATGATCCTGGATGCACCTGTCCCTTCATGGGATGATCTTGGATGAACTACTCCCTTCAGGGGATGATCCTGGATGCGCCTGTCCCTTCATGGGATGATCCTGGATGCATCGCCCCCTTCATGGGATGATCCTAGATGCACCTGTCCTTTCATGGGATGATCCTGGATGCACTACTCCCTTCATGGGATGATCTTGGATGCACCAGTCCCTTCATGGGATGATCTTGGATGCACCTGTCCCTTCATGGGATGATCTTGGATGCACCTGTCCCTTCATGGGATGATCCTAAATGCACCTGTCCCTTCATGGGATGATCCTAAATGCACTACTCCCTTCAGGGGATGATTCTGGATGCATCAGTCCCTTCATGGGATGATCCTGGATGCACCTGTCCCTTCATGGGATGATCTTGGATGCACCTGTCCCTTCATGGGATGATCCTGGATGCACTACTCCCTTAAGGGGATGATCCTGGATGCACTACTCCCTTCATGGGATGATCTTGGATGCACCTATCCCTTCATTGGATGATCCTGGATGCACCGGTCCCTTCATGGGATGATCCTGGATGCACTACTCCCTTCAGGGGATGATCCTGGATGCACTACTCCCTTCAGGGGATGATCCTGGATGCATCGGCCTCTTCATGGGATGATCATAGATGCACTACTCCCTTTAGGGGATGATCCTGGATGCACTACAGGGGATGATCCTGGATGCACTACTCTCTTCAGGGGATGATCCTGGATGCACTACTCCCTTCGGGGGATGATCCTGGATGCGCCTGTCCCTTCTTGGGATGATCCTGGATGCACCTGTCCCTTCATGGGATGATCCTGGATGCACCTGTCCCTTCATGGGATGATCTTGAATGAACTACTCCCTTCAGGGGATGATCCTGGATGCGCCTGTCCCTTCATGGGATGATCCTGGATGCATCGCCCCCTTCATGGGATGATCATGGATGCACTACTCCCTTCATGGGATGATCTTGGATGCACCAGTCCCTTCATGGGATGATCTTGGATGCACCAGTCCCTTCATGGGATGATCTTGGATACACCTGTCCCTTCATGGGATGATCCTTGATGCATCGGTCCCTTCATGGGATGATCCTGGATGCACTACTCCCTTCATGGGATGATCCTGTATGCATCGGTCCCTTCATTGGAAGATCATGGATGCACTACTCCCTTCAGGGGATGATCCTGGCTGCACCGGTCCCTTCATGGGATGATCCTGGCTGCACCTGTCCCTTCAGGGGATGATCCTGGCTGCACCTGTCCCTTCAGGGGATGATCCTTGATGCACTACTCCCTTCAGGGGATGATCTGGATGCACTACTTCCTTCAGGGGAATATCCTCGATACACCTGTCCCTTCATGGGATGATCCGGGATGCAGCGGTCCCTTCATGGGATGATCCTGGATGCACTACTCCCTTCATGGGATGATCCTATAGGCACCTGTCCCTTCATGGAATGATCGTGGATGCACTACTTCCTTCAGGGGATGATCCTGGATGCACCGGTCCCTTCATGGGATGATCCTGGATGCACCGGTCCCTTCATGGGATGATCCTGGATGCACCTCTGTCTCTTCATGGGATTATCCTGGATGCAGCGGTTTCTTCATGGGATGATCCTGGATGCACTACTCCCTTCCGGGGATGATCCTGGATGCACCTGTCCCTTCATGGGATGATCCTGGATGCACCTGTCCCTTCAGGGGATGATCCTGTATGCACTACTCCCTTAAGGGGATGATCCTGTATGCACTACTCCCTTAAGGGGATGATCCTGGATGCATCGGTCCCTTCATGGGATGATCCTGGATGCACTACTCCCTTCAGGGGATGATCCTGGATGCACCGGTCCTTTCATGGGATGATCCTGGATGCACTACTCCCTTCATGGCATGATCTTGGATGTACCTGTCCCTTCATGGGATGATCCTGGATGCACCTTTCTCTTCATGGGATTATCCTGGATGCAGCGGTCTCTTCATGGGATGATCCTGGATGCACTACTCCCTTCATGGGATGATCCTGGATGCACTACTCCCTTCAGGGGATGATCCTGGATGCACTAATCCCTTCAAGGGATGATCCTGGATACACCTGTCCCTTCATGGGATGATCCTGGATGCATCGGTCCCTTCATGGGATGATCCTGGATGCACTACTCCCTTCATGGGATGATCCTGGATGCACTACTCCCTTCATGGGATGATCCTGGATGCATCGGTCCCTTCATTGGAAGATCATGGATCCACTACTCCCTTCAGGGGATGATCCTGGATGCACTACTCCCTTCAGGGGATGGTCCTGGATGCACCAGTCCCGTCATGGGATGATCTTGGATGCACCAGTCCCTTCATGGGATGATCTTGGATACACCTGTCCCTTCATGGGATGATCCTTGATGCATCGGTCCCTTCATGGGATGATCCTTGATGCATCGGTCCCTTCATGGGATGATCCTGGATGCACTACTCCCTTCATGGGATGATCCTGTATGCATCGGTCCCTTCATTGGAAGATCATGGATGCACTACTCCCTTAAGGGGATGATCCTGGCTGCACCGGTCCCTTCATGGGATGATCCTGGCTGCACCTGTCCCTTCAGGGGATGATCCTGGCTGCACCTGTCCCTTCAGGGGATGATCCTGGCTGCACCTGTCCCTACAGGGGATGATCCTTGATGCACTACTCCCTTCAGGGGATGATCTGGATGCACTACTTCCTTCAGGGGAATATCCTCGATACACCTGTCCCTTCATGGGATGATCCGGGATGCAGCGGTCCCTTCATGGGATGGTCCTGGATGCACTACTCCCTTCATGGGATGATCCTATATGCACCTGTCCCTTCATGGAATGATCGTGGATGCACTACTTCCTTCAGGGGATGATCCTGGATGCACTACTCCCTTCAGGGGATGATCCTGGATGCACTACTCCCTTCAGGGGATGGTCCTGGATGCACCAGTCCCTTCATGGGATGATCTTGGATGCACCAGTCCCTTCATGGGATGATCTTGGATACACCTGTCCCTTCATGGGATGATCCTTGATGCATCGGTCCCTTCATGGGATGATCCTTGATGCATCGGTCCCTTCATGGGATGATCCTGGATGCACTACTCCCTTCATGGGATGATCCTGTATGCATCGGTCCCTTCATTGGAAGATCATGGATGCACTACTCCCTTAAGGGGATGATCCTGGCTGCACCGGTCCCTTCATGGGATGATCCTGGCTGCACCTGTCCCTTCAGGGGATGATCCTGGCTGCACCTGTCCCTTCAGGGGATGATCCTTGATGCACTACTCCCTTCAGGGGATGATCTGGATGCACTTCTTCCTTCAGGGGAATATCCTCGATACACCTGTCCCTTCATGGGATGATCCGGGATGCAGCGGTCCCTTCATGGGATGGTCCTGGATGCACTACTCCCTTCATGGGATGATCCTATATGCACCTGTCCCTTCATGGAATGATCGTGGATGCACTACTTCCTTCAGGGGATGATCCTGGATGCACCGGTCCCTTCATGGGATGATCCTGGATGCACCGGTCCCTTCATGGGATGATCCTGGATGCACCGGTCCCTTCATGGGATGATCCTGGATGCACCTCTGTCTCTTCATGGGATTATCCTGGATGCAGCGGTCTCTTCATGGGATGATCCTGGATGCACTACTCCCTTCATGGGATGATCTTGGATGCACCTATCCCTTCATTGGATGATGCTGGATGCACTGGTCCCTTCATGGGATGATCCTGGATGCACTACTCCCTTCAGGGGATGATCCTGGATGCACTACTCCCTTCAGGGGATGATCCTGGATGCATCGGCCTCTTCATGGGATGATCATAGATGCACTACTCCCTTTAGGGGATGATCCTGGATGCACTACAGGGGATGATCCTGGATGCACTACTCTCTTCAGGGGATGATCCTGGATGCACTACTCCCTTCGGGGGATGATCCTGGATGCGCCTGTCCCTTCATGGGATGATCCTGGATGCACCTGTCCCTTCATGGGATGATCCTGGATGCACCTGTCCCTTCATGGGATGATCTTGGATGAACTACTCCCTTCAGGGGATGATCCTGGATGCGCCTGTCCCTTCATGGGATGATCCTGGATGCATCGCCCCCTTCATGGGATGATCCTGGATGCACCTGTCCTTTCATGGGATGATCCTGGATGCACTACTCCCTTCATGGGATGATCTTGGATGCACCAGTCCCTTCATGGGATGATCTTGGATGCACCTGTCCCTTCATGGGATGATCTTGGATGCACCTGTCCCTTCATGGGATGATCCTAAATGCACCTGTCCCTTCATGGGATGATCCTAAATGCACTACTCCCTTCAGGGGATGATTCTGGATGCATCAGTCCCTTCATGGGATGATCCTGGATGCACCTATCCCTTCATGGGATGATCTTGGATGCACCTGTCCCTTCATGGGATGATCCTGGATGCACTACTCCCTTAAGGGGATGATCCTGGATGCACTACTCCCTTCATGGGATGATCTTGGATGCACCTATCCCTTCATTGGATGATCCTGGATGCTCCGGTCCCTTCATGGGATGATCCTGGATGCACTACTCCCTTCAGGGGATGATCCTGGATGCACTACTCCCTTCAGGGGATGATCCTGGATGCATCGGCCTCTTCATGGGATGATCATAGATGCACTACTCCCTTTAGGGGATGATCCTGGATGCACTACAGGGGATGATCCTGGATGCACTACTCTCTTCAGGGGATGATCCTGGATGCACTACTCTCTTCAGGGGATGATCCTGGATGCACTACTCCCTTCGGGGGATGATCCTGGATGCGCCTGTCCCTTCATGGGATGATCCTGGATGCACCTGTCCCTTCATGGGATGATCCTGGATGCACCTGTCCCTTCATGGGATGATCTTGGATGAACTACTCCCTTCAGGGGATGATCCTGGATGCGCCTGTCCCTTCATGGGATGATCCTGGATGCATCGCCCCCTTCATGGGATGATCATGGATGCACTACTCCCTTCAGGGGATGGTCCTGGATGCACCAGTCCCTTCATGGGATGATCTTGGATGCACCAGTCCCTTCATGGGATGATCTTGGATACACCTGTCCCTTCATGGGATGATCCTTGATGCATCGGTCCCTTCATGGGATGATCCTGGATGCACTACTCCCTTCATGGGATGATCCTGTATGCATCGGTCCCTTCATTGGAAGATCATGGATGCACTACTCCCTTCAGGGGATGATCCTGGCTGCACCGGTCCCTTCATGGGATGATCCTGGCTGCACCTGTCCCTTCAGGGGATGATCCTGGCTGCACCTGTCCCTTCAGGGGATGATCCTTGATGCACTACTCCCTTCAGGGGATGATCTGGATGCACTACTTCCTTCAGGGGAATATCCTCGATACACCTGTCCCTTCATGGGATGATCCGGGATGCAGCGGTCCCTTCATGGGATGATCCTGGATGCACTACTCCCTTCATGGGATGATCCTATATGCACCTGTCCCTTCATGGAATGATCGTGGATGCACTACTTCCTTCAGGGGATGATCCTGGATGCACCGGTCCCTTCATGGGATGATCCTGGATGCACCGGTCCCTTCATGGGATGATCCTGGATGCACCTCTGTCTCTTCATGGGATTATCCTGGATGCAGCGGTTTCTTCATGGGATGATCCTGGATGCACTACTCCCTTCCGGGGATGATCCTGGATGCACCTGTCCCTTCATGGGATGATCCTGGATGCACCTGTCCCTTCAGGGGATGATCCTGTATGCACTACTCCCTTAAGGGGATGATCCTGTATGCACTACTCCCTTAAGGGGATGATCCTGTATGCACTACTCCCTTAAGGGGATGATCCTGGATGCATCGGTCCCTTCATGGGATGATCCTGGATGCACTACTCCCTTCAGGGGATGATCCTGGATGCACCGGTCCTTTCATGGGATGATCCTGGATGCACTACTCCATGGCATGATCTTGGATGTACCTGTCCCTTCATGGGATGATCCTGGATGCACCTTTCTCTTCATGGGATGATCCTGGATGCACCTTTCTCTTCATGGGATTATCCTGGATGCAGCGGTCTCTTCATGGGATGATCCTGGATGCACTACTCCCTTCATGGGATGATCCTGGATGCACTACTCCCTTCAGGGGATGATCCTGGATGCACTAATCCCTTCAAGGGATGATCCTGGATACACCTGTCCCTTCATGGGATGATCCTGGATGCATCGGTCCCTTCATGGGATGATCCTGGATGCACTACTCCCTTCATGGGATGATCCTGGATGCATCGGTCTCTTCATTGGAAGATCATGGATCCACTATTCCCTTCAGGGGATGATCCTGGATGCACTACTCCCTTCAGGGGATGGTCCTGGATGCACCAGTCCCTTCATGGGATGATCTTGGATGCACCAGTCCCTTCATGGGATGATCTTGGATACACCTGTCCCTTCATGGGATGATCCTTGATGCATCGGTCCCTTCATGGGATGATCCTGGATGCACTACTCCCTTCATGGGATGATCCTGTATGCATCGGTCCCTTCATTGGAAGATCATGGATGCACTACTCCCTTAAGGGGATGATCCTGGCTGCACCGGTCCCTTCAGGGGATGATCCTGGCTGCACCTGTCCCTTCAGGGGATGATCCTGGCTGCACCTGTCCCTACAGGGGATGATCCTTGATGCACTACTCCCTTCAGGGGATGATCTGGATGCACTACTTCCTTCAGGGGAATATCCTCGATACACCTGTCCCTTCATGGGATGATCCGGGATGCAGCGGTCCCTTCATGGGATGGTCCTGGATGCACTACTCCCTTCATGGGATGATCCTATATGCACCTGTCCCTTCATGGAATGATCGTGGATGCACTACTTCCTTCAGGGGATGATCCTGGATGCACTACTCCCTTCAGGGGATGATCCTGGATGCACTACTCCCTTCAGGGGATGGTCCTGGATGCACCAGTCCCTTCATGGGATGATCTTGGATGCACCAGTCCCTTCATGGGATGATCTTGGATACACCTGTCCCTTCATGGGATGATCCTAAATGCACTACTCCCTTCAGGGGATGATTCTGGATGCATCAGTCCCTTCATGGGATGATCCTGGATGCACCTGTCCCTTCATGGGATGATCCTGGATGCACCTGTCCCTTCATGGGATGATCTTGGATGCACCTGTCCCTTCAGGGGATGATCCTGGATGCACTACTCCCTTCATGGGATGATCTTGGATGCACCTATCTTTTCATTGGATGATCCTGGATGCACCGGTCCCTTCATGGGATGATCCTGGATGCACTACTCCCTTCAGGGGATGATCCTGGATGCACTACTCCCTTCAGGGGATGATCCTGGATGCATCGGCCTCTTCATGGGATGATCATAGATGCACTACTCCCTTTAGGGGATGATCCTGGATGCACTACAGGGGATGATCCTGGATGCACTACTCTCTTCAGGGGATGATCCTGGATGCACTACTCCCTTCGGGGGATGATCCTGGATGCGCCTGTCCCTTCATGGGATGATCCTGGATGCACCTGTCCCTTCATGGGATGATCCTGGATGCACCTGTCCCTTCATGGGATGATCTTGGATGAACTACTCCCTTCAGGGGATGATCCTGGATGCGCCTGTCCCTTCATGGGATGATCCTGGATGCATCGCCCCCTTCATGGGATGATCCTGGATGCACCTGTCCTTTCATGGGATGATCCTGGATGCACTACTCCCTTCATGGGATGATCTTGGATGCACCAGTCCCTTCATGGGATGATCTTGGATGCACCTGTCCCTTCATGGGATGATCTTGGATGCACCTGTCCCTTCATGGGATGATCCTAAATGCACCTGTCCCTTCATGGGATGATCCTAAATGCACTACTCCCTTCAGGGGATGATTCTGGATGCATCAGTCCCTTCATGGGATGATCCTGGATGCACCTGTCCCTTCATGGGATGATCCTGGATGCACCTGTCCCTTCAGGGGATGATCCTGTATGCACTACTCCCTTAAGGGGATGATCCTGTATGCACTACTCCCTTAAGGGGATGATCCTGTATGCACTACTCCCTTAAGGGGATGATCCTGGATGCATCGGTCCCTTCATGGGATGATCCTGGATGCACTACTCCCTTCAGGGGATGATCCTGGATGCACCGGTCCTTTCATGGGATGATCCTGGATGCACTACTCCATGGCATGATCTTGGATGTACCTGTCCCTTCATGGGATGATCCTGGATGCACCTTTCTCTTCATGGGATGATCCTGGATGCACCTTTCTCTTCATGGGATTATCCTGGATGCAGCGGTCTCTTCATGGGATGATCCTGGATGCACTACTCCCTTCATGGGATGATCCTGGATGCACTACTCCCTTCAGGGGATGATCCTGGATGCACTAATCCCTTCAAGGGATGATCCTGGATACACCTGTCCCTTCATGGGATGATCCTGGATGCATCGGTCCCTTCATGGGATGATCCTGGATGCACTACTCCCTTCATGGGATGATCCTGGATGCATCGGTCCCTTCATTGGAAGATCATGGATCCACTATTCCCTTCAGGGGATGATCCTGGATGCACTACTCCCTTCAGGGGATGGTCCTGGATGCACCAGTCCCTTCATGGGATGATCTTGGATGCACCAGTCCCTTCATGGGATGATCTTGGATACACCTGTCCCTTCATGGGATGATCCTAAATGCACCTGTCCCTTCATGGGATGATCCTAAATGCACCTGTCCCTTCATGGGATGATCCTAAATGCACTACTCCCTTCAGGGGATGATTCTGGATGCATCAGTCCCTTCATGGGATGATCCTGGATGCACCTGTCCCTTCATGGGATGATCTTGGATGCACCTGTCCCTTCATGGGATGATCCTGAATGCACTACTCCCTTAAGGGGATGATCCTGGATGCACTACTCCCTTCATGGGATGATCTTGGATGCACCTATCCCTTCATTGGATGATCCTGGATGCACCGGTCCCTTCATGGGATGATCCTGGATGCACTACTCCCTTCAGGGGATGATCCTGGATGCACTACTCCCTTCAGGGGATGATCCTGGATGCATCGGCCTCTTCATGGGATGATCATAGATGCACTACTCCCTTTAGGGGATGATCCTGGATGCACTACAGGGGATGATCCTGGATGCACTACTCTCTTCAGGGGATGATCCTGGATGCACTACTCCCTTCAGGGGATGATCCTGGATGCGCCTGTCCCTTCATGGGATGATCCTGGATGCACCTGTCCCTTCATGGGATGATCCTGGATGCACCTGTCCCTTCATGGGATGATCTTGGATGAACTACTCCCTTCAGGGGATGATCCTGGATGCGCCTGTCCCTTCATGGGATGATCCTGGATGCATCGCCCCCTTCATGGGATGATCATGGATGCACTACTCCCTTCAGGGGATGGTCCTGGATGCACCAGTCCCTTCATGGGATGATCTTGGATGCACCAGTCCCTTCATGGGATGATCTTGGATACACCTGTCCCTTCATGGGATGATCCTTGATGCATCGGTCCCTTCATGGGATGATCTTGGATGCACCTATCCCTTCATTGGATGATCCTGGATGCACCGGTCCCTTCATGGGATGATCCTGGATGCACTACTCCCTTCAGGGGATGATCCTGGATGCACTACTCCCTTCAGGGGATGATCCTGGATGCATCGGCCTCTTCATGGGATGATCATAGATGCACTACTCCCTTTAGGGGATGATCCTGGATGCACTACAGGGGATGATCCTGGATGCACTACTCTCTTCAGGGGATGATCCTGGATGCACTACTCCCTTCGGGGGATGATCCTGGATGCGCCTGTCCCTTCATGGGATGATCCTGGATGCACCTGTCCCTTCATGGGATGATCCTGGATGCACCTGTCCCTTCATGGGATGATCTTGGATGAACTACTCCCTTCAGGGGATGATCCTGGATGCGCCTGTCCCTTCATGGGATGATCCTGGATGCATCGCCCCCTTCATGGGATGATCCTGGATGCACCTGTCCTTTCATGGGATGATCCTGGATGCACTACTCCCTTCATGGGATGATCTTGGATGCACCAGTCCCTTCATGGGATGATCTTGGATGCACCTGTCCCTTCATGGGATGATCTTGGATGCACCTGTCCCTTCATGGGATGATCCTAAATGCACCTGTCCCTTCATGGGATGATCCTAAATGCACTACTCCCTTCAGGGGATGATTCTGGATGCATCAGTCCCTTCATGGGATGATCCTGGATGCACCTGTCCCTTCATGGGATGATCTTGGATGCACCTGTCCCTTCATGGGATGATCCTGGATGCACTACTCCCTTAAGGGGATGATCCTGGATGCACTACTCCCTTAAGGGGATGATCCTGGATGCACTACTCCCTTCATGGGATGATCTTGGATGCACCTATCCCTTCATTGGATGATCCTGGATGCTCCGGTCCCTTCATGGGATGATCCTGGATGCACTACTCCCTTCAGGGGATGATCCTGGATGCACTACTCCCTTCAGGGGATGATCCTGGATGCATCGGCCTCTTCATGGGATGATCATAGATGCACTACTCCCTTTAGGGGATGATCCTGGATGCACTACAGGGGATGATCCTGGATGCACTACTCTCTTCAGGGGATGATCCTGGATGCACTACTCCCTTCGGGGGATGATCCTGGATGCGCCTGTCCCTTCATGGGATGATCCTGGATGCACCTGTCCCTTCATGGGATGATCCTGGATGCACCTGTCCCTTCATGGGATGATCTTGGATGAACTACTCCCTTCAGGGGATGATCCTGGATGCGCCTGTCCCTTCATGGGATGATCCTGGATGCATCGCCCCCTTCATGGGATGATCATGGATGCACTACTCCCTTCAGGGGATGGTCCTGGATGCACCAGTCCCTTCATGGGATGATCTTGGATGCACCAGTCCCTTCATGGGATGATCTTGGATACACCTGTCCCTTCATGGGATGATCCTTGATGCATCGGTCCCTTCATGGGATGATCTTGGATGCACCGGTCCCTTCATGGGATGATCCTGGATGCACTACTCCCTTCAGGGGATGATCCTGGATGCACTACTCCCTTCAGGGGATGATCCTGGATGCATCGGCCTCTTCATGGGATGATCATAGATGCACTACTCCCTTTAGGGGATGATCCTGGATGCACTACAGGGGATGATCCTGGATGCACTACTCTCTTCAGGGGATGATCCTGGATGCACTACTCCCTTCGGGGGATGATCCTGGATGCGCCTGTCCCTTCATGGGATGATCCTTAATGTACCTGTCCCTTCAGGGGATGATCCTGGATGCACTACTCCCTTCAGGGGATGATCCTGGATGTGCCTGTCCCTTCATGGGATGATCCTGGATGCATCGCCCCCTTCATGGGATGATCATGGATGCACTACTCCCTTCAGGGGATGATCCTGGATGCACCGGTCCCTTCATGGGATGATCCTGGATGCACTACTCCCTTCAGGGGATTATCCTGGATGCAGCGGTCCCTTCATGGGATGATCTTGGATGCACCGGTCCCTTCATGGGATGATCTTGAATGTACCTGTCCCTTCAGGGGATGATCCTGGATGCACTACTCCCTTCAGGGGATGATCCTGGATGCATCAGCCACTTCATGGAATGATCATGGATGCACTACTCCCTTCAGGGGATGATCCTGGATGCACTACTCCCTTCAGGGGATGATCCTGGATGCACTACTCCCTTCAGGGGATGATCCTGGATGCGCCTGTCCCTTCATGGGATGATCCTGGATGCATCGCCCCCTTCATGGGATGATCATGGATGCACTACTCCCTTCAGGGGATGATCATGGATGCACCACTCCCTTCAGGGGATGATCATGGATGCACTACTCCCTTCAGGGGATGATCCAGGATGCACCTATCTTTTCATGGGATGATCCTGGATGCACTCCACCCTTCATGGGATGATCCTGGATGCACCTGTCCCATCAGGGGATGATCCTGGATGCACTACTCCCTTCAGGGGATGATCCTGGATGCATCGGCCCCTTCAGGGGATGATCATGGATGCACTACTCCCTTCAGGGGATGATCATGGATACACTACTCCCTTCAGGGGATGATCCAGGATGCACCTGTCTGTAATTCCATTTCCGCAACCCAATCTTAATTTATCCACATATTTTTGCACACAGCACTTCCACTAATTTCTTTGCACTGCTAGTCAGTTTACCCCCTGATACTACTTTCCTTTCATCATATCTCTGTATCCTTCATAGATGTTAGTCTACAATCTACCTAATCCATAGTGGATACGCATCCACTTTCTTCGGGTGAAGGATCCCAAATGATGTAGGGCGGTACAGGATGGGTATCTGATGGGAACACAATTTTTTCACCACGAATTACTTGGATTTCGTGATTGTATCCTGATGTGAATGCACAGTTCCTATAGATAGCTTTATTCATTTCTGACCCACTGCTGTTATGTGTTTTTTATAGTAGCCAGGGATTGTAGCAATGATAGGTAAAAAAAAATTCCCCTAAACACCCTCCTTATTGTTTAAACATGATCCTGGATGCACCTGTCCCTTCAGGGGATGTTCCTGGATGCACTACTCCCTTCAGGGGATGATCCAGGATGCGCCTGTCCCTTCATGGGATGATCCTGGATGCACCTGTCCCTTCATGGGATGATCCTGGATGCACCGGTCCCTTCATGGGATGATCCTGGATACACCGGTCCCTTCATGGGATGATTCTGGATGCACAGGTCCCTTCTTGGGATGATTCTGGATGCACCTGTCCCTTCAGGGGATGATTCTGGATGCACCTGTCCCTTCATGGGATGATCTTGGATGCACCTGTCCCTTCATGGGATGATCTTGATGCACCTGTCCCTTCATGGGATGATCTTGGATGCACCTGTCCCTTCATGGGATGATCCTGGATGCACTACTCCCTTAAGGGGATGATCCTGGATGCACTACTCCCTTCATGGGATGTTGGATGTACCTGTCCCTTCATGGGATGATCCTGGATGCACTACTCCCTTCAGGGGATGATTCTGGATTCACCTGTCCCTTCAGGGGATGATTCTGGATGCACCTGTCCCTTCAAGGGATGATCTTGGATGCACCTGTCCCTTAATGGGATGATCCTGGATGCACCTGTCCCTTAGTGGGATGATCCTGGATGCACCCTTCCCTTCATGGGATGATTCTGGATGCACCTGTCCCTTCAGGGGATGATCCTGGATGTTCCGGTCCCTTCATGGGATGATCCTGGATACACCGGTCCCTTCATGGGATGATTCTGGATGCACAGGTCCCTTCATGGGATGATTCTGGATGCACCTGTCCCTTCAGGGGATGATTCTGGATGCACCTGTCCCTTCATGGGATGATCTTGGATGCACCTGTCCCTTCATGGGATGATCTTGATGCACCTGTCCATTCATGGGATGATCTTGGATGCACCTGTCCCTTCATGGGATGATCTTGGATGCACCTGTCCCTTCATGGGATGATCCTGGATGCACTACTCCCTTAAGGGGATGATCCTGGATGCACTACTCCCTTCATGGGATGTTGGATGTACCTGTCCCTTCATGGGATGATCCTGGATGCACTACTCCCTTCAGGGGATGATTCTGGATGCGCCTGTCCCTTCATGGGATGATCCTGGATGCACAGGTCCCTTCATGGGATGATCCTGGATACACCGGTCCCTTCATGGGATGATTCTGGATGCACAGGTCCCTTCATGGGATGATTCTGGATGCACCTGTCCCTTCAGGGGATGATTCTGGATGCACCTGTCCCTTCATGGGATGATCTTGGATGCACCTGTCCCTTCATGGGATGATCTTGATGCACCTGTCCCTTCATGGGATGATCTTGGATGCACCTGTCCCTTCATGGGATGATCCTGGATGCACTACTCCCTTAAGGGGATGATCCTGGATGCACTACTCCCTTCATGGGATGTTGGATGTACCTGTCCCTTCATGGGATGATCCTGGATGCACTACTCCCTTCAGGGGATGTTTCTGGATTCACCTGTCCCTTCAGGGGATGATTCTGGATGCACCTGTCCCTTCAAGGGATGATCTTGGATGCACCTGTCCCTTAATGGGATGATCCTGGATGCACCTGTCCCTTAGTGGGATGATCCTGGATGCACCCGTCCCTTCATGGGATGATCCTGGATGCACCGGTCCCTTCATGAGATGATCCTGGATAGACTACTCCCTTCAGGGGATAATCCTGGATGCACTGGTCCCTACATGGGATGATCATGGATGCACTACTCCCTTCAGGGGATGATCCTGGATGCACCGGTCCCTTCATGGGATGATCCTGGATGCACTACTCCCTTCAGGGGATTATCCTGGATGCAGCGGTCCCTTCATGGGATGATCCTGGATGCACCTGTCCCTTCATGGGATGATCTTGAATGTACCTGTCCCTTCAGGGGATGATCCTGGATGCACTACTCCCTTCAGGGGATGATCCTGGATGCATCAGCCACTTCATGGAATGATCATGGATGCACTACTCCCTTCAGGGGATGATCATGGATGCACTACTCCCTTCAGGGGATGATCCTGGATGCACTACTCCCTTCAGGGGGTGATCCTGGATGCGCCTGTCCCTTCATGGGATGATCTTGGATGCACCTGTCCCTTCATGGGATGATCCTGGATGCACTACTCCCTTAAGGGGATGATCCTGGATGCACTACTCCCTTCATGGGATGTTAGATGTACCTGTCCCTTCATGGGATGATCCTGGATGCACTACTCCCTTCAGGGGATGATTCTGGATTCACCTGTCCCTTCAGGGGATGATTCTGGATTCACCTGTCCCTTCAGGGGATGATTCTGGATGCACCTGTCCCTTCAAGGGATGATCTTGGGTGCACCTGTCCCTTAATGGGATGATCCTGGATGCACCTGTCCCTTAGTGGGATGATCCTGGATGCACCCGTCCCTTCATGGGATGATCCTGGATGCACCGGTCCCTTCATGAGATGATCCTGGATAGACTACTCCCTTCAGGGGATAATCCTGGATGCACTGGTCCCTTCATGGGATGATCATGGATGCACTACTCCCTTCAGGGGATGATCCTGGATGCACCGGTCCCTTCATGGGATGATCCTGGATGCACTACTCCCTTCAGGGGATTATCCTGGATGCAGCGGTCCCTTCATGGGATGATCTTGGATGCACCTGTCCCTTCATGGGATGATCTTGAATGTACCTGTCCCTTCAGGGGATGATCCTGGATGCACCGGTCCCTTCATGGGATGATCCTGGATACACCGGTCCCTTCATGGGATGATTCTGGATGCACAGGTCCCTTCATGGGATGATTCTGGATGCACCTGTCCCTTCAGGGGATGATTCTGGATGCACCTGTCCCTTCATGGGATGATCTTGGATGCACCTGTCCCTTCATGGGATGATCTTGATGCACCTGTCCCTTCATGGGATGATCTTGGATGCACCTGTCCCTTCATGGGATGATCCTGGATGCACTACTCCCTTAAGGGGATTATCCTGGATGCACTACTCCCTTCATGGGATGTTGGATGTACCTGTCCCTTCATGGGATGATCCTGGATGCACTACTCCCTTCAGGGGATGATCCTGAATGCATCAGCCACTTCATGGGATGATCATGGATGCACTACTCCCTTCAGGGGATGATCCTGGATGCACTACTCCCTTCAGGGGGTGATCCTGGATGCGCCTGTCCCTTCATGGGATGATCCTGGATGCACCTGTCCCTTCATGGGATGATCCTGGATGCACTACTCCCTTCATGGGATGTTGGATGTACCTGTCCCTTCATGGGATGATCCTGGATGCACTACTCCCTTCAGGGGATGATTCTGGATTCACCTGTCCCTTCAGGGGATGATTCTGGATGCACCTGTCCCTTCAAGGGATGATCCTGGATGCACCTGTCCCTTAATGGGATGATCCTGGATGCACCTGTCCCTTAGTGGGATGATCCTGGATGCACCCGTCCCTTCATGGGATGATCCTGGATGCACCGGTCCCTTCATGAGATGATCCTGGATAGACTACTCCCTTCAGGGGATAATCCTGGATGCACTGGTCCCTTCATGGGATGATCATGGATGCACTACTCCCTTCAGGGGATGATCCTGGATGCACCGGTCCCTTCATGGGATGATCCTGGATGCACTACTCCCTTCAGGGGATGATCCTGGATGCACCTGTCCCTTCATGGGATGATCCTGAATGCACTGCTCCCTTCAGGGGATGATCCTGGATGCACCTGTCCCTTCATGGGATGATCCTGAATGCACTGCTCCCTTCAGGGGATGATCCTGGATGCACCTGTCCCTTCATGGGATGATCCTGAATGTACCTGTCCCTTCAGGGGATGATCCTGGATGCACTACTCCCTTCAGGGGATGATCCTGGATGCACTACTCCCTTCAGGGGATGATCCTGGATGCACTACTCCCTTCATGGGATGATCTTGGATGCACCTGTCCCTTCATGGGATGATCCTGGATGCACCTGTCCATTCATGGGATGATCTTGAATGTACCTGTCCCTTCAGGGGATGATCCTGGATGCACTACTCCCTTCAGGGGATGATCCTGGATGCACTACTCCCTTCATGGGATGATCCTGGATGCACCTGTCCCTTCAGGGGATGATCCTGAATGCACTGCTCCCTTCAGTGGATGATCCTGGATGCACCACTCCCTTCATGGGATGATCTTGGATGCACCGGTCCCTTCATGGGATGATTTTGGATGCACCGGTCCCTTCATGGGATGATCCTGGATGCACTACTCCCTTCAGGGGATTATCCTGGATGCAGCGGTCCCTTCATGGGATGATCTTGGATGCACCGGTCCCTTCATGGGATGATCTTGAATGTACCTGTCCCTTCAGGGGATGATCCTGGATGCACTACTCCCTTCAGGGGATGATCCTGGATGCATCAGCCACTTCAGGGGATGATCCTGGATGCACTACTCCCTTCAGGGGATGATCCTGGATGCACTACTCCCTTCAGGGGATGATCCTGGATGCGCCTGTCCCTTCATGGGATGATCCTGGATGCATCGCCCCCTTCATGGGATGATCATGGATGCACTACTCCTTTCAGGGGATGATCATGGATGCACTACTCCCTTCAGGGGATGATCCAGGATGCACCTATCTTTTCATGGGATGATCCTGGATGCACTCCACCCTTCATGGGATGATCCTGGATGCACCTGTCCCATCAGGGGATGATCCTGGATGCACTACTCCCTTCAGGGGATGATCCTGGATGCATCGGCCCCTTCAGGGGATGATCATGGATGCACTACTCCCTTCAGGGGATGATCATGGATACACTACTCCCTTCAGGGGATGATCCAGGATGCACCTGTCTGTAATTCCATTTCCGCAACCCAATCTTAATTTATCCACATATTTTTGCACACAGCACTTCCACTAATTTCTTTGCACTGCTAGTCAGTTTACCCCCTGATACTACTTTCCTTTCATCATATCTCTGTATCCTTCATAGATGTTAGTCTACAATCTACCTAATCCATAGTGGATACGCATCCACTTCCTTCGGGTGAAGGATCCCAAATGATGTAGGGCGGTACAGGATGGGTATCTGATGGGAACACAATTTTTTCACCACGAATTACTTGGATTTCGTGATTGTATCCTGATGTGAATGCACAGTTCCTATAGATAGCTTTATTCATTTCTGACCCACTGCTGTTATGTGTTTTTTATAGTAGCCAGGGATTGTAGCAATGATAGGTAAAAAAAAATTCCCCTAAACACCCTCCTTATTGTTTAAACATGATCCTGGATGCACCTGTCCCTTCAGGGGATGTTCCTGGATGCACTACTCCCTTCAGGGGATGATCCTGGATGCATTACAGTGGATGATCCTAGATGCACTACTCCCTTCAGGGGATGATCCAGGATGCGCCTGTCCCTTCATGGGATGATCCTGGATGCACCTGTCCCTTCATGGGATGATCCTGGATGCACCGGTCCCTTCATGGGATGATCCTGGATACACCGGTCCCTTCATGGGATGATTCTGGATGCACAGGTCCCTTCATGGGATGATTCTGGATGCACCTGTCCCTTCAGGGGATGATTCTGGATGCACCTGTCCCTTCATGGGATGATCTTGGATGCACCTGTCCCTTCATGGGATGATCTTGATGCACCTGTCCCTTCATGGGATGATCTTGGATGCACCTGTCCCTTCATGGGATGATCCTGGATGCACTACTCCCTTAAGGGGATGATCCTGGATGCACTACTCCCTTCATGGGATGTTGGATGCACCTGTCCCTTCATGGGATGATCCTGGATGCACTACTCCCTTCAGGGGATGATTCTGGATTCACCTGTCCCTTCAGGGGATGGTTCTGGATGCACCTGTCCCTTCAAGGGATGATCTTGGATGCACCTGTCCCTTAATGGGATGATCCTGGATGCACCTGTCCCTTAGTGGGATGATCCTGGATGCACCCTTCCTTTCATGGGATGATTCTGGATGCACCTGTCCCTTCAGGGGATGATCCTGGATGCACCGGTCCCTTCATGGGATGATCCTGGATACACCGGTCCCTTCATGGGATGATTCTGGATGCACAGGTCCCTTCATGGGATGATTCTGGATGCACCTGTCCCTTCAGGGGATGATTCTGGATGCACCTGTCCCTTCATGGGATGATCTTGGATGCACCTGTCCCTTCATGGGATGATCTTGATGCACCTGTCCCTTCATGGGATGATCTTGGATGCACCTGTCCCTTCATGGGATGATCTTGGATGCACCTGTCCCTTCATGGGATGATCCTGGATGCACTACTCCCTTAAGGGGATGATCCTGGATGCACTACTCCCTTCATGGGATGTTGGATGTACCTGTCCCTTCATGGGATGATCCTGGATGCACTACTCCCTTCAGGGGATGATTCTGGATGCGCCTGTCCCTTCATGGGATGATCCTGGATGCACAGGTCCCTTCATGGGATGATCCTGGATACACCGGTCCCTTCATGGGATGATTCTGGATGCACAGGTCCCTTCATGGGATGATTCTGGATGCACCTGTCCCTTCAGGGGATGATTCTGGATGCACCTGTCCCTTCATGGGATGATCTTGGATGCACCTGTCCCTTCATGGGATGATCTTGATGCACCTGTCCCTTCATGGGATGATCTTGGATGCACCTGTCCCTTCATGGGATGATCCTGGATGCACTACTCCCTTAAGGGGATGATCCTGGATGCACTACTCCCTTCATGGGATGTTGGATGTACCTGTCCCTTCATGGGATGATCCTGGATGCACTACTCCCTTCAGGGGATGTTTCTGGATTCACCTGTCCCTTCAGGGGATGATTCTGGATGCACCTGTCCCTTCAAGGGATGATCTTGGATGCACCTGTCCCTTAATGGGATGATCCTGGATGCACCTGTCCCTTAGTGGGATGATCCTGGATGCACCCGTCCCTTCATGGGATGATCCTGGATGCACCGGTCCCTTCATGAGATGATCCTGGATAGACTACTCCCTTCAGGGGATAATCCTGGATGCACTGGTCCCTACATGGGATGATCATGGATGCACTACTCCCTTCAGGGGATGATCCTGGATGCACCCGTCCCTTCATGGGATGATCCTGGATGCACCGGTCCCTTCATGAGATGATCCTGGATGCACTACTCCCTTCTGGGGATAATCCTGGATGCACTGGTCCCTTCATGGGATGATCATGGATGCACTACTCCCTTCAGGGGATGATCCTGGATGCACCGGTCCCTTCGTGGGATGATCCTGGATGCACTACTCCCTTCAGGGGTTTATCCTGGATGCAGCGGTCCCTTCATGGGATGATCTTGGATGCACCGGTCCCTTCATGGGATGATCTTGAATGTACCTGTCCCTTCAGGGGATGATCCTGGATGCACTACTCCCTTCAGGGGATGATCCTGGATGCACTACTCCCTTCAGGGGATGATCCTGGATGCATCAGCCACTTCATGGGATGATCCTGGATGCACTACTCCCTTCAGGGGATGATCCTGGATGTACTACTCCCTTCAGGGGATGATCCTGGATGCGCCTGTCCCTTCAGGGGATGATCCTGGATGCACCTGTCCCTTCAGGGGATGATCCTGGATGCACTACTCCCTTCAGGGGATGATCCTGGATGCACTACAGGGGATGATCCTGGATGCACTACAGAGAATGATCCTGGATGCACTACTCCCTTCAGGGCATGATCCTGGATGCACTACAGGGGATGATCCTGGATGCACTACTCTCTTCAGGGGATGATCCTGGATGCACTACAGGGGATGATCCTGGATGCACTACTCCCTTCATGGGATGATCCTGGATGCGCCTGTCCCTTCATGGGATGATCCTGGATGCGCCTGTCCCTTCATGGGATGATCCTGGATGCACCTGTCCCTTCATGGGATGATCCTGGATGCACTACTCCCTTAAGGGGATGATCCTGGATGCACTACTCCCTTCATGGGATGATCTTGGATGCACCTGTCCCTTCATGGGATGATCTTGGATGCACCTGTCCCTTCATGGGATGATCTTGGATGCACCTGTCCCTTCATGGGATGATCTTGGATGCACCTGTCCCTTCATGGGATGATCCTGGATGCACTACTCCCTTAAGGGGATGATCCTGGATGCACTACTCCCTTCATGGGATGTTGGATGTACCTGTCCCTTCATGGGATGATCCTGGATGCACTACTCCCTTCAGGGGATGATTCTGGATGCACCTGTCCCTTCAGGGGATGATTCTGGGTGCACCTGTCCCTTCAGGGGATGATCTTGGATGCACCTGTCCCTTCATGGGATGATCTTGGATGCACCTGTCCCTTCATGGGATGATCTTGGATGCACCTGTCCCTTCATGGGATGATCCTGGATGCACTACTCCCTTAAGGGTATGATCCTGGATGCACTACTCCCTTAAGGGTATGATCCTGGATGCACTACTCCCTTCATGGGATGATCTTGGATGCACCTGTCCCTTCATGGGATGATCCTGGATGCACTACTCCCTTCAGGGGATGATCCTGGATGCACCTGTCCCTTCATGGGATGATCCTGGATGCACTACTCCCTTCAGGGGATGATCCTGGATGCACCTGTCCCTTCATGGGATGATCCTGAATGCACTGCTCCCTTCAGGGGATGATCCTGGATGCACCACTCCCTTCATGGGATGATCTTGGATGCACCGGTCCCTTCATGGGATGATCTTGGATGCACCAGTCCCTTCATGGGATGATTTTGGATGCACCAGTCCCTTCATGGGATGATTTTGGATGCACCTGTCCCTTAATGGGATGATGCTGGATGCACCTGTCCCTTAATGGGATGATCCTGGATGCACCCGTCCCTTCATGGGATGATCCTGGATGCACCGGTCCCTTCATGAGATGATCCTGGATGCACTACTCCCTTCAGGGATAATCCTGGATGCACTGGTCCCTTCATGGGATGATCATGGATACACTACTCCCTTCAAGGGATGATCCTGGATGCACCAGTCCCTTCATGGGATGATCCTGGATGCACTACTCCCTTCAGGGTTTTATCCTGGATGCAGCGGTCCCTTCATGGGATGATCTTGGATGCACCGGTCCCTTCATGGGATGATCTTGAATGTACCTGTCCCTTCAGGGGATGATCCTGGATGCACTACTCCCTTCAGGGGATGATCCTGGATGCATCAGCCACTTCATGGGATGATCATGGATGCACTACTCCCTTCAGGGGATGATCCTGGATGCACTACTCCCTTCAGGGGATGATCCTGGATGTGCCTGTCCCTTCATGGGATGATCCTGGATGCATCGCCCCCTTCATGGGATGATCATGGATGCACTACTCCCTTCAGGGGATGATCCTGGATGCACCGGTCCCTTCATGGGATGATCCTGGATGCACTACTCCCTTCAGGGGATTATCCTGGATGCAGCGGTCCCTTCATGGGATGATCTTGGATGCACCGGTCCCTTCATGGGATGATCTTGAATGTACCTGTCCCTTCAGGGGATGATCCTGGATGCACTACTCCCTTCAGGGGATGATCCTGGATGCATCAGCCACTTCATGGAATGATCATGGATGCACTACTCCCTTCAGGGGATGATCCTGGATGCACTACTCCCTTCAGGGGATGATCCTGGATGCACTACTCCCTTCAGGGGATGATCCTGGATGCGCCTGTCCCTTCATGGGATGATCCTGGATGCATCGCCCCCTTCATGGGATGATCATGGATGCACTACTCCCTTCAGGGGATGATCATGGATGCACCACTCCCTTCAGGGGATGATCATGGATGCACTACTCCCTTCAGGGGATGATCCAGGATGCACCTATCTTTTCATGGGATGATCCTGGATGCACTCCACCCTTCATGGGATGATCCTGGATGCACCTGTCCCATCAGGGGATGATCCTGGATGCACTACTCCCTTCAGGGGATGATCCTGGATTCACCTGTCCCTTCATGGGATGATCTTGAATGTACCTGTCCCTTCAGGGGATGATCCTGGATGCACTACTCCCTTCAGGGGATGATCCTGGATGCATCAGCCACTTCATGGGATGATCCTGGATGCACTACTCCCTTCAGGGGATGATCCTGGATGCACTACTCCCTTCAGGGGATGATCCTGGATGCACTACTCCCTTAAGGGGATGATCCTGGATGCACTACTCCCTTCATGGGATGTTGGATGTACCTGTCCCTTCAGGGGATGATCCTGGATGCACCGGTCCCTTCATGGGATGATCCTGGATACACCGGTCCCTTCATGGGATGATTCTGGATGCACAGGTCCCTTCATGGGATGATTCTGGATGCACCTGTCCCTTCAGGGGATGATTCTGGATGCACCTGTCCCTTCATGGGATGATCTTGGATGCACCTGTCCCTTCATGGGATGATCTTGATGCACTTGTCCCTTCATGGGATGATCTTGGATGCACCTGTCCCTTCATGGGATGATCCTGGATGCACTACTCCCTTAAGGGGATGATCCTGGATGCACTACTCCCTTCATGGGATGTTGGATGTACCTGTCCCTTCATGGGATGATCCTGGATGCACTACTCCCTTCAGGGGATGATCCTGAATGCATCAGCCACTTCATGGGATGATCATGGATGCACTACTCCCTTCAGGGGATGATCCTGGATGCACTACTCCCTTCAGGGGGTGATCCTGGATGCGCCTGTCCCTTCATGGGATGATCCTGGATGCACCTGTCCCTTCATGGGATGATCCTGGATGCACTACTCCCTTCATGGGATGTTGGATGTACCTGTCCCTTCATGGGATGATCCTGGATGCACTACTCCCTTCAGGGGATGATTCTGGATTCACCTGTCCCTTCAGGGGATGATTCTGGATGCACCTGTCCCTTCAAGGGATGATCTTGGATGCACCTGTCCCTTAATGGGATGATCCTGGATGCACCTGTCCCTTAGTGGGATGATCCTGGATGCACCCGTCCCTTCATGGGATGATCCTGGATGCACCGGTCCCTTCATGAGATGATCCTGGATAGACTACTCCCTTCAGGGGATAATCCTGGATGCACTGGTCCCTTCATGGGATGATCATGGATGCACTACTCCCTTCAGAGGATGATCCTGGATGCACCGGTCCCTTCATGGGATGATCCTGGATGCACTACTCCCTTCAGGGGATGATCCTGGATGCACCTGTCCCTTCATGGGATGATCCTGAATGCACTGCTCCCTTCAGGGGATGATCCTGGATGCACCTGTCCCTTCATGGGATGATCCTGAATGCACTGCTCCCTTCAGGGGATGATCCTGGATGCACCTGTCCCTTCATGGGATGATTCTGGATGCACCTGTCCCTTCAGGGGATGATTCTGGATGCACCTGTCCCTTCATGGGATGATCTTGGATGCACCTGTCCCTTCATGGGATGATCTTGATGCACCTGTCCCTTCATGGGATGATCTTGGATGCACCTGTCCCTTCATGGGATGATCCTGGATGCACTACTCCCTTAAGGGGATGATCCTGGATGCACTACTCCCTTCATGGGATGTTGGATGCACCTGTCCCTTCATGGGATGATCCTGGATGCACTACTCCCTTCAGGGGATGATTCTGGATTCACCTGTCCCTTCAGGGGATGGTTCTGGATGCACCTGTCCCTTCAAGGGATGATCTTGGATGCACCTGTCCCTTAATGGGATGATCCTGGATGCACCTGTCCCTTAGTGGGATGATCCTGGATGCACCCTTCCTTTCATGGGATGATTCTGGATGCACCTGTCCCTTCAGGGGATGATCCTGGATGCACCGGTCCCTTCATGGGATGATCCTGGATACACCGGTCCCTTCATGGGATGATTCTGGATGCACAGGTCCCTTCATGGGATGATTCTGGATGCACCTGTCCCTTCATGGGATGATCTTGGATGCACCTGTCCCTTCATGGGATGATCTTGATGCACCTGTCCCTTCATGGGATGATCTTGGATGCACCTGTCCCTTCATGGGATGATCTTGGATGCACCTGTCCCTTCATGGGATGATCCTGGATGCACTACTCCCTTAAGGGGATGATCCTGGATGCACTACTCCCTTCATGGGATGTTGGATGTACCTGTCCCTTCATGGGATGATCCTGGATGCACTACTCCCTTCAGGGGATGATTCTGGATGCGCCTGTCCCTTCATGGGATGATCCTGGATGCACAGGTCCCTTCATGGGATGATCCTGGATACACCGGTCCCTTCATGGGATGATTCTGGATGCACAGGTCCCTTCATGGGATGATTCTGGATGCACCTGTCCCTTCAGGGGATGATTCTGGATGCACCTGTCCCTTCATGGGATGATCTTGGATGCACCTGTCCCTTCATGGGATGATCTTGATGCACCTGTCCCTTCATGGGATGATCTTGGATGCACCTGTCCCTTCATGGGATGATCCTGGATGCACTACTCCCTTAAGGGGATGATCCTGGATGCACTACTCCCTTCATGGGATGTTGGATGTACCTGTCCCTTCATGGGATGATCCTGGATGCACTACTCCCTTCAGGGGATGTTTCTGGATTCACCTGTCCCTTCAGGGGATGATTCTGGATGCACCTGTCCCTTCAAGGGATGATCTTGGATGCACCTGTCCCTTAATGGGATGATCCTGGATGCACCTGTCCCTTAGTGGGATGATCCTGGATGCACCCGTCCCTTCATGGGATGATCCTGGATGCACCGGTCCCTTCATGAGATGATCCTGGATAGACTACTCCCTTCAGGGGATAATCCTGGATGCACTGGTCCCTACATGGGATGATCATGGATGCACTACTCCCTTCAGGGGATGATCCTGGATGCACCCGTCCCTTCATGGGATGATCCTGGATGCACCGGTCCCTTCATGAGATGATCCTGGATGCACTACTCCCTTCTGGGGATAATCCTGGATGCACTGGTCCCTTCATGGGATGATCATGGATGCACTACTCCCTTCAGGGGATGATCCTGGATGCACCGGTCCCTTCGTGGGATGATCCTGGATGCACTACTCCCTTCAGGGGTTTATCCTGGATGCAGCGGTCCCTTCATGGGATGATCTTGGATGCACCGGTCCCTTCATGGGATGATCTTGAATGTACCTGTCCCTTCAGGGGATGATCCTGGATGCACTACTCCCTTCAGGGGATGATCCTGGATGCACTACTCCCTTCAGGGGATGATCCTGGATGCATCAGCCACTTCATGGGATGATCCTGGATGCACTACTCCCTTCAGGGGATGATCCTGGATGTACTACTCCCTTCAGGGGATGATCCTGGATGCGCCTGTCCCTTCAGGGGATGATCCTGGATGCACCTGTCCCTTCAGGGGATGATCCTGGATGCACTACTCCCTTCAGGGGATGATCCTGGATGCACTACAGGGGATGATCCTGGATGCACTACAGAGAATGATCCTGGATGCACTACTCCCTTCAGGGCATGATCCTGGATGCACTACAGGGGATGATCCTGGATGCACTACTCTCTTCAGGGGATGATCCTGGATGCACTACAGGGGATGATCCTGGATGCACTACTCCCTTCATGGGATGATCCTGGATGCGCCTGTCCCTTCATGGGATGATCCTGGATGCGCCTGTCCCTTCATGGGATGATCCTGGATGCACCTGTCCCTTCATGGGATGATCCTGGATGCACTACTCCCTTAAGGGGATGATCCTGGATGCACTACTCCCTTCATGGGATGATCTTGGATGCACCTGTCCCTTCATGGGATGATCTTGGATGCACCTGTCCCTTCATGGGATGATCTTGGATGCACCTGTCCCTTCATGGGATGATCTTGGATGCACCTGTCCCTTCATGGGATGATCCTGGATGCACTACTCCCTTAAGGGGATGATCCTGGATGCACTACTCCCTTCATGGGATGTTGGATGTACCTGTCCCTTCATGGGATGATCCTGGATGCACTACTCCCTTCAGGGGATGATTCTGGATGCACCTGTCCCTTCAGGGGATGATTCTGGGTGCACCTGTCCCTTCATGGGATGATCTTGGATGCACCTGTCCCTTCATGGGATGATCTTGGATGCACCTGTCCCTTCATGGGATGATCTTGGATGCACCTGTCCCTTCATGGGATGATCCTGGATGCACTACTCCCTTAAGGGTATGATCCTGGATGCACTACTCCCTTAAGGGTATGATCCTGGATGCACTACTCCCTTCATGGGATGATCTTGGATGCACCTGTCCCTTCATGGGATGATCCTGGATGCACTACTCCCTTCAGGGGATGATCCTGGATGCACCTGTCCCTTCATGGGATGATCCTGGATGCACTACTCCCTTCAGGGGATGATCCTGGATGCACCTGTCCCTTCATGGGATGATCCTGAATGCACTGCTCCCTTCAGGGGATGATCCTGGATGCACCACTCCCTTCATGGGATGATCTTGGATGCACCGGTCCCTTCATGGGATGATCTTGGATGCACCAGTCCCTTCATGGGATGATTTTGGATGCACCTGTCCCTTAATGGGATGATGCTGGATGCACCTGTCCCTTAATGGGATGATCCTGGATGCACCCGTCCCTTCATGGGATGATCCTGGATGCACCGGTCCCTTCATGAGATGATCCTGGATGCACTACTCCCTTCAGGGATAATCCTGGATGCACTGGTCCCTTCATGGGATGATCATGGATACACTACTCCCTTCAAGGGATGATCCTGGATGCACCAGTCCCTTCATGGGATGATCCTGGATGCACTACTCCCTTCAGGGTTTTATCCTGGATGCAGCGGTCCCTTCATGGGATGATCTTGGATGCACCGGTCCCTTCATGGGATGATCTTGAATGTACCTGTCCCTTCAGGGGATGATCCTGGATGCACTACTCCCTTCAGGGGATGATCCTGGATGCATCAGCCACTTCATGGGATGATCATGGATGCACTACTCCCTTCAGGGGATGATCCTGGATGCACTACTCCCTTCAGGGGATGATCCTGGATGTGCCTGTCCCTTCATGGGATGATCCTGGATGCATCGCCCCCTTCATGGGATGATCATGGATGCACTACTCCCTTCAGGGGATGATCCTGGATGCACCGGTCCCTTCATGGGATGATCCTGGATGCACTACTCCCTTCAGGGGATTATCCTGGATGCAGCGGTCCCTTCATGGGATGATCTTGGATGCACCGGTCCCTTCATGGGATGATCTTGAATGTACCTGTCCCTTCAGGGGATGATCCTGGATGCACTACTCCCTTCAGGGGATGATCCTGGATGCATCAGCCACTTCATGGAATGATCATGGATGCACTACTCCCTTCAGGGGATGATCCTGGATGCACTACTCCCTTCAGGGGATGATCCTGGATGCACTACTCCCTTCAGGGGATGATCCTGGATGCGCCTGTCCCTTCATGGGATGATCCTGGATGCATCGCCCCCTTCATGGGATGATCATGGATGCACTACTCCCTTCAGGGGATGATCATGGATGCACCACTCCCTTCAGGGGATGATCATGGATGCACTACTCCCTTCAGGGGATGATCCAGGATGCACCTATCTTTTCATGGGATGATCCTGGATGCACTCCACCCTTCATGGGATGATCCTGGATGCACCTGTCCCATCAGGGGATGATCCTGGATGCACTACTCCCTTCAGGGGATGATCCTGGATTCACCTGTCCCTTCATGGGATGATCTTGAATGTACCTGTCCCTTCAGGGGATGATCCTGGATGCACTACTCCCTTCAGGGGATGATCCTGGATGCATCAGCCACTTCATGGGATGATCCTGGATGCACTACTCCCTTCAGGGGATGATCCTGGATGCACTACTCCCTTCAGGGGATGATCCTGGATGCACTACTCCCTTAAGGGGATGATCCTGGATGCACTACTCCCTTCATGGGATGTTGGATGTACCTGTCCCTTCAGGGGATGATCCTGGATGCACCGGTCCCTTCATGGGATGATCCTGGATACACCGGTCCCTTCATGGGATGATTCTGGATGCACAGGTCCCTTCATGGGATGATTCTGGATGCACCTGTCCCTTCAGGGGATGATTCTGGATGCACCTGTCCCTTCATGGGATGATCTTGGATGCACCTGTCCCTTCATGGGATGATCTTGATGCACCTGTCCCTTCATGGGATGATCTTGATGCACCTGTCCCTTCATGGGATGATCTTGGATGCACCTGTCCCTTCATGGGATGATCCTGGATGCACTACTCCCTTAAGGGGATGATCCTGGATGCACTACTCCCTTCATGGGATGTTGGATGTACCTGTCCCTTCATGGGATGATCCTGGATGCACTACTCCCTTCAGGGGATGATCCTGAATGCATCAGCCACTTCATGGGATGATCATGGATGCACTACTCCCTTCAGGGGATGATCCTGGATGCACTACTCCCTTCAGGGGGTGATCCTGGATGCGCCTGTCCCTTCATGGGATGATCCTGGATGCACCTGTCCCTTCATGGGATGATCCTGGATGCACTACTCCCTTCATGGGATGTTGGATGTACCTGTCCCTTCATGGGATGATCCTGGATGCACTACTCCCTTCAGGGGATGATTCTGGATTCACCTGTCCCTTCAGGGGATGATTCTGGATGCACCTGTCCCTTCAAGGGATGATCTTGGATGCACCTGTCCCTTAATGGGATGATCCTGGATGCACCTGTCCCTTAGTGGGATGATCCTGGATGCACCCGTCCCTTCATGGGATGATCCTGGATGCACCGGTCCCTTCATGAGATGATCCTGGATAGACTACTCCCTTCAGGGGATAATCCTGGATGCACTGGTCCCTTCATGGGATGATCATGGATGCACTACTCCCTTCAGAGGATGATCCTGGATGCACCGGTCCCTTCATGGGATGATCCTGGATGCACTACTCCCTTCAGGGGATGATCCTGGATGCACCTGTCCCTTCATGGGATGATCCTGAATGCACTGCTCCCTTCAGGGGATGATCCTGGATGCACCTGTCCCTTCATGGGATGATCCTGAATGCACTGCTCCCTTCAGGGGATGATCCTGGATGCACCTGTCCCTTCATGGGATGATCCTTAATGTACCTGTCCCTTCAGGGGATGATCCTGGATGCACTACTCCCTTCAGGGGATGATCCTGGATGCACTACTCCCTTCATGGGATGATCTTGGATGCACCTGTCCCTTCATGGGATGATCCTGGATGCACCTGTCCATTCATGGGATGATCTTGAATGTACCTGTCCCTTCAGGGGATGATCCTGGATGCACTACTCCCTTCAGGGGATGATCCTGAATGCACTGCTCCCTTCAGTGGATGATCCTGGATGCACCACTCCCTTCATGGGATGATCTTGGATGCACCGGTCCCTTCATGGGATGATTTTGGATGCACCTGTCCCTTAATGGGATGATCCTGGATGCACCTGTCCCTTAATGGGATGATCCTGGATGCACCCGTCCCTTCATGGGATGATCCTGGATGCACCGGTCCCTTCATGAGATGATCCTGGATGCACTACTCCCTTCTGGGGATAATCCTGGATGCACTGGTCCCTTCATGGGATGATCATGGATGCACTACTCCCTTCAGGGGATGATCCTGGATGCACCGGTCCCTTCATGGGATGATCCTGGATGCACTACTCCCTTCAGGGGTTTATCCTGGATGCAGCGGTCCCTTCATGGGATGATCTTGGATGCACCGGTCCCTTCATGGGATGATCTTGAATGTACCTGTCCCTTCAGGGGATGATCCTGGATGCACTACTCCCTTCAGGGGATGATAGGGGATGATCCTGGATGCACTACTCCCTTCAGGGGATGATCCTGGATGCATCAGCCACTTCATGGGATGATCCTGGATGCACTACTCCCTTCAGGGGATGATCCTGGATGTACTACTCCCTTCAGGGGATGATCCTGGATGCGCCTGTCCCTTCATGGGATGATCCTGGATGCACCTGTCCCTTCAGGGGATGATCCTGGATGCACTACTCCCTTCAGGGGATGATCCTGGATGCACTACAGGGGATGATCCTGGATGCACTACAGGGGATGATCCTGGATGCACTACAGAGAATGATCCTGGATGCACTACTCCCTTCAGGGCATGATCCTGGATGCATTACAGGGGATGATCCTGGATGCACTACTCTCTTCAGGGGATGATCCTGGATGCACTACAGGGGATGATCCTGGATGCACTACTCCCTTCATGGGATGATCCTGGATGCGCCTGTCCCTTCATGGGATGATCCTGGATGCGCCTGTCCCTTCATGGGATGATCCTGGATGCACCTGTCCCTTCATGGGATGATCCTGGATGCACTACTCCCATAAGGGGATGATCCTGGATGCACTACTCCCTTCATGGGATGATCTTGGATGCACCTGTCCCTTCATGGGATGATCTTGGATGCACCTGTCCCTTCATGGGATGATCTTGGATGCACCTGTCCTTTCATGGGATGATCTTGGATGCACCTGTCCTTTCATGGGATGATCCTGAATGCACTACTCCCTTCAGGGGATGATTCTGGATGCACCTGTCCCTTCATGGGATGATCTTGGATGCACCTGTCCCTTCATGGGATGATCTTGGATACACCTGTCCCTTCATGGGATGATCTTGGATACACCTGTCCCTTCATGGGATGATCTTGGATGCACCTGTCCCTTCATGGGATGATCCTGGATGAACTACCCCCTTCATGGGATGATCCTGGATGAACTACTCCCTTCATGGGATGATCTTGGATGCACCTGTCCCTTCATGGGATGATCCTGGATGCACTACTCCCTTCAGGGGATGATCCTGGGTGCACTACTCCCTTCAGGGGATGATCCTGGATGCACTGGTCCCTTCATTGGGATGATCCTGGATACAGGACTCCCTTAAGTGGATGATCCTCGATGCACTACTCCCATCATGGGATGATCTTGGATGCACTACTCCCATCATGGGATGATCTTGGATGCACTTGTCCCTTCATGGGATGATCCTAAATACACTACTCGCTTCAGGGGATGATTCTGAATGCACCTGTCCCTTTATGGGATGACCCTGGATGCATCGGTCCCTTCATGGGATGACCCTGGATGCATCGGTCCCTTCATGGGATGATCCTGGATGCACCGGTCCCTTCATTGGGATGATCCTGGATGCACCTGTCCCTTCATGGGATGATTCTGGATGCACCTGTCCCTTCAGGGGATCATCCTGGATGCACTACTCCCTTCAGGGGATGATCCTGGATGCGCCTGTCCCTTCATGGGATTATCCTGGATGCACCTGTCCCTTCAGGGGATGATCCTGGATGCTCCGGTCCCTTCAGTGGATGATCCTGGATGCACTACTCCCTTCAGGGGATGATCCTGGATGCATCGGCCCTTTCATGGGAGGATCATGGATGCACTACTCCCTTCAGGGGATGATCCTGGATGCACTACTCCCTTCAGGGGATGATCCTGGATGCACTGGTCCCTTCATTGGGATGATCCTGGATACAGTACTCCCTTAAGTGGATGATCCTGGATACACTACTCCCTTCATGGGATGATCTTGGATGCACTTGTCCCTTCATGGGATGATCCTGAATACACTACTCCCTACAGGGGATGATTCTGGATGCACCTGTCCCTTCATGGGATGATCCTGGATGCACTACTCCCTTCAGGGGATGATCCTGCATGCGCCTGTCCCTTCATGGGATGATCCTGGATGCACCTTTCCCTTCAGTGGATGATCCTGGATGCACTACTCCCTTCAGGGGATGCTTCTGGATACACCTGTCCCTTCATGGGATGACCCTGGATGCATCAGTCCCTTCATTGGATGATCCTGGATGCACCTGTCCCTTCATGGGATGATCCTGGGTGCACTACTCCCTTTAGGGGATGATCCTGGATGCTCCGGTCCCTTCAGTGGATGATCCTGGATGCACTACTCCCTTCAGGGGATGATCCTGGATGCACCGGTCCCTTCATGGGATGATCTTGGATGCACCGGTCCCTTCATGGGATGATCCTGGATGCACTGGTCCCTTCATGGGATGATCCTGGATGCACCGGTCCCTTCATGGGATGATCCTGGATGTACCTGTCCCTTCATGGGATGATCCCATATGCACCTGTCCCTTCAAGGGCTGATCCGGGATGCACCTGTCCCTTGAAGGGATGATCCTGGATGCACTACTCCCTTCAGGGGATGATCCTGGATGCACCGGTCCCTTCATGGGATGATCCTGGATGCACTACTCCCTTCAGGGGATGATCCTGGGTGCACCGGTCCCTTCATGGGATGATCCTGGATGCACTACTCCCTTCAGGGCATGATCCTGGATGCACTACAGGGGATGATCCCGGATGTACTACTCCCTTCAGGGGATGATCCTGGATGCACCTGTCCCTTCATGGGATAATCCTGGATGTACCTGTCCCTTCATGGGATGATCTTGGATGCACCTGTCCCTTCATGGGATTATCTTGGATGCATCTGTCCCTTGATGGGATGATCCTGAATGCACTACTCCCTTCAGGGGATGAATCTGGATGCACCTGTCCCTTCAGGGGATGATCTTGGATGCACCTGTCCCTTCATGGGATGATCTTGGGTGCACCTGTCCCTTCATGGGATGATCTTGGATGCACCTGTCCCTTCATGGGATGATCATGGATGCATTGGCCCCTTCATGGGATGATCATGGATGCATTGGCCCCTTCATGGGATGATCATGGATGCATTGGCCCCTTCATGGGATGATCATGGATGCATTGGTCCCTACATGGGATGATCCTGGATGCACTGGCTCCTACATGGGATGATCCTGGATGCACTACTCCCTTCAGGGGATGATCCTGGATGCATCAGCCACTTCATGGGATGATCCTGGATGCACTACTCCCTTCAGGGGATGATCCTGGATGCACTACTCCCTTCAGGGGATGATCCTGGATGTGCCTGTCCCTTCATGGGATGATCCTGGATGCATCGCCCCCTTCATGGGATGATCATGGATGCACTACTCCCTTCAGGGGATGATCATGGATGCACCACTCCCTTCAGGGGATGATCATGGATGCACTACTCCCTTCAGGGGATGATCCAAGATGCACCTATCTCTTCATGGGATGATCCTGGATGCACTCCACCCTTCATGGGATGATTCTGGATGCACCTGCCCCTTCAGGGGATGATCCTGGATGCACTACTCCCTTCAGGGGATGATCCTGGATGCATCGGCCCCTTCAGGGGATGATCATGGATGCACTACTCCCTTCAGGGGATGATCATGGATGCACTACTCCCTTCAGGGGATGATCATGGATGCACTACTCCCTTCAGGGGATGATCATGGATGCACTACTCCCTTCAGGGGATGATCCAGGATGCACCTGTCTGTAATTCCATTTCCGCAACCCAATCTTAATTTATCCACATATTTTTGCACACTGCACTTCCACTAATTTCTTTGCACTGCTAGTCAGTTTACCCCCTGATACTACTTTCCTTTCATCACATCTGTATCCTTCATAGATGTTAGGCTACAATCTACCTAATCCATAGTGGTTACGCATCCACTTCCTTCGGGTGAAGGATCCCAAATGATGTAGGGCGGTACAGGATGGGTATCTGATGGGAACACAATTTTTTCACCACGAATTACTTGGATTTCGTGATTGTATCCTGATGTGAATGCACAGTTCCTATAGATAGCTTTATTCATTTCTGACCCACTGCTGTTATGTGTTTTTTATAGTAGCCAGGGATTGTAGCAATGATAGGTAAAAAAAAATTCCCCTAAACACCCTCCTTATTGTTTAAACATGATCCTGGATGCACCTGTCCCTTCAGGGGATGTTCCTGGATGCACTACTCCCTTCAGGGGATGATCCTGGATGCATTACAGTGGATGATCCTGGATGCACTACTCCCTTCAGGGGATGATCCAGGATGCGCCTGTCCCTTCATGGGATGATCCTGGATTCACCTGTCCCTTCATGGGATGATCCTGGATTCACCTGTCCCTTCATGGGATGATCTTGGATCCACCTCTCCCTTCATGGGATGATCTTGGATCCACCTCTCCCTTCATGGGATGATCTTGGATCCACCTCTCCCTTCATGGGATGATCCTGGATGCACTACTCCCTTAAGGGGATGATCCTGGATGCACTACTCACTTCATGGGATGATCCTGGATGCACCTGTCCCTTCATGGGATGATCCTGAATGCACTACTCCCTTCAGGGGATGATTCTGGATGCACCATTCCCTTCATGGGATGATCTTGGATGCACCATTCCCTTCATGGGATGATCTTGGATGCACCATTCCCTTCATGGGATGATCTTGGATGCACCATTCCCTTCATGGGATGATCTTGGATGCACCAGTCCCTTCATGGGATGATCTTGGATGCACCTGTCCCTTCATGGGATGATCCTGAATGCACTACTCCCTTCAGGGGATGATTCTGGATGCACCTGTCCCTTCAGGGGATGATTCTGGATGCATCAGTCTCTTCATGGGATGATCATCGATGCACTAATCCCTTCATGGGATGATCCTGGATGCACCTGTCCCTTCATGGGATGATCTTGGGTGCACCTGTCCCTTCATGGGATGATCCTGGATGCACTACTCCCTTTATGGGATGATCTTGGATGCACCTGTCCCTTCATCAAATGATCCTGAATACACTACTCCCTTCAGGGGATGCTTCTGGATGCACCTGTCCCTTCATGGGATGACCCTGGATGCATCAGTCCCTTCATTGGATGATCCTGGATGCACCTGTACCTTCATGGGATGATCCTGGATGCACTACTCCCTTTAGGGGATGATCCTGGATGCTCCGGTCCCTTCAGTGGATGATCCTGGATGCACTACTCCCTTCGGGGGATGATCCTGGATGCACCTGTCCCTTCATGGGATGATCCTGGATGCACCTGTCCCTTCATGGGATAATCCTGGATGCACTACTCCCTTCATGGGATGATCCTGGATGCACCTGTCCCTTCATGGGATAATCCTGGATGCACCTGTCCCTTCATGGGATAATCCTGGATGCACTACTCCCTTTAGGGGATGATCCTGGATGCTCCGGTCCCTTCAGTGGATGATCCTGGATGCACTACTCCCTTCAGGGGATCATCCTGGATGCACCGGTCCCTTCATGGGATGATCCTGGATGCACCGGTCCCTTCATGGGATGATCCTGGATGCACCGGTCCCTTCATGGGATGATCCTGGGTGCACCGGTACCTTCATGGGATGATCCTGGATGCACCGGTCCCTTCAGGGGATGATCCTGGATGCTCTACTCCCTTCAGGGGATGATCCTGGATGCGCCTGTCCCTTCATGGGATGATCCTGGATGCACCTGTCCCTTCATGAGATGATCCTGGATGCACCGGTCCCTTCATGGGATGATTCTGGATGCACAGGTCCCTTCATGGGATGATTCTGGATGCACCTGTCCCTTCAGGGGATGATTCTGGATGCACATGTCCCTTCATGGGATGATCTTGGATGCACCTGTCCCTTCATGGGATGATCTTGGATGCACCTGTCCCTTCATGGGGTGATCCTGGATGCACTACTCCCTCAAGGGGATGATCCTGGATGCACTACTCCCTTCATGGGATGTTGGATGTACCTGTCCCTTCATGGGATGATCCTGGATGCACTACTCCCTTCAGGGGATGATTCTGGATGCACCTGTCCCTTCAGGGGATGATTCTGGGTGCACCTGTCCCTTCAGGGGATGATTCTGGGTGCACCTGTCCCTTCATGGGATGATCTTGGATGCACCTGTCCCTTCATGGGATGATCCTGGATGCACTACTCCCTTAAGGGTATGATCCTGGATGCACTACTCCCTTCATGGGATGATCTTGGATGCACCTGTCCCTTCATGGGATGATCCTGGATGCACTACTCCCTTCAGGGGATGATCCTGGATGCACCTGTCCCTTCATGGGATGATCCTGGATGCACTACTCCCTTCAGGGGATGATCCTGGATGCACCTGTCCCTTCATGGGATGATCCTGAATGCACTGCTCCCTTCAGGGGATGATCCTGGATGCACCACTCCCTTCATGGGATGATCTTGGATGCACCGGTCCCTTCATGGGATGATCTTGGATGCACCAGTCCCTTCATGGGATGATTTTGGATGCACCTGTCCCTTAATGGGATGATCCTGGATGCACCTGTCCCTTAATGGGATGATCCTGGATGCACCCGTCCCTTCATGGGATGATCCTGGATGCACTGGTCCCTTCATGAGATGATCCTGGATGCACTACTCCCTTCAGGGATAATCCTGGATGCACTGGTCCCTTCATGGGATGATCATGGATGCACTACTCCCTTCAAGGGATGATCATGGATGCACTACTCCCTTCAAGGGATGATCCTGGATGCACCGGTCCCTTCATGGGATGATCCTGGATGCACTACTCCCTTCAGGGTTTTATCCTGGATGCAGCGGTCCCTTCATGGGATGATCTTGGATGCACCGGTCCCTTCATGGGATGATCTTGAATGTACCTGTCCCTTCAGGGGATGATCCTGGATGCACTACTCCCTTCAGGGGATGATCCTGGATGCATCAGCCACTTCATGGGATGATCATGGATGCACTACTCCCTTCAGGGGATGATCCTGGATGCACTACTCCCTTCAGGGGATGATCCTGGATGTGCCTGTCCCTTCATGGGATGATCCTGGATGCATCGCCCCCTTCATGGGATGATCATGGATGCACTACTCCCTTCAGGGGATGATCCTGGATGCACCGGTCCCTTCATGGGATGATCCTGGATGCACTACTCCCTTCAGGGGATTATCCTGGATGCAGCGGTCCCTTCATGGGATGATCTTGGATGCACCGGTCCCTTCATGGGATGATCTTGAATGTACCTGTCCCTTCAGGGGATGATCCTGGATGTACTACTCCCTTCAGGGGATGATCCTGGATGCATCAGCCACTTCATGGAATGATCATGGATGCACTACTCCCTTCAGGGGATGATCCTGGATGCACTACTCCCTTCAGGGGATGATCCTGGATGCACTACTCCCTTCAGGGGATGATCCTGGATGCGCCTGTCCCTTCATGGGATGATCCTGGATGCATCGCCCCCTTCATGGGATGATCATGGATGCACTACTCCCTTAAGGGGATGATCATGGATGCACCACTCCCTTCAGGGGATGATCATGGATGCACTACTCCCTTCAGGGGATGATCATGGATACACTACTCCCTTCAGGGGATGATCCAGGATGCACCTGTCTGTAATTCCATTTCCGCAACCCAATCTTAATTTATCCACTTATTTTTGCACACAGCACTTCCACTAATTTCTTTGCACTGCTAGTCAGTTTACCCCCTGATACTACTTTCATTTCATCATATCTCTGTATCCTTCATAGATGTTAGTCTACAATCTACCTAATCCATAGTGGATACGCATCCACTTCCTTCGGGTGAAGGATCCCAAATGATGTAGGGCGGTACAGGATGGGTATCTGATGGGAACACAATTTTTTCACCACGAATTACTTGGATTTCGTGTTTGTATCCTGATGTGAATGCACAGTTCCTATAGATAGCTTTATTCATTTCTGACCCACTGCTGTTGTGTTTTTTTATAGTATCCAGGGATTGTAGCAATGATAGGTCAATAAAAATTCCCCTAAGCACCCTCCTTATTGTTTAAACATGATCCTGGATGCACCTGTCCCTTCAGGGGATGTTCCTGGATGCACTACTCCCTTCAGGGGATGATCCTGGATGCATCGGCCCCTCCATGGGATGATCATGAATGCACTACTCCCTTCAGGGGATGATCCTGGATGCACTACAGTGGATGATCCTGGATGCACTACTCCCTTCAGGGGATGATCCAGGATGCGCCTGTCCCTTCATGGGATGATCCTGGATTCACCTGTCCCTTCATGGGATGATCCTGGATTCACCTGTCCCTTCATGGGATGATCTTGGATCCACCTCTCCCTTCATGAGATGATCTTGGATCCACCCCTCCCTTCATGGGATGATCTTGGATCCACCGCTCCCTTCATGGGATGATCTTGGATCCACCTCTCCCTTCATGGGATGATTCTGGATGCACTACTCCCTTAAGGGGATGATCCTGGATGCACTACTCACTTCATGGGATGATCCTGGATGCACCTGTCCCTTCATGGGATGATCCTGAATGCACTACTCCCTTCAGGGGATGATTCTGGATGCACCTGTCCCTTTAGGGGATGATTCTGGATGCATCAGTCCCTTCATGGGATGATCCTGGATGCACCAGTCCCTTCATGGGATGATCCTGGATGCACCAGTCCCTTCATGGGATGATCCTGGATGCACCAGTCCCTTCATGGGATGATCCTGGATGCACCAGTCCCTTCAGGGGATGATCTTGGATGCACCATTCCCTTCATGGGATGATCTTGGATGCACCTGTCCCTTCATGGGATGATCTTGGATGCACCTGTCCCTTCATGGGATGATCCTGAATGCACTACTCCCTTCAGGGGATGATTCTGGATGCACCTGTCCCTTCAGGGGATGATTCTGGATGCATCAGTCTCTTCATGTGATGATCATGGATGCACTAATCCCTTCATGGGATGATCCTGGATGCACCTGTCCCTTCATGGGATGATCTTGGGTGCACCTGTCCCTTCATGGGATGATCCTGGATGCACTACTCCCTTTATGGGATGATCTTGGATGCACCTGTCCCTTCATCAAATGATCCTGAATACACGACTCCCTTCAGGGGATGCTTCTGGATGCACCTGTCCCTTCATGGGATGACCCTGGATGCATCAGTCCCTTCATGGGATGATCCTGGATGCACTACTCCCTTTAGGGGATGATCCTGGATGCTCCGGTCCCTTCAGTGGATGATCCTGGATGCACTACTCCCTTCGGGGGATGATCCTGGATGCACCAGTCCCTTCATGGGATGATCCTGGATGCACCGGTCCCTTCATGGGATGATCTTGGATGCACCTGTCCCTTCATGGGATGATCCTGGAAGCACCGGTCCCTTCATGGGATGATCCTGGATGCACCTGTCCCTTCATGGGATGATCCTGGATGCACCTGTCCCTTCATGGGATGATCCTGGATGCACCTGTCCCTTCAAGGGATGATCCTGGATGCACCTGTCCCTTCATGGGATGTTGAATGTACCTGTCCCTTCATGGGATGATCCTGGATGCACTACTCCCTTCAGGGGATGATTCTGGATGCACCTGTCCCTTCAGGGGATGATTCTGGGTGCCCCTGTCCCTTCAGGGGATGATTCTGGATGCATCAGTCTCTTCATGGGATGATCATGGATGCACTAATCCCTTCATGGGATGATCCTGGATGCGCCTGTCCCTTCATGGGATGATCCTGGATGCATCGCCCCCTTCATGGGATGATCATGGATGCACTACTCCCTTCAGGGGATGATCCTGGATGCACCGGTCCCTTCATGGGATGATCCTGGATGCACTACTCCCTTCAGGGGATTATCCTGGATGCAGCGTTCCCTTCATGGGATGATCTTGAATGTACCTGTCCCTTCAGGGGATGATCCTGGATGCACTACTCCCTTCAGGGGATGATCCTGGATGCATCAGCCACTTCATGGGATGATCATGGATGCACTACTCCCTTCAGGGGATGATCCTGGATGCACTACTCCCTTCAGGGGATGATCCTGGATGCACTACTCCCTTCAGGGGATGATCCTGGATGCGCCTGTCCCTTCATGGGATGATCCTGGATGCATCGCCCCCTTCATGGGATGATCATGGATGCACTACTCCCTTCAGGGGATGATCATGGATGCACCACTCCCTTCAGGGGATGATCATGGATGCACTACTCCCTTCAGGGGATGATCCAGGATGCACCTATCTTTTCATGGGATGATCCTGGATGCACTCCACCCTTCATGGGATGATCCTGGATGCACCTGTCCCTTCAGGGGATGTTCCTGGATGCACTACTCCCTTCAGGGGATGATCCTGGGTGCATTACAGTGGATGATCCTGGATGCACTACTCCCTTCAGGGGATGATCCAGGATGCGCCTGTCCCTTCATGGGATGATCCTGGATTCACCTGTCCCTTCATGGGATGATCCTGGATTCACCTGTCCCTTCATGGGATGATCTTGGATCCACCTCTCCCTTCATGGGATGATCTTGGATCCACCTCTCCCTTCATGGGATGATCTTGGATCCACCTCTCCCTTCATGGGATGATCCTGGATGCACTACTCCCTTAAGGGGATGATCCTGGATGCACTACTCACTTCATGGGATGATCCTGGATGCACCTGTCCCTTCATGGGATGATCCTGAATGCACTACTCCCTTCAGGGGATGATTCTGGATGCACCATTCCCTTCATGGGATGATCTTGGATGCACCATTCCCTTCATGGGATGATCTTGGATGCACCTGTCCCTTCATGGGATGATCCTGAATGCACTACTCCCTTCAGGGGATGATTCTGGATGCACCTGTCCCTTCAGGGGATGATTCTGGATGCACCTGTCCCTTCAGGGGATGATTCTGGATGCATCAGTCTCTTCATGGGATGATCATCGATGCACTAATCCCTTCATGGGATGATCCTGGATGCACCTGTCCCTTCATGGGATGATCTTGGGTGCACCTGTCCCTTCATGGGATGATCCTGGATGCACTACTCCCTTTATGGGATGATCTTGGATGCACCTGTCCCTTCATCAAATGATCCTGAATACACTACTCCCTTCAGGGGATGCTTCTGGATGCACCTGTCCCTTCATGGGATGACCCTGGATGCATCAGTCCCTTCATTGGATGATCCTGGATGCACCTGTACCTTCATGGGATGATCCTGGATGCACTACTCCCTTTAGGGGATGATCCTGGATGCTCCGGTCCCTTCAGTGGATGATCCTGGATGCACTACTCCCTTCGGGGGATGATCCTGGATGCACCTGTCCCTTCATGGGATGATCCTGGATGCACCTGTCCCTTCATGGGATAATCCTGGATGCACTACTCCCTTCATGGGATGATCCTGGATGCACATGTCCCTTCATGGGATAATCCTGGATGCACTACTCCCTTTAGGGGATGATCCTGGATGCTCCGGTCCCTTCAGTGGATGATCCTGGATGCACTACTCCCTTCAGGGGATCATCCTGGATGCACCGGTCCCTTCATGGGATGATCCTGGATGCACCGGTCCCTTCATGGGATGATCCTGGATGCACCGGTCCCTTCATGGGATGATCCTGGATGCACCGGTACCTTCATGGGATGATCCTGGATGCACCGGTCCCTTCAGGGGATGATCCTGGATGCTCTACTCCCTTCAGGGGATGATCCTGGATGCGCCTGTCCCTTCATGGGATGATCCTGGATGCACCGGTCCCTTCATGGGATGATCCTGGATGCACCAGTCCCTTCATGGGATGATTCTGGATGCACAGGTCCCTTCATGGGATGATTCTGGATGCACCTGTCCCTTCAGGGGATGATTCTGGATGCACATGTCCCTTCATGGGATGATCTTGGATGCACCTGTCCCTTCATGGGATGATCTTGGATGCACCTGTCCCTTCATGGGGTGATCCTGGATGCACTACTCCCTTAAGGGGATGATCCTGGATGCACTACTCCCTTCATGGGATGTTGGATGTACCTGTCCCTTCATGGGATGATCCTGGATGCACTACTCCCTTCAGGGGATGATTCTGGATGCACCTGTCCCTTCAGGGGATGATTCTGGGTGCACCTGTCCCTTCATGGGATGATCTTGGATGCACCTGTCCCTTCATGGGATGATCTTGGATGCACCTGTCCCTTCATGGGATGATCCTGGATGCACTACTCCCTTAAGGGTATGATCCTGGATGCACTACTCCCTTCATGGGATGATCTTGGATGCACCTGTCCCTTCATGGGATGATCCTGGATGCACTACTCCCTTCAGGGGATGATCCTGGATGCACCTGTCCCTTCATGGGATGATCCTGGATGCACTACTCCCTTCAGGGGATGATCCTGGATGCACCTGTCCCTTCATGGGATGATCCTGAATGCACTGCTCCCTTCAGGGGATGATCCTGGATGCACCACTCCCTTCATGGGATGATCTTGGATGCACCGGTCCCTTCATGGGATGATCTTGGATGCACCAGTCCCTTCATGGGATGATTTTGGATGCACCTGTCCCTTAATGGGATGATCCTGGATGCACCCGTCCCTTAATGGGATGATCCTGGATGCACCCGTCCCTTCATGGGATGATCCTGGATGCACCGGTCCCTTCATGAGATGATCCTGGATGCACTACTCCCTTCAGGGATAATCCTGGATGCACTGGTCCCTTCATGGGATGATCATGGATGCACTACTCCCTTCAAGGGATGATCCTGGATGCACCGGTCCCTTCATGGGATGATCCTGGATGCACTACTCCCTTCAGGGTTTTATCCTGGATGCAGCGGTCCCTTCATGGGATGATCTTGGATGCACCGGTCCCTTCATGGGATGATCTTGAATGTACCTGTCCCTTCAGGGGATGATCCTGGATGCACTACTCCCTTCAGGGGATGATCCTGGATGCATCAGCCACTTCATGGGATGATCATGGATGCACTACTCCCTTCAGGGGATGATCCTGGATGCACTACTCCCTTCAGGGGATGATCCTGGATGTGCCTGTCCCTTCATGGGATGATCCTGGATGCATCGCCCCCTTCATGGGATGATCATGGATGCACTACTCCCTTCAGGGGATGATCCTGGATGCACCGGTCCCTTCATGGGATGATCCTGGATGCACTACTCCCTTCAGGGGATTATCCTGGATGCAGCGGTCCCTTCATGGGATGATCTTGAATGTACCTGTCCCTTCAGGGGATGATCCTGGATGCACTACTCCCTTCAGGGGATGATCCTGGATGCATCAGCCACTTCATGGAATGATCATGGATGCACTACTCCCTTCAGGGGATGATCCTGGATGCACTACTCCCTTCAGGGGATGATCCTGGATGCACTACTCCCTTCAGGGGATGATCCTGGATGCGCCTGTCCCTTCATGGGATGATCCTGGATGCATCGCCCCCTTCATGGGATGATCATGGATGCACTACTCCCTTCAGGGGATGATCATGGATGCACCACTCCCTTCAGGGGATGATCATGGATGCACTACTCCCTTCAGGGGATGATCCAGGATGCACCTATCTTGTCATGGGATGATCCTGGATGCACTCCACCCTTCATGGGATGATCCTGGATGCACCTGTCCCATCAGGGGATGATCCTGGATGCACTACTCCCTTCAGGGGATGATCCTGGATGCATCGGCCCCTTCAGGGGATGATCATGGATGCACTACTCCCTTCAGGGGATGATCATGGATACACTACTCCCTTCAGGGGATGATCCAGGATGCACCTGTCTGTAATTCCATTTCCGCAACCCAATCTTAATTTATCCACATATTTTTGCACACAGCACTTCCACTAATTTCTTTGCACTGCTAGTCAGTTTACCCCCTGATACTACTTTCCTTTCATCATATCTCTGTATCCTTCATAGATGTTAGTCTACAATCTACCTAATCCATAGTGGATACGCATCCACTTCCTTCGGGTGAAGGATCCCAAATGATGTAGGGCGGTACAGGATGGGTATCTGATGGGAACACAATTTTTTCACCACGAATTACTTGGATTTCGTGTTTGTATCCTGATGTGAATGCACAGTTCCTATAGATAGCTTTATTCATTTCTGACCCACTGCTGTTATGTGTTTTTTTATAGTATCCAGGGATTGTAGCAATGATAGGTCAATAAAAATTCCCCTAAGCACCCTCCTTATTGTTTAAACATGATCCTGGATGCACCTGTCCCTTCAGGGGATGTTCCTGGATGCACTACTCCCTTCAGGGGATGATCCTGGATGCATCGGCCCCTCCATGGGATGATCATGGATGCACTACTCCCTTCAGGGGATGATCCTGGATGCACTACAGTGGATGATCCTGGATGCACTACTCCCTTCAGGGGATGATCCAGGATGCGCCTGTCCCTTCATGGGATGATCCTGGATTCACCTGTCCCTTCATGGGATGATCCTGGATTCACCTGTCCCTTCATGGGATGATCTTGGATCCACCTCTCCCTTCATGAGATGATCTTGGATCCACCCCTCCCTTCATGGGATGATCTTGGATCCACCGCTCCCTTCATGGGATGATCTTGGATCCACCTCTCCCTTCATGGGATGATTCTGGATGCACTACTCCCTTAAGGGGATGATCCTGGATGCACTACTCACTTCATGGGATGATCCTGGATGCACCTGTCCCTTCATGGGATGATCCTGAATGCACTACTCCCTTCAGGGGATGATTCTGGATGCACCTGTCCCTTTAGGGGATGATCCTGGATGCACTACAGGGGATGATCCTGGATGCACTACTCTCTTCAGGGGATGATCCTGGATGCACTACTCCCTTCGGGGGATGATCCTGGATGTGCCTGTCCCTTCATGGGATGATCCTGGATGCACCTGTCCCTTCATGGGATGATCCTGGATGCACCTGTCCCTTCATGGGATGATCTTGGATGAACTACTCCCTTCAGGGGATGATCCTGGATGCGCCTGTCCCTTCATGGGATGATCCTGGATGCATCGCCCCCTTCATGGGATGATCATGGATGCACTACTCCCTTCAGGGGATGGTCCTGGATGCACCAGTCCCTTCATGGGATGATCTTGGATGCACCAGTCCCTTCATGGGATGATCTTGGATACACCTGTCCCTTCATGGGATGATCCTTGATGCATCGGTCCCTTCATGGGATGATCCTGGATGCACTACTCCCTTCATGGGATGATCCTGTATGCATCGGTCCCTTCATTGGAAGATCATGGATGCACTACTCCCTTCAGGGGATGATTCTGGATTCACCTGTCCCTTCAGGGGATGATTCTGGATGCACCTGTCCCTTCAAGGGATGATCTTGGATGCACCTGTCCCTTAATGGGATGATCCTGGATGCACCTGTCCCTTAGTGGGATGATCCTGGATGCACCTGTCCCTTAGTGGGATGATTCTGGATGCACCTGTCCCTTCAGGGGATGATCCTGGATGCACCGGTCCCTTCATGGGATGATCCTGGATACACCGGTCCCTTCATGGGATGATCCTGGATGCACAGGTCCCTTCATGGGATGATTCTGGATGCACCTGTCCCTTCAGGGGATGATTCTGGATGCACCTGTCCCTTCATGGGATGATCTTGGATGCACCTGTCCCTTCATGGGATGATCTTGATGCACCTGTCCCTTCATGGGATGATCTTGGATGCACCTGTCCCTTCATGGGATGATCTTGGATGCACCTGTCCCTTCATGGGATGATCCTGGATGCACTACTCCCTTAAGGGGATGATCCTGGATGCACTACTCCCTTCATGGGATGTTGGATGTACCTGTCCCTTCATGGGATGATCCTGGATGCACTACTCCCTTCAGGGGATGATTCTGGATGCGCCTGTCCCTTCATGGGATGATCCTGGATGCACAGGTCCCTTCATGGGATGATCCTGGATACACTGGTCCCTTCATGGGATGATTCTGGATGCACAGGTCCCTTCATGGGATGATTCTGGATGCACCTGTCCCTTCAGGGGATGATTCTGGATGCACCTGTCCCTTCAGGGGATGATTCTGGATGCACCTGTCCCTTCATGGGATGATCTTGATGCACCTGTCCCTTCATGGGATGATCTTGATGCACCTGTCCCTTCATGGGATGATCTTGGATGCACCTGTCCCTTCATGGGATGATCCTGGATGCACTACTCCCTTAAGGGGATGATCCTGGATGCACTACTCCCTTCATGGGATGTTGGATGTACCTGTCCCTTCATGGGATGATCCTGGATGCACTACTCCCTTCAGGGGATGTTTCTGGATTCACCTGTCCCTTCAGGGGATGATTCTGGATGCACCTGTCCCTTCAAGGGATGATCTTGGATGCACCTGTCCCTTAATGGGATGATCCTGGATGCACCTGTCCCTTAGTGGGATGATCCTGGATGCACCCGTCCCTTCATGGGATGATCCTGGATGCACTGGTCCCTTCATGAGATGATCCTGGATAGACTACTCCCTTCAGGGGATAATCCTGGATGCACTGGTCCCTACATGGGATGATCATGGATGCACTACTCCCTTCAGGGGATGATCCTGGATGCACCGGTCCCTTCATGGGATGATCCTGGATGCACTACTCCCTTCAGGGGATTATCCTGGATGCAGCGGTCCCTTCATGGGATGATCTTGGATGCACCTGTCCCTTCATGGGATGATCTTGGGTGCACCTGTCCCTTCATGGGATGATCCTGGATGCACTACTCCCTTCATGGGATGATCTTGGATGCACCTGTCCCTTCATGGAATGATCCTGAATACACTACTCCCTTCAGGGGATGCTTTTGGATGCACTAGTCCCTTCATGGGATGATCTTGGATGCACTAGTCCCTTCATGGGATGATCTTGGATGCACTAGTCCCTTCATGGGATGATCTTGGATGCACCTGTCCCTTCATGGGATGATCCTGGATGCACCTGTCCTTTCATGGGATGATCCTGAATGCACTACTCCCTTCAGGGGATGATTCTGGATGCACCTGTCCCTTCATGGGATGATCTTGGATGCACTAGTCCCTTCATGGGATGATCTTGGATGCACTAGTCCCTTCATGGGATGATCTTGGATGCACCTGTCCCTTCATGGGATGATCTTGGATGCACTAATCCCTTCATGGGATGATCCTGGATGCACCTGTCCCTTCATGGGATGATCTTGGGTGCACCTGTCCCTTCATGGAATGATCCTGGATGCACTACTCCCTTCATGGGATGATCTTGGATGCACCTGTCCCTTCATGGAATGATCCTGAATACACTACTCCCTTCAGGGGATGCTTCTGGATGCACCTGTCCCTTCATGGGATGACCCTGGATGCATCAGTCCCTTCATTGGATGATCCTGGATGCACCTGTCCCTTCATGGGATGATCCTGGATGCACTACTCCCTTTAGGGGATGATCCTGGATGCTCCGGTCCCTTCAGTGGATGATCCTGGATGCACTACTCCCTTCAGGGGATGATCCTGGATGCACCAGTCCCTTCATGGGATGATCCTGGATGCACCGGTCCCTTCATGGGATGATCCTGGAAGCACCTGTCCCTTCATGGGTTGATCCTGGAAGCACCTGTCCCTTCATGGGATGATCCTGGATGCACCTGTCCCTTCAGGGGATGATCCTGGATGCACCTGTCCCTTCAGGGGATGATCCTGGATGCACTACTCCCTTCAGGGTATGATCCTGGATGCATCGGCCCCTTCATGGTATGATCCTGGATGCACTACTCCCTTCAGGGGATGATCCTGGATGCACTACTCCCTTCAGGGGATGATCCTGGATGCACTACTCCCTTCAGGGGATGATCCTGGATGCACTACTCCCTTCAGGGGATGATCCTGGATGCGCCTGTCCCTTAATGGGATGATCCTGGATGCTCCGGTCCCTTCAGTGGATGATCCTGGATGCACTATTCCTTCAGTGGATGATCCTGGATGCACTATTCCTTCAGGGGATGATCCTGGATGCACCGGTCCCTTCATGGGATGATCCTGGATGCACCGGTCCCTTCATGGGATGATCTTGGATGCACCGGTCCCTTCATGGGATGATCCTGGATGCACCTGTCCCTTCATGGGATGATCTTGGATGCACCGGTCCCTTCATGGGATGATCTTGGATGCACCGGTCCCTTCATGGGATGATCCTGGATGCACCGGTCCCTTCATTGGAAGATCATGGATGCACTACTCCCTTCAGGGGGATGATCCTGGCTGCACTGGTCCCTTCATGGGATGATCCTGGCTGCACCGGTCCCTTCATGGGATGATCCTGGCTGCACCGGTACCTTCAGGGGATGATCCTGGCTGCATCTTTCCCTTCAGAGGATGATCCTTGATGCACTACTCCCTTCAGGGGATGATCTGGATGCACTACTTCCTTCAGGGGAATATCCTGGATACACCTTTCCTTCATGGGATGATCCGGGATGCAGCGGTCCCTTCATGGGATGATCCTGGATGCACTACTCCCTTCAGGGGATGATCCAATATGCACCCATCCCTTCATGGAATGATCATGGATGCACTACTCCCTTCAGGGGATGATCCTGGATGCACCGGTCCCTTCATGGGATGATCTTGGATGCACCTGTCCCTTCATGGGATGATCCTGGATGCACTACTCCCTTAAGGGAATGATCCTGGATGCACTACTCCCTTCATGGGATGATCTTGGATGCATCTATCCCTTCATGGGATGATCCTGGATGCACCAGTCCCTTCATGGGATGATCCTGGATGCACCAGTCCCTTCATGGGATGATCCTGGATGCACCAGTCCCTTCATGGGATGATCCTGGATGCACTACTCCCTTCAGGGGATGATCCTGGATGCACTACTCCCTTCAGGGGATGATCCTGGATGCATCGACCTCTTCATGGGATGATCATAGATGCACTACTCCCTTCAGGGGATGATCCTGGATGCACTACAGGGGATGATCCTGGATGCACTACTCTCTTCAGGGGATGATCCTGGATGCGCTTGTCCCTTCATAGGATGATCCTGGATGCACCTGTCCCTTCATGGGATGATCCTGGATGCACCTGTCCCTTCATGGGATGATCCTGGATGCACCTGTCCCTTCATGGGATGATCCTGGATGCACCTGTCCCTTCATGGGATGATCCTGGATGCATCGGCCCCTTCATGGGATGATCCTGGATGCACCGGTCCCTTCATGAGATGATCCTGGATGCACTACTCCCTTCAGGGAATGATCCTGGATGCATGGGCCCCTTCATGGGATGATCCTGGTTGCACTACTCCCTTCAGGGGGTGATCCTGGATGCACTACTCCCTTCAGGGGATTGATCCTGGATGCACCTGTCCTTTCATGGGATGATCCTGGATGCACTACTCCCTTAATGGGATGATCTTGGATGCACCAGTCCCTTCATGGGATGATCTTGGATGCACCTGTCCCTTCATGGGATGATCTTGGATGCACCTGTCCCTTCATGGGATGATCCTAAATGCACCTGTCCCTTCATGGGATGATCCTAAATGCACCTGTCCCTTCATGGGATGATCCTAAATGCACTACTCCCTTCAGGGGATGATTCTGGATGCATCAGTCCCTTCATGGGATGATCCTGGATGCACCTGTCCCTTCATGGGATGATCCTGGATGCACCTGTCCCTTCATGGGATGATCTTGGATGCACCTGTCCCTTCAGGGGATGATCCTGGATGCACTACTCCCTTCATGGGATGATCTTGGATGCACCTATCCCTTCATTGGATGATCCTGGATGCACCGGTCCCTTCAGGGGATGATCCTGGATGCACTACTCCCTTCAGGGGATGATCCTGGATGCACTACTCCCTTCAGGGGATGATCCTGGATGCATCGGCCTCTTCATGGGATGATCATAGATGCACTACTCCCTTTAGGGGATGATCCTGGATGCACTACAGGGGATGATCCTGGATGCACTACTCTCTTCAGGGGATGATCCTGGATGCACTACTCCCTTCGGGGGATGATCCTGGATGCGCCTGTCCCTTCATGGGATGATCCTGGATGCACCTGTCCCTTCATGGGATGATCCTGGATGCACCTGTCCCTTCATGGGATGATCTTGGATGAAGTACTCCCTTCAGGGGATGATCCTGGATGCGCCTGTCCCTTCATGGGATGATCCTGGATGCATCGCCCCCTTCATGGGATGATCCTGGATGCACCTGTCCTTTCATGGGATGATCCTGGATGCACTACTCCCTTCATGGGATGATCTTGGATGCACCAGTCCCTTCATGGGATGATCTTGGATGCACCTGTCCCTTCATGGGATGATCTTGGATGCACCTGTCCCTTCATGGGATGATCCTAAATGCACCTGTCCCTTCATGGGATGATCCTAAATGCACTACTCCCTTCAGGGGATGATTCTGGATGCATCAGTCCCTTCATGGGATGATCCTGGATGCACCTGTCCCTTCATGGGATGATCTTGGATGCACCTGTCCCTTCATGGGATGATCCTGGATGCACTACTCCCTTAAGGGGATGATCCTGGATGCACTACTCCCTTCATGGGATGATCTTGGATGCACCTATCCCTTCATTGGATGATCCTGGATGCACCGGTCCCTTCATGGGATGATCCTGGATGCACTACTCCCTTCAGGGGATGATCCTGGATGCACTACTCCCTTCAGGGGATGATCCTGGATGCATCGGCCTCTTCATGGGATGATCATAGATGCACTACTCCCTTTAGGGGATGATCCTGGATGCACTACAGGGGATGATCCTGGATGCACTACTCTCTTCAGGGGATGATCCTGGATGCACTACTCCCTTCGGGGGATGATCCTGGATGTGCCTGTCCCTTCATGGGATGATCCTGGATGCACCTGTCCCTTCATGGGATGATCCTGGATGCACCTGTCCCTTCATGGGATGATCTTGGATGAACTACTCCCTTCAGGGGATGATCCTGGATGCGCCTGTCCCTTCATGGGATGATCCTGGATGCATCGCCCCCTTCATGGGATGATCATGGATGCACTACTCCCTTCAGGGGATGGTCCTGGATGCACCAGTCCCTTCATGGGATGACCTTGGATGCACCAGTCCCTTCATGGGATGATCTTGGATACACCTGTCCCTTCATGGGATGATCCTTGATGCATCGGTCCCTTCATGGGATGATCCTGGATGCACTACTCCCTTCATGGGATGATCCTGTATGCATCGGTCCCTTCATTGGAAGATCATGGATGCACTACTCCCTTCAGGGGATGATCCTGGCTGCACCGGTCCCTTCATGGGATGATCCTGGCTGCACCTGTCCCTTCAGGGGATGATCCTGGCTGCACCTGTCCCTTCAGGGGATGATCCTTGATGCACTACTCCCTTCAGGGGATGATCTGGATGCACTACTTCCTTCAGGGGAATATCCTCGATACACCTGTCCCTTCATGGGATGATCCGGGATGCAGCGGTCCCTTCATGGGATGATCCTGGATGCACTACTCCCTTCATGGGATGATCCTATATGCACCTGTCCCTTCATGGAATGATCGTGGATGCACTACTTCCTTCAGGGGATGATCCTGGATGCACCGGTCCCTTCATGGGATGATCCTGGATGCACCGGTCCCTTCATGGGATGATCCTGGATGCACCTCTGTCTCTTCATGGGATGATCCTGGATGCACTACTCCCTTCCGGGGATGATCCTGGATGCACCTGTCCCTTCATGGGATGATCCTGGATGCACCTGTCCCTTCAGGGGATGATCCTGTATGCACTACTCCCTTAAGGGGATGATCCTGTATGCACTACTCCCTTAAGGGGATGATCCTGGATGCATCGGTCCCTTCATGGGATGATCCTGGATGCACTACTCCCTTCAGGGGATGATCCTGGATGCACCGGTCCTTTCATGGGATGATCCTGGATGCACTACTCCCTTCATGGCATGATCTTGGATGTACCTGTCCCTTCATGGGATGATCCTGGATGCACCTTTCTCTTCATGGGATTATCCTGGATGCAGCGGTCTCTTCATGGGATGATCCTGGATGCACTACTCCCTTCATGGGATGATCCTGGATGCACTACTCCCTTCAGGGGATGATCCTGGATGCACTAATCCCTTCAAGGGATGATCCTGGATACACCTGTCCCTTCATGGGATGATCCTGGATGCATCGGTCCCTTCATGGGATGATCCTGGATGCACTACTCCCTTCATGGGATGATCCTGGATGCATCGGTCCCTTCATTGGAAGATCATGGATCCACTACTCCCTTCAGGGGATGATCCTGGATGCACTACTCCCTTCAGGGGATGGTCCTGGATGCACCAGTCCCTTCATGGGATGATCTTGGATGCACCTGTCCCTTCATGGGATGATCTTGGATACACCTGTCCCTTCATGGGATGATCCTTGATGCATCGGTCCCTTCATGGGATGATCCTGGATGCACTACTCCCTTCATGGGATGATCCTGTATGCATCGGTCCCTTCATTGGAAGACCATGGATGCACTACTCCCTTAAGGGGATGATCCTGGCTGCACCGGTCCCTTCATGGGATGATCCTGGCTGCACCTGTCCCTTCAGGGGATGATCTGGATGCACTACTTCCTTCAGGGGAATATCCTCGATACACCTGTCCCTTCATGGGATGATCCGGGATGCAGCGGTCCCTTCATGGGATGGTCCTGGATGCACTACTCCCTTCATGGGATGATCCTATATGCACCTGTCCCTTCATGGAATGATCGTGGATGCACTACTTCCTTCAGGGGATGATCCTGGATGCACTACTCCCTTCAGGGGATGATCCTGGATGCACTACTCCCTTCAGGGGATGATCTGGATGCACTACTTCCTTCAGGGGAATATCCTCGATACACCTGTCCCTTCATGGGATGATCCGGGATGCAGCGGTCCCTTCATGGGATGGTCCTGGATGCACTACTCCCTTCATGGGATGATCCTATATGCACCTGTCCCTTCATGGAATGATCGTGGATGCACTACTTCCTTCAGGGGATGATCCTGGATGCACTACTCCCTTCAGGGGATGATCCTGGATGCACTACTCCCTTCAGGGGATGGTCCTGGATGCACCAGTCCCTTCATGGGATGATCTTGGATGCACCAGTCCCTTCATGGGATGATCTTGGATACACCTGTCCCTTCATGGGATGATCCTAAATGCACTACTCCCTTCAGGGGATGATTCTGGATGCATCAGTCCCTTCATGGGATGATCCTGGATGCACCTGTCCCTTCATGGGATGATCCTGGATGCACCTGTCCCTTCATGGGATGATCTTGGATGCACCTGTCCCTTCAGGGGATGATCCTGGATGCACTACTCCCTTCATGGGATGATCTTGGATGCACCTATCCCTTCATTGGATGATCCTGGATGCACCGGTCCCTTCAGGGGATGATCCTGGATGCACTACTCCCTTCAGGGGATGATCCTGGATGCACTACTCCCTTCAGGGGATGATCCTGGATGCACTACTCCCTTCAGGGGATGATCCTGGATGCATCGGCCTCTTCATGGGATGATCATAGATGCACTACTCCCTTTAGGGGATGATCCTGGATGCACTACAGGGGATGATCCTGGATGCACTACTCTCTTCAGGGGATGATCCTGGATGCACTACTCCCTTCGGGGGATGATCCTGGATGCGCCTGTCCCTTCATGGGATGATCCTGGATGCACCTGTCCCTTCATGGGATGATCCTGGATGCACCTGTCCCTTCATGGGATGATCTTGGATGAACTACTCCCTTCAGGGGATGATCCTGGATGCGCCTGTCCCTTCATGGGATGATCCTGGATGCATCGCCCCCTTCATGGGATGATCCTGGATGCACCTGTCCTTTCATGGGATGATCCTGGATGCACTACTCCCTTCATGGGATGATCTTGGATGCACCAGTCCCTTCATGGGATGATCTTGGATGCACCTGTCCCTTCATGGGATGATCTTGGATGCACCTGTCCCTTCATGGGATGATCCTAAATGCACCTGTCCCTTCATGGGATGATCCTAAATGCACTACTCCCTTCAGGGGATGATTCTGGATGCATCAGTCCCTTCATGGGATGATCCTGGATGCACCTGTCCCTTCATGGGATGATCTTGGATGCACCTGTCCCTTCATGGGATGATCTTGGATGCACCAGTCCCTTCATGGGATGATCTTGGATGCACCTGTCCCTTCATGGGATGATCTTGGATGCACCTGTCCCTTCATGGGATGATCTTGGATGCACCTGTCCCTTCATGGGATGGTCCTAAATGCACCTGTCCCTTCATGGGATGATCCTAAATGCACTACTCCCTTCAGGGGATGATTCTGGATGCATCAGTCCCTTCATGGGATGATCCTGGATGCACCTGTCCCTTCATGGGATGATCCTGGATGCACCTGTCCCTTCATGGGATGATCTTGGATGCACCTGTCCCTTCAGGGGATGATCCTGGATGCACTACTCCCTTCATGGGATGATCTTGGATGCACCTATCCCTTCATTGGATGATCCTGGATGCACCGGTCCCTTCATGGGATGATCCTGGATGCACTACTCCCTTCAGGGGATGATCCTGGATGCACTACTCCCTTCAGGGGATGATCCTGGATGCATCGGCCTCTTCATGGGATGATCATATATGCACTACTCCCTTTAGGGGATGATCCTGGATGCACTACAGGGGATGATCCTGGATGCACTACTCTCTTCAGGGGATGATCCTGGATGCACTACTCCCTTCGGGGGATGATCCTGGATGCGCCTGTCCCTTCATGGGATGATCCTGGATGCACCTGTCCCTTCATGGGATGATCCTGGATGCACCTGTCCCTTCATGGGATGATCTTGGATGAACTACTCCCTTCAGGGGATGATCCTGGATGCGCCTGTCCCTTCATGGGATGATCCTGGATGCATCGCCCCCTTCATGGGATGATCCTGGATGCACCTGTCCTTTCATGGGATGATCCTGGATGCACTACTCCCTTCATGGGATGATCTTGGATGCACCAGTCCCTTCATGGGATGATCTTGGATGCACCTGTCCCTTCATGGGATGATCTTGGATGCACCTGTCCCTTCATGGGATGATCCTAAATGCACCTGTCCCTTCATGGGATGATCCTAAATGCACTACTCCCTTCAGGGGATGATTCTGGATGCATCAGTCCCTTCATGGGATGATCCTGGATGCACCTGTCCCTTCATGGGATGATCTTGGATGCACCTGTCCCTTCATGGGATGATCCTGGATGCACTACTCCCTTAAGGGGATGATCCTGGATGCACTACTCCCTTCATGGGATGATCTTGGATGCACCTATCCCTTCATTGGATGATCCTGGATGCACCGGTCCCTTCATGGGATGATCCTGGATGCACTACTCCCTTCAGGGGATGATCCTGGATGCACTACTCCCTTCAGGGGATGATCCTGGATGCATCGGCCTCTTCATGGGATGATCATAGATGCACTACTCCCTTTAGGGGATGATCCTGGATGCACTACAGGGGATGATCCTGGATGCACTACTCTCTTCAGGGGATGATCCTGGATGCACTACTCCCTTCGGGGGATGATCCTGGATGTGCCTGTCCCTTCATGGGATGATCCTGGATGCACCTGTCCCTTCATGGGATGATCCTGGATGCACCTGTCCCTTCATGGGATGATCTTGGATGAACTACTCCCTTCAGGGGATGATCCTGGATGCGCCTGTCCCTTCATGGGATGATCCTGGATGCATCACCCCCTTCATGGGATGATCATGGATGCACTACTCCCTTCAGGGGATGGTCCTGGATGCACCAGTCCCTTCATGGGATGATCTTGGATGCACCAGTCCCTTCATGGGATGATCTTGGATACACCTGTCCCTTCATGGGATGATCTTGGATACACCTGTCCCTTCATGGGATGATCCTTGATGCATCGGTCCCTTCATGGGATGATCCTGGATGCACTACTCCCTTCATGGGATGATCCTGTATGCATCGGTCCCTTCATTGGAAGATCATGGATGCACTACTCCCTTCAGGGGATGATCCTGGCTGCACCGGTCCCTTCATGGGATGATCCTGGCTGCACCTGTCCCTTCAGGGGATGATCCTGGCTGCACCTGTCCCTTCAGGGGATGATCCTTGATGCACTACTCCCTTCAGGGGATGATCTGGATGCACTACTTCCTTCAGGGGAATATCCTCGATACACCTGTCCCTTCATGGGATGATCCGGGATGCAGCGGTCCCTTCATGGGATGATCCTGGATGCACTACTCCCTTCATGGGATGATCCTATATGCACCTGTCCCTTCATGGAATGATCGTGGATGCACTACTTCCTTCAGGGGATGATCCTGGATGCACCGGTCCCTTCATGGGATGATCCTGGATGCACCGGTCCCTTCATGGGATGGTCCTGGATGCACCTCTGTCTCTTCATGGGATTATCCTGGATGCAGCGGTTTCTTCATGGGATGATCCTGGATGCACTACTCCCTTCCGGGGATGATCCTGGATGCACCTGTCCCTTCATGGGATGATCCTGGATGCACCTGTCCCTTCAGGGGATGATCCTGTATGCACTACTCCCTTAAGGGGATGATCCTGTATGCACTACTCCCTTAAGGGGATGATCCTGTATGCACTACTCCCTTAAGGGGATGATCCTGGATGCATCGGTCCCTTCATGGGATGATCCTGGATGCACTACTCCCTTCAGGGGATGATCCTGGATGCACCGGTCCTTTCATGGGATGATCCTGGATGCACTACTCCCTTCATGGCATGATCTTGGATGTACCTGTCCCTTCATGGGATGATCCTGGATGCACCTTTCTCTTCATGGGATTATCCTGGATGCAGCGGTCTCTTCATGGGATGATCCTGGATGCACTACTCCCTTCATGGGATGATCCTGGATGCACTACTCCCTTCAGGGGATGATCCTGGATGCACTAATCCCTTCAAGGGATGATCCTGGATACACCTGTCCCTTCATGGGATGATCCTGGATGCATCGGTCCCTTCATGGGATGATCCTGGATGCACTACTCCCTTCATGGGATGATCCTGGATGCATCGGTCCCTTCATTGGAAGATCATGGATCCACTACTCCCTTCAGGGGATGATCCTGGATGCACTACTCCCTTCAGGGGATGGTCCTGGATGCACCAGTCCCTTCATGGGATGATCTTGGATGCACCAGTCCCTTCATGGGATGATCTTGGATACACCTGTCCCTTCATGGGATGATCCTTGATGCATCGGTCCCTTCATGGGATGATCCTGGATGCACTACTCCCTTCATGGGATGATCCTGTATGCATCGGTCCCTTCATTGGAAGATCATGGATGCACTACTCCCTTAAGGGGATGATCCTGGTTGCACCGGTCCCTTCATGGGATGATCCTGGCTGCACCTGTCCCTTCAGGGGATGATCCTGGCTGCACCTGTCCCTACAGGGGATGATCCTTGATGCACTACTCCCTTCAGGGGATGATCTGGATGCACTACTTCCTTCAGGGGAATATCCTCGATACACCTGTCCCTTCATGGGATGATCCGGGATGCAGCGGTCCCTTCATGGGATGGTCCTGGATGCACTACTCCCTTCATGGGATGATCCTATATGCACCTGTCCCTTCATGGAATGATCGTGGATGCACTACTTCCTTCAGGGGATGATCCTGGATGCACTACTCCCTTCAGGGGATGATCCTGGATGCACTACTCCCTTCAGGGGATGGTCCTGGATGCACCAGTCCCTTCATGGGATGATCTTGGATGCACCAGTCCCTTCATGGGATGATCTTGGATACACCTGTCCCTTCATGGGATGATCCTAAATGCACTACTCCCTTCAGGGGATGATTCTGGATGCATCAGTCCCTTCATGGGATGATCCTGGATGCACCTGTCCCTTCATGGGATGATCCTGGATGCACCTGTCCCTTCATGGGATGATCTTGGATGCACCTGTCCCTTCATGGGATGATCCTGGATGCATCGCCCCCTTCATGGGATGATCATGGATGCACTACTCCCTTCAAGGGATGATCATGGATGCACCACTCCCTTCAGGGGATGATCCTGGATGCACTCCACCCTTCATGGGATGATCCTGGATGCACCTGTCCCATCAGGGGATGATCCTGGATGCACTACTCCCTTCAGGGGATGATCCTGGATGCATCGGCCCCTTCAGGGGATGATCATGGATGCACTACTCCCTTCAGGGGATGATCATGGATACACTACTCCCTTCAGGGGATGATCCAGGATGCACCTGTCTGTAATTCCATTTCCGCAACCCAATCTTAATTTATCCACATATTTTTGCACACAGCACTTCCACTAATTTCTTTGCACTGCTAGTCAGTTTACCCCCTGATACTACTTTCCTTTCATCATATCTCTGTATCCTTCATAGATGTTAGTCTACAATCTACCTAATCCATAGTGGATACGCATCCACTTCCTTCGGGTGAAGGATCCCAAATGATGTAGGGCGGTACAGGATGGGTATCTGATGGGAACACAATTTTTTCACCACGAATTACTTGGATTTCGTGTTTGTATCCTGATGTGAATGCACAGTTCCTATAGATAGCTTTATTCATTTCTGACCCACTGCTGTTATGTGTTTTTTTTATAGTATCCAGGGATTGTAGCAATGATAGGTCAATAAAAATTCCCCTAAGCACCCTCCTTATTGTTTAAACATGATCCTGGATGCACCTGTCCCTTCAGGGGATGTTCCTGGATGCACTACTCCCTTCAGGGGATGATCCTGGATGCATCGGCCCCTCCATGGGATGATCATGGATGCACTACTCCCTTCAGGGGATGATCCTGGATGCACTACAGTGGATGATCCTGGATGCACTACTCCCTTCAGGGGATGATCCAGGATGCGCCTGTCCCTTCATGGGATGATCCTGGATTCACCTGTCCCTTCATGGGATGATCCTGGATTCACCTGTCCCTTCATGGGATGATCTTGGATCCACCCCTCCCTTCATGAGATGATCTTGGATCCACCCCTCCCTTCATGGGATGATCTTGGATCCACCGCTCCCTTCATGGGATGATCTTGGATCCACCTCTCCCTTCATGGGATGATTCTGGATGCACTACTCCCTTAAGGGGATGATCCTGGATGCACTACTCACTTCATGGGATGATCCTGGATGCACCTGTCCCTTCATGGGATGATCCTGAATGCACTACTCCCTTCAGGGGATGATTCTGGATGCACCTGTCCCTTTAGGGGATGATCCTGGATGCACTACAGGGGATGATCCTGGATGCACTACTCTCTTCAGGGGATGATCCTGGATGCACTACTCCCTTCGGGGGATGATCCTGGATGTGCCTGTCCCTTCATGGGATGATCCTGGATGCACCTGTCCCTTCATGGGATGATCCTGGATGCACCTGTCCCTTCATGGGATGATCTTGGATGAACTACTCCCTTCAGGGGATGATCCTGGATGCGCCTGTCCCTTCATGGGATGATCCTGGATGCATCGCCCCCTTCATGGGATGATCATGGATGCACTACTCCCTTCAGGGGATGGTCCTGGATGCACCAGTCCCTTCATGGGATGATCTTGGATGCACCAGTCCCTTCATGGGATGATCTTGGATACACCTGTCCCTTCATGGGATGATCCTTGATGCATCGGTCCCTTCATGGGATGATCCTGGATGCACTACTCCCTTCATGGGATGATCCTGTATGCATCGGTCCCTTCATTGGAAGATCATGGATGCACTACTCCCTTCAGGGGATGATTCTGGATTCACCTGTCCCTTCAGGGGATGATTCTGGATGCACCTGTCCCTTCAAGGGATGATCTTGGATGCACCTGTCCCTTAATGGGATGATCCTGGATGCACCTGTCCCTTAGTGGGATGATCCTGGATGCACCCTTCCCTTCATGGGATGATTCTGGATGCACCTGTCCCTTCAGGGGATGATCCTGGATGCACCGGTCCCTTCATGGGATGATCCTGGATACACCGGTCCCTTCATGGGATGATTCTGGATGCACAGGTCCCTTCATGGGATGATTCTGGATGCACCTGTCCCTTCAGGGGATGATTCTGGATGCACCTGTCCCTTCATGGGATGATCTTGGATGCACCTGTCCCTTCATGGGATGATCTTGATGCACCTGTCCCTTCATGGGATGATCTTGGATGCACCTGTCCCTTCATGGGATGATCCTGGATGCACTACTCCCTTAAGGGGATGATCCTGGATGCACTACTCCCTTCATGGGATGTTGGATGTACCTGTCCCTTCATGGGATGATCCTGGATGCACTACTCCCTTCAGGGGATGATTCTGGATGCGCCTGTCCCTTCATGGGATGATCCTGGATGCACAGGTCCCTTCATGGGATGATCCTGGATACACCGGTCCCTTCATGGGATGATTCTGGATGCACAGGTCCCTTCATGGGATGATTCTGGATGCACCTGTCCCTTCAGGGGATGATTCTGGATGCACCTGTCCCTTCATGGGATGATCTTGGATGCACCTGTCCCTTCATGGGATGATCTTGATGCACCTGTCCCTTCATGGGATGATCTTGGATGCACCTGTCCCTTCATGGGATGATCCTGGATGCACTACTCCCTTAAGGGGATGATCCTGGATGCACTACTCCCTTCATGGGATGTTGGATGTACCTGTCCCTTCATGGGATGATCCTGGATGCACTACTCCCTTCAGGGGATGTTTCTGGATTCACCTGTCCCTTCAGGGGATGATTCTGGATGCACCTGTCCCTTCAAGGGATGATCTTGGATGCACCTGTCCCTTAATGGGATGATCCTGGATGCACCTGTCCCTTAGTGGGATGATCCTGGATGCACCCGTCCCTTCATGGGATGATCCTGGATGCACCGGTCCCTTCATGAGATGATCCTGGATAGACTACTCCCTTCAGGGGATAATCCTGGATGCACTGGTCCCTACATGGGATGATCATGGATGCACTACTCCCTTCAGGGGATGATCCTGGATGCACCGGTCCCTTCATGGGATGATCCTGGATGCACTACTCCCTTCAGGGGATTATCCTGGATGCAGCGGTCCCTTCATGGGATGATCTTGGATGCACCTGTCCCTTCATGGGATGATCTTGGGTGCACCTGTCCCTTCATGGGATGATCCTGGATGCACCAGTCCCTTCATGGGATGATCCTGGATGCACCAGTCCCTTCAGGGGATGATCTTGGATGCACCATTCCCTTCATGGGATGATCTTGGATGCACCATTCCCTTAATGGGATGATCTTGGATGCACCAGTCCCTTCATGTGATGATCTTGGATGCACCTGTCCCTTCATGGGATGATCCTGAATGCACTACTCCCTTCAGGGGATGATTCTGGATGCACCTGTCCCTTCAGGGGATGATTCTGGATGCATCAGTCTCTTCATGGGATGATCATCGATGCACTAATCCCTTCATGGGATGATCCTGGATGCACCTGTCCCTTCATGGGATGATCTTGGGTGCACCTGTCCCTTCATGGGATGATCCTGGATGCACTACTCCCTTTATGGGATGATCTTGGATGCACCTGTCCCTTCATCAAATGATCCTGAATACACTACTCCCTTCAGGGGATGCTTCTGGATGCACCTGTCCCTTCATGGGATGACCCTGGATGCATCAGTCCCTTCATTGGATGATCCTGGATGCACCTGTACCTTCATGGGATGATCCTGGATGCACTACTCCCTTTAGGGGATGATCCTGGATGCTCCGGTCCCTTCAGTGGATGATCCTGGATGCACTACTCCCTTCGGGGGATGATCCTGGATGCACCTGTCCCTTCATGGGATGATCCTGGATGCACCTGTCCCTTCATGGGATAATCCTGGATGCACTACTCCCTTCATGGGATGATCCTGGATGCACCTGTCCCTTCATGGGATAATCCTGGATGCACTACTCCCTTTAGGGGATGATCCTGGATGCTCCGGTCCCTTCAGTGGATGATCCTGGATGCACTACTCCCTTCAGGGGATCATCCTGGATGCACCGGTCCCTTCATGGGATGATCCTGGATGCACCGGTCCCTTCATGGGATGATCCTGGATGCACCGGTCCCTTCATGGGATGATCCTGGATGCACCGGTACCTTCATGGGATGATCCTGGATGCACCGGTCCCTTCAGGGGATGATCCTGGATGCTCTACTCCCTTCAGGGGATGATCCTGGATGCGCCTGTCCCTTCATGGGATGATCCTGGATGCACCTGTCCCTTCATGGGATGATCCTGGATGCACCGGTCCCTTCATGGGATGATTCTGGATGCACAGGTCCCTTCATGGGATGATTCTGGATGCACAGGTCCCTTCATGGGATGATTCTGGATGCACCTGTCCCTTCAGGGGATGATTCTGGATGCACATGTCCCTTCATGGGATGATCTTGGATGCACCTGTCCCTTCATGGGATGATCTTGGATGCACCTGTCCCTTCATGGGATGATCCTGGATGCACTACTCCCTTAAGGGGATGATCCTGGATGCACTACTCCCTTCATGGGATGTTGGATGTACCTGTCCCTTCATGGGATGATCCTGGATGCACTACTCCCTTCAGGGGATGATTCTGGATGCACCTGTCCCTTCAGGGGATGATTCTGGGTGCACCTGTCCCTTCATGGGATGATCTTGGATGCACCTGTCCCTTCATGGGATGATCTTGGATGCACCTGTCCCTTCATGGGATGATCCTGGATGCACTACTCCCTTAAGGGTATGATCCTGGATGCACTACTCCCTTCATGGGATGATCTTGGATGCACCTGTCCCTTCATGGGATGATCCTGGATGCACTACTCCCTTCAGGGGATGATCCTGGATGCACCTGTCCCTTCATGGGATGATCCTGGATGCACTACTCCCTTCAGGGGATGATCCTGGATGCACCTGTCCCTTCATGGGATGATCCTGAATGCACTGCTCCCTTCAGGGGATGATCCTGGATGCACCGGTCCCTTCATGGGATGATCTTGGATGCACCAGTCCCTTCATGGGATGATTTTGGATGCACCTGTCCCTTAATGGGATGATGCTGGATGCACCTGTCCCTTAATGGGATGATCCTGGATTCACCCGTCCCTTCATGGGATGATCCTGGATGCACCGGTCCCTTCATGAGATGATCCTGGATGCACTACTCCCTTCAGGGATAATCTTGGATGCACTGGTCCCTTCATGGGATGATCATGGATGCACTACTCCCTTCAAGGGATGATCCTGGATGCACCGGTCCCTTCATGGGATGATCCTGGATGCACTACTCCCTTCAGGGTTTTATCCTGGATGCAGCGGTCCCTTCATGGGATGATCTTGGATGCACCGGTCCCTTCATGGGATGATCTTGAATGTACCTGTCCCTTCAGGGGATGATCCTGGATGCACTACTCCCTTCAGGGGATGATCCTGGATGCATCAGCCACTTCATGGGATGATCATGGATGCACTACTCCCTTCAGGGGATGATCCTGGATGCACTACTCCCTTCAGGGGATGATCCTGGATGTGCCTGTCCCTTCATGGGATGATCCTGGATGCATCGCCCCCTTCATGGGATGATCATGGATGCACTACTCCCTTCAGGGGATGATCCTGGATGCACCGGTCCCTTCATGGGATGATCCTGGATGCACTACTCCCTTCAGGGGATTATCCTGGATGCAGCGGTCCCTTCATGGGATGATCTTGGATGCACCGGTCCCTTCATGGGATGATCTTGAATGTACCTGTCCCTTCAGGGGATGATCCTGGATGCACTACTCCCTTCAGGGGATGATCCTGGATGCATCAGCCACTTCATGGAATGATCATGGATGCACTACTCCCTTCAGGGGATGATCCTGGATGCACTACTCCCTTCAGGGGATGATCCTGGATGCACTACTCCCTTCAGGGGATGATCCTGGATGCGCCTGTCCCTTCATGGGATGATCCTGGATGCATCGCCCCCTTCATGGGATGATCATGGATGCACTACTCCCTTCAGGGGATGATCATGGATGCACCACTCCCTTCAGGGGATGATCATGGATGCACTACTCCCTTCAGGGGATGATCCAGGATGCACCTATCTTTTCATGGGATGATCCTGGATGCACTCCACCCTTCATGGGATGATCCTGGATGCACCTGTCCCATCAGGGGATGATCCTGGATGCACTACTCCCTTCAGGGGATGATCCTGGATGCATCGGCCCCTTCAGGGGATGATCATGGATGCACTACTCCCTTCAGGGGATGATCATGGATACACTACTCCCTTCAGGGGATGATCCAGGATGCACCTGTCTGTAATTCCATTTCCGCAACCCAATCTTAATTTATCCACATATTTTTGCACACAGCACTTCCACTAATTTCTTTGCACTGCTAGTCAGTTTACCCCCTGATACTACTTTCCTTTCATCATATCTCTGTATCCTTCATAGATGTTAGTCTACAATCTACCTAATCCATAGTGGATACGCATCCACTTTCTTCGGGTGAAGGATCCCAAATGATGTAGGGCGGTACAGGATGGGTATCTGATGGGAACACAATTTTTTCACCACGAATTACTTGGATTTCGTGATTGTATCCTGATGTGAATGCACAGTTCCTATAGATAGCTTTATTCATTTCTGACCCACTGCTGTTATGTGTTTTTTATAGTAGCCAGGGATTGTAGCAATGATAGGTAAAAAAAAATTCCCCTAAACACCCTCCTTATTGTTTAAACATGATCCTGGATGCACCTGTCCCTTCAGGGGATGTTCCTGGATGCACTACTCCCTTCAGGGGATGATCCAGGATGCGCCTGTCCCTTCATGGGATGATCCTGGATGCACCTGTCCCTTCATGGGATGATCCTGGATGCACCGGTCCCTTCATGGGATGATCCTGGATACACCGGTCCCTTCATGGGATGATTCTGGATGCACAGGTCCCTTCTTGGGATGATTCTGGATGCACCTGTCCCTTCAGGGGATGATTCTGGATGCACCTGTCCCTTCATGGGATGATCTTGGATGCACCTGTCCCTTCATGGGATGATCTTGATGCACCTGTCCCTTCATGGGATGATCTTGGATGCACCTGTCCCTTCATGGGATGATCCTGGATGCACTACTCCCTTAAGGGGATGATCCTGGATGCACTACTCCCTTCATGGGATGTTGGATGTACCTGTCCCTTCATGGGATGATCCTGGATGCACTACTCCCTTCAGGGGATGATTCTGGATTCACCTGTCCCTTCAGGGGATGATTCTGGATGCACCTGTCCCTTCAAGGGATGATCTTGGATGCACCTGTCCCTTAATGGGATGATCCTGGATGCACCTGTCCCTTAGTGGGATGATCCTGGATGCACCCTTCCCTTCATGGGATGATTCTGGATGCACCTGTCCCTTCAGGGGATGATCCTGGATGTTCCGGTCCCTTCATGGGATGATCCTGGATACACCGGTCCCTTCATGGGATGATTCTGGATGCACAGGTCCCTTCATGGGATGATTCTGGATGCACCTGTCCCTTCAGGGGATGATTCTGGATGCACCTGTCCCTTCATGGGATGATCTTGGATGCACCTGTCCCTTCATGGGATGATCTTGATGCACCTGTCCATTCATGGGATGATCTTGGATGCACCTGTCCCTTCATGGGATGATCTTGGATGCACCTGTCCCTTCATGGGATGATCCTGGATGCACTACTCCCTTAAGGGGATGATCCTGGATGCACTACTCCCTTCATGGGATGTTGGATGTACCTGTCCCTTCATGGGATGATCCTGGATGCACTACTCCCTTCAGGGGATGATTCTGGATGCGCCTGTCCCTTCATGGGATGATCCTGGATGCACAGGTCCCTTCATGGGATGATCCTGGATACACCGGTCCCTTCATGGGATGATTCTGGATGCACAGGTCCCTTCATGGGATGATTCTGGATGCACCTGTCCCTTCAGGGGATGATTCTGGATGCACCTGTCCCTTCATGGGATGATCTTGGATGCACCTGTCCCTTCATGGGATGATCTTGATGCACCTGTCCCTTCATGGGATGATCTTGGATGCACCTGTCCCTTCATGGGATGATCCTGGATGCACTACTCCCTTAAGGGGATGATCCTGGATGCACTACTCCCTTCATGGGATGTTGGATGTACCTGTCCCTTCATGGGATGATCCTGGATGCACTACTCCCTTCAGGGGATGTTTCTGGATTCACCTGTCCCTTCAGGGGATGATTCTGGATGCACCTGTCCCTTCAAGGGATGATCTTGGATGCACCTGTCCCTTAATGGGATGATCCTGGATGCACCTGTCCCTTAGTGGGATGATCCTGGATGCACCCGTCCCTTCATGGGATGATCCTGGATGCACCGGTCCCTTCATGAGATGATCCTGGATAGACTACTCCCTTCAGGGGATAATCCTGGATGCACTGGTCCCTACATGGGATGATCATGGATGCACTACTCCCTTCAGGGGATGATCCTGGATGCACCGGTCCCTTCATGGGATGATCCTGGATGCACTACTCCCTTCAGGGGATTATCCTGGATGCAGCGGTCCCTTCATGGGATGATCCTGGATGCACCTGTCCCTTCATGGGATGATCTTGAATGTACCTGTCCCTTCAGGGGATGATCCTGGATGCACTACTCCCTTCAGGGGATGATCCTGGATGCATCAGCCACTTCATGGGATGATCATGGATGCACTACTCCCTTCAGGGGATGATCCTGGATGCACTACTCCCTTCAGGGGGTGATCCTGGATGCGCCTGTCCCTTCATGGGATGATCTTGGATGCACCTGTCCCTTCATGGGATGATCCTGGATGCACTACTCCCTTAAGGGGATGATCCTGGATGCACTACTCCCTTCATGGGATGTTAGATGTACCTGTCCCTTCATGGGATGATCCTGGATGCACTACTCCCTTCAGGGGATGATTCTGGATTCACCTGTCCCTTCAGGGGATGATTCTGGATTCACCTGTCCCTTCAGGGGATGATTCTGGATGCACCTGTCCCTTCAAGGGATGATCTTGGGTGCACCTGTCCCTTAATGGGATGATCCTGGATGCACCTGTCCCTTAGTGGGATGATCCTGGATGCACCCGTCCCTTCATGGGATGATCCTGGATGCACCGGTCCCTTCATGAGATGATCCTGGATAGACTACTCCCTTCAGGGGATAATCCTGGATGCACTGGTCCCTTCATGGGATGATCATGGATGCACTACTCCCTTCAGGGGATGATCCTGGATGCACCGGTCCCTTCATGGGATGATCCTGGATGCACTACTCCCTTCAGGGGATTATCCTGGATGCAGCGGTCCCTTCATGGGATGATCTTGGATGCACCTGTCCCTTCATGGGATGATCTTGAATGTACCTGTCCCTTCAGGGGATGATCCTGGATGCACCGGTCCCTTCATGGGATGATCCTGGATACACCGGTCCCTTCATGGGATGATTCTGGATGCACAGGTCCCTTCATGGGATGATTCTGGATGCACCTGTCCCTTCAGGGGATGATTCTGGATGCACCTGTCCCTTCATGGGATGATCTTGGATGCACCTGTCCCTTCATGGGATGATCTTGATGCACCTGTCCCTTCATGGGATGATCTTGGATGCACCTGTCCCTTCATGGGATGATCCTGGATGCACTACTCCCTTAAGGGGATGATCCTGGATGCACTACTCCCTTCATGGGATGTTGGATGTACCTGTCCCTTCATGGGATGATCCTGGATGCACTACTCCCTTCAGGGGATGATCCTGAATGCATCAGCCACTTCATGGGATGATCATGGATGCACTACTCCCTTCAGGGGATGATCCTGGATGCACTACTCCCTTCAGGGGGTGATCCTGGATGCGCCTGTCCCTTCATGGGATGATCCTGGATGCACCTGTCCCTTCATGGGATGATCCTGGATGCACTACTCCCTTCATGGGATGTTGGATGTACCTGTCCCTTCATGGGATGATCCTGGATGCACTACTCCCTTCAGGGGATGATTCTGGATTCACCTGTCCCTTCAGGGGATGATTCTGGATGCACCTGTCCCTTCAAGGGATGATCCTGGATGCACCTGTCCCTTAATGGGATGATCCTGGATGTACCTGTCCCTTAGTGGGATGATCCTGGATGCACCCGTCCCTTCATGGGATGATCCTGGATGCACCGGTCCCTTCATGAGATGATCCTGGATAGACTACTCCCTTCAGGGGATAATCCTGGATGCACTGGTCCCTTCATGGGATGATCATGGATGCACTACTCCCTTCAGGGGATGATCCTGGATGCACCGGTCCCTTCATGGGATGATCCTGGATGCACTACTCCCTTCAGGGGATGATCCTGGATGCACCTGTCCCTTCATGGGATGATCCTGAATGCACTGCTCCCTTCAGGGGATGATCCTGGATGCACCTGTCCCTTCATGGGATGATCCTGAATGCACTGCTCCCTTCAGGGGATGATCCTGGATGCACCTGTCCCTTCATGGGATGATCCTGAATGTACCTGTCCCTTCAGGGGATGATCCTGGATGCACTACTCCCTTCAGGGGATGATCCTGGATGCACTACTCCCTTCAGGGGATGATCCTGGATGCACTACTCCCTTCATGGGATGATCTTGGATGCACCTGTCCCTTCATGGGATGATCCTGGATGCACCTGTCCATTCATGGGATGATCTTGAATGTACCTGTCCCTTCAGGGGATGATCCTGGATGCACTACTCCCTTCAGGGGATGATCCTGGATGCACTACTCCCTTCATGGGATGATCCTGGATGCACCTGTCCCTTCAGGGGATGATCCTGAATGCACTGCTCCCTTCAGTGGATGATCCTGGATGCACCACTCCCTTCATGGGATGATCTTGGATGCACCGGTCCCTTCATGGGATGATTTTGGATGCACCGGTCCCTTCATGGGATGATCCTGGATGCACTACTCCCTTCAGGGGATTATCCTGGATGCAGCGGTCCCTTCATGGGATGATCTTGGATGCACCGGTCCCTTCATGGGATGATCTTGAATGTACCTGTCCCTTCAGGGGATGATCCTGGATGCACTACTCCCTTCAGGGGATGATCCTGGATGCATCAGCCACTTCAGGGGATGATCCTGGATGCACTACTCCCTTCAGGGGATGATCCTGGATGCACTACTCCCTTCAGGGGATGATCCTGGATGCGCCTGTCCCTTCATGGGATGATCCTGGATGCATCGCCCCCTTCATGGGATGATCATGGATGCACTACTCCTTTCAGGGGATGATCATGGATGCACTACTCCCTTCAGGGGATGATCCAGGATGCACCTATCTTTTCATGGGATGATCCTGGATGCACTCCACCCTTCATGGGATGATCCTGGATGCACCTGTCCCATCAGGGGATGATCCTGGATGCACTACTCCCTTCAGGGGATGATCCTGGATGCATCGGCCCCTTCAGGGGATGATCATGGATGCACTACTCCCTTCAGGGGATGATCATGGATACACTACTCCCTTCAGGGGATGATCCAGGATGCACCTGTCTGTAATTCCATTTCCGCAACCCAATCTTAATTTATCCACATATTTTTGCACACAGCACTTCCACTAATTTCTTTGCACTGCTAGTCAGTTTACCCCCTGATACTACTTTCCTTTCATCATATCTCTGTATCCTTCATAGATGTTAGTCTACAATCTACCTAATCCATAGTGGATACGCATCCACTTCCTTCGGGTGAAGGATCCCAAATGATGTAGGGCGGTACAGGATGGGTATCTGATGGGAACACAATTTTTTCACCACGAATTACTTGGATTTCGTGATTGTATCCTGATGTGAATGCACAGTTCCTATAGATAGCTTTATTCATTTCTGACCCACTGCTGTTATGTGTTTTTTATAGTAGCCAGGGATTGTAGCAATGATAGGTAAAAAAAAATTCCCCTAAACACCCTCCTTATTGTTTAAACATGATCCTGGATGCACCTGTCCCTTCAGGGGATGTTCCTGGATGCACTACTCCCTTCAGGGGATGATCCTGGATGCATTACAGTGGATGATCCTAGATGCACTACTCCCTTCAGGGGATGATCCAGGATGCGCCTGTCCCTTCATGGGATGATCCTGGATGCACCTGTCCCTTCATGGGATGATCCTGGATGCACCGGTCCCTTCATGGGATGATCCTGGATACACCGGTCCCTTCATGGGATGATTCTGGATGCACAGGTCCCTTCATGGGATGATTCTGGATGCACCTGTCCCTTCAGGGGATGATTCTGGATGCACCTGTCCCTTCATGGGATGATCTTGGATGCACCTGTCCCTTCATGGGATGATCTTGATGCACCTGTCCCTTCATGGGATGATCTTGGATGCACCTGTCCCTTCATGGGATGATCCTGGATGCACTACTCCCTTAAGGGGATGATCCTGGATGCACTACTCCCTTCATGGGATGTTGGATGCACCTGTCCCTTCATGGGATGATCCTGGATGCACTACTCCCTTCAGGGGATGATTCTGGATTCACCTGTCCCTTCAGGGGATGGTTCTGGATGCACCTGTCCCTTCAAGGGATGATCTTGGATGCACCTGTCCCTTAATGGGATGATCCTGGATGCACCTGTCCCTTAGTGGGATGATCCTGGATGCACCCTTCCTTTCATGGGATGATTCTGGATGCACCTGTCCCTTCAGGGGATGATCCTGGATGCACCGGTCCCTTCATGGGATGATCCTGGATACACCGGTCCCTTCATGGGATGATTCTGGATGCACAGGTCCCTTCATGGGATGATTCTGGATGCACCTGTCCCTTCAGGGGATGATTCTGGATGCACCTGTCCCTTCATGGGATGATCTTGGATGCACCTGTCCCTTCATGGGATGATCTTGATGCACCTGTCCCTTCATGGGATGATCTTGGATGCACCTGTCCCTTCATGGGATGATCTTGGATGCACCTGTCCCTTCATGGGATGATCCTGGATGCACTACTCCCTTAAGGGGATGATCCTGGATGCACTACTCCCTTCATGGGATGTTGGATGTACCTGTCCCTTCATGGGATGATCCTGGATGCACTACTCCCTTCAGGGGATGATTCTGGATGCGCCTGTCCCTTCATGGGATGATCCTGGATGCACAGGTCCCTTCATGGGATGATCCTGGATACACCGGTCCCTTCATGGGATGATTCTGGATGCACAGGTCCCTTCATGGGATGATTCTGGATGCACCTGTCCCTTCAGGGGATGATTCTGGATGCACCTGTCCCTTCATGGGATGATCTTGGATGCACCTGTCCCTTCATGGGATGATCTTGATGCACCTGTCCCTTCATGGGATGATCTTGGATGCACCTGTCCCTTCATGGGATGATCCTGGATGCACTACTCCCTTAAGGGGATGATCCTGGATGCACTACTCCCTTCATGGGATGTTGGATGTACCTGTCCCTTCATGGGATGATCCTGGATGCACTACTCCCTTCAGGGGATGTTTCTGGATTCACCTGTCCCTTCAGGGGATGATTCTGGATGCACCTGTCCCTTCAAGGGATGATCTTGGATGCACCTGTCCCTTAATGGGATGATCCTGGATGCACCTGTCCCTTAGTGGGATGATCCTGGATGCACCCGTCCCTTCATGGGATGATCCTGGATGCACCGGTCCCTTCATGAGATGATCCTGGATAGACTACTCCCTTCAGGGGATAATCCTGGATGCACTGGTCCCTACATGGGATGATCATGGATGCACTACTCCCTTCAGGGGATGATCCTGGATGCACCGGTCCCTTCATGGGATGATCCTGGATGCACTACTCCCTTCAGGGGATTATCCTGGATGCAGCGGTCCCTTCATGGGATGATCTTGGATGCACCTGTCCCTTCATGGGATGATCTTGAATGTACCTGTCCCTTCAGGGGATGATCCTGGATGCACTACTCCCTTCAGGGGATGATCCTGGATGCATCAGCCACTTCATGGGATGATCATGGATGCACTACTCCCTTCAGGGGATGATCCTGGATGCACTACTCCCTTCAGGGGGTGATCCTGGATGCGCCTGTCCCTTCATGGGATGATCTTGGATGCACCTGTCCCTTCATGGGATGATCCTGGATGCACTACTCCCTTAAGGGGATGATCCTGGATGCACTACTCCCTTCATGGGATGTTAGATGTACCTGTCCCTTCATGGGATGATCCTGGATGCACTACTCCCTTCAGGGGATGATTCTGGATTCACCTGTCCCTTCAGGGGATGATTCTGGATGCACCTGTCCCTTCAAGGGATGATCTTGGATGCACCTGTCCCTTAATGGGATGATCCTGGATGCACCTGTCCCTTAGTGGGATGATCCTGGATGCACCCGTCCCTTCATGGGATGATCCTGGATGCACCGGTCCCTTCATGAGATGATCCTGGATAGACTACTCCCTTCAGGGGATAATCCTGGATGCACTGGTCCCTTCATGGGATGATCATGGATGCACTACTCCCTTCAGGGGATGATCCTGGATGCACCGGTCCCTTCATGGGATGATCCTGGATGCACTACTCCCTTCAGGGGATTATCCTGGATGCAGCGGTCCCTTCATGGGATGATCTTGGATGCACCTGTCCCTTCATGGGATGATCTTGAATGTACCTGTCCCTTCAGGGGATGATCCTGGATGCACTGGTCCCTTCATGGGATGATCCTGGATACACCGGTCCCTTCATGGGATGATTCTGGATGCACAGGTCCCTTCATGGGATGATTCTGGATGCACCTGTCCCTTCAGGGGATGATTCTGGATGCACCTGTCCCTTCATGGGATGATCTTGGATGCACCTGTCCCTTCATGGGATGATCTTGGATGCACCTGTCCCTTCATGGGATGATCTTGGATGCACCTGTCCCTTCATGGGATGATCCTGGATGCACTACTCCCTTAAGGGGATGATCCTGGATGCACTACTCCCTTCATGGGATGTTGGATGTACCTGTCCCTTCATGGGATGATCCTGGATGCACTACTCCCTTCAGGGGATGATTCTGGATTCACCTGTCCCTTCAGGGGATGATTCTGGATGCACCTGTCCCTTCAAGGGATGATCCTGGATGCACCTGTCCCTTAATGGGATGATCCTGGATGCACCTGTCCCTTAGTGGGATGATCCTGGATGCACCCGTCCCTTCATGGGATGATCCTGGATGCACCGGTCCCTTCATGAGATGATCCTGGATAGACTACTCCCTTCAGGGGATAATCCTGGATGCACTGGTCCCTTCATGGGATGATCATGGATGCACTACTCCCTTCAGGGGATGATCCTGGATGCACCGGTCCCTTCATGGGATGATCCTGGATGCACTACTCCCTTCAGGGGATTATCCTGGATGCAGCGGTCCCTTCATGGGATGATCTTGGATGCACCTGTCCCTTCATGGGATGATCTTGAATGTACCTGTCCCTTCAGGGGATGATCCTGGATGCACTACTCCCTTCAGGGGATGATCCTGAATGCATCAGCCACTTCATGGGATGATCATGGATGCACTACTCCCTTCAGGGGATGATCCTGGATGCACTACTCCCTTCAGGGGGTGATCCTGGATGCGCCTGTCCCTTCATGGGATGATCTTGGATGCACCTGTCCCTTCATGGGATGATCCTGGATGCACTACTCCCTTCATGGGATGTTGGATGTACCTGTCCCTTCATGGGATGATCCTGGATGCACTACTCCCTTCAGGGGATGATTCTGGATTCACCTGTCCCTTCAGGGGATGATTCTGGATGCACCTGTCCCTTCAAGGGATGATCTTGGATGCACCTGTCCCTTAATGGGATGATCCTGGATGCACCTGTCCCTTAGTGGGATGATCCTGGATGCACCCGTCCCTTCATGGGATGATCCTGGATGCACCGGTCCCTTCATGAGATGATCCTGGATAGACTACTCCCTTCAGGGGATAATCCTGGATGCACTGGTCCCTTCATGGGATGATCATGGATGCACTACTCCCTTCAGGGGATGATCCTGGATGCACCGGTCCCTTCATGGGATGATCCTGGATGCACTACTCCCTTCAGGGGATGATCCTGGATGCACCTGTCCCTTCATGGGATGATCCTGAATGCACTGCTCCCTTCAGGGGATGATCCTGGATGCACCTGTCCCTTCATGGGATGATCCTGAATGCACTGCTCCCTTCAGGGGATGATCCTGAATGCACCTGTCCCTTCATGGGATGATCCTGAATGTACCTGTCCCTTCAGGGGATGATCCTGGATGCACTACTCCCTTCAGGGGATGATCCTGGATGCACTACTCCCTTCATGGGATGATCTTGGATGCACCTGTCCCTTCATGGGATGATCCTGGATGCACCTGTCCATTCATGGGATGATCTTGAATGTACCTGTCCCTTCAGGGGATGATCCTGGATGCACTACTCCCTTCAGGGGATGATCCTGGATGCACTACTCCCTTCAGGGGATGATCCTGGATGCACTACTCCCTTCATGGGATGATCCTGGATGCACTACTCCCTTCAGGGGATGATCCTGGATGCACCTGTCCCTTCAGGGGATGATCCTGAATGCACTGCTCCCTTCAGTGGATGATCCTGGATGCACCACTCCCTTCATGGGATGATCTTGGATGCACCGGTCCCTTCATGGGATGATCTTGGATGCACCGGTCCCTTCATGGGATGATTTTGGATGCACCTGTCCCTTAATGGGATGATCCTGGATGCACCCGTCCCTTCATGGGATGATCCTGGATGCACCCGTCCCTTCATGGGATGATCCTGGATGCACCCGTCCCTTCATGGGATGATCCTGGATGCACCCGTCCCTTCATGGGATGATCCTGGATGCACCGGTCCCTTCATGAGATGATCCTGGATGCACTACTCCCTTCTGGGGATAATCCTGGATGCACTGGTCCCTTCATGGGATGATCATGGATGCACTACTCCCTTCAGGGGATGATCCTGGATGCACCGGTCCCTTCGTGGGATGATCCTGGATGCACTACTCCCTTCAGGGGTTTATCCTGGATGCAGCGGTCCCTTCATGGGATGATCTTGGATGCACCGGTCCCTTCATGGGATGATCTTGAATGTACCTGTCCCTTCAGGGGATGATCCTGGATGCACTACTCCCTTCAGGGGATGATCCTGGATGCACTACTCCCTTCAGGGGATGATCCTGGATGCATCAGCCACTTCATGGGATGATCCTGGATGCACTACTCCCTTCAGGGGATGATCCTGGATGTACTACTCCCTTCAGGGGATGATCCTGGATGCGCCTGTCCCTTCAGGGGATGATCCTGGATGCACCTGTCCCTTCAGGGGATGATCCTGGATGCACTACTCCCTTCAGGGGATGATCCTGGATGCACTACAGGGGATGATCCTGGATGCACTACAGAGAATGATCCTGGATGCACTACTCCCTTCAGGGCATGATCCTGGATGCACTACAGGGGATGATCCTGGATGCACTACTCTCTTCAGGGGATGATCCTGGATGCACTACAGGGGATGATCCTGGATGCACTACTCCCTTCATGGGATGATCCTGGATGCGCCTGTCCCTTCATGGGATGATCCTGGATGCGCCTGTCCCTTCATGGGATGATCCTGGATGCACCTGTCCCTTCATGGGATGATCCTGGATGCACTACTCCCTTAAGGGGATGATCCTGGATGCACTACTCCCTTCATGGGATGATCTTGGATGCACCTGTCCCTTCATGGGATGATCTTGGATGCACCTGTCCCTTCATGGGATGATCTTGGATGCACCTGTCCCTTCATGGGATGATCTTGGATGCACCTGTCCCTTCATGGGATGATCCTGGATGCACTACTCCCTTAAGGGGATGATCCTGGATGCACTACTCCCTTCATGGGATGTTGGATGTACCTGTCCCTTCATGGGATGATCCTGGATGCACTACTCCCTTCAGGGGATGATTCTGGATGCACCTGTCCCTTCAGGGGATGATTCTGGGTGCACCTGTCCCTTCATGGGATGATCTTGGATGCACCTGTCCCTTCATGGGATGATCTTGGATGCACCTGTCCCTTCATGGGATGATCTTGGATGCACCTGTCCCTTCATGGGATGATCCTGGATGCACTACTCCCTTAAGGGTATGATCCTGGATGCACTACTCCCTTAAGGGTATGATCCTGGATGCACTACTCCCTTCATGGGATGATCTTGGATGCACCTGTCCCTTCATGGGATGATCCTGGATGCACTACTCCCTTCAGGGGATGATCCTGGATGCACCTGTCCCTTCATGGGATGATCCTGGATGCACTACTCCCTTCAGGGGATGATCCTGGATGCACCTGTCCCTTCATGGGATGATCCTGAATGCACTGCTCCCTTCAGGGGATGATCCTGGATGCACCACTCCCTTCATGGGATGATCTTGGATGCACCGGTCCCTTCATGGGATGATCTTGGATGCACCAGTCCCTTCATGGGATGATTTTGGATGCACCTGTCCCTTAATGGGATGATGCTGGATGCACCTGTCCCTTAATGGGATGATCCTGGATGCACCCGTCCCTTCATGGGATGATCCTGGATGCACCGGTCCCTTCATGAGATGATCCTGGATGCACTACTCCCTTCAGGGATAATCCTGGATGCACTGGTCCCTTCATGGGATGATCATGGATACACTACTCCCTTCAAGGGATGATCCTGGATGCACCAGTCCCTTCATGGGATGATCCTGGATGCACTACTCCCTTCAGGGTTTTATCCTGGATGCAGCGGTCCCTTCATGGGATGATCTTGGATGCACCGGTCCCTTCATGGGATGATCTTGAATGTACCTGTCCCTTCAGGGGATGATCCTGGATGCACTACTCCCTTCAGGGGATGATCCTGGATGCATCAGCCACTTCATGGGATGATCATGGATGCACTACTCCCTTCAGGGGATGATCCTGGATGCACTACTCCCTTCAGGGGATGATCCTGGATGTGCCTGTCCCTTCATGGGATGATCCTGGATGCATCGCCCCCTTCATGGGATGATCATGGATGCACTACTCCCTTCAGGGGATGATCCTGGATGCACCGGTCCCTTCATGGGATGATCCTGGATGCACTACTCCCTTCAGGGGATTATCCTGGATGCAGCGGTCCCTTCATGGGATGATCTTGGATGCACCGGTCCCTTCATGGGATGATCTTGAATGTACCTGTCCCTTCAGGGGATGATCCTGGATGCACTACTCCCTTCAGGGGATGATCCTGGATGCATCAGCCACTTCATGGAATGATCATGGATGCACTACTCCCTTCAGGGGATGATCCTGGATGCACTACTCCCTTCAGGGGATGATCCTGGATGCACTACTCCCTTCAGGGGATGATCCTGGATGCACTACTCCCTTCAGGGGATGATCCTGGATGCGCCTGTCCCTTCATGGGATGATCCTGGATGCATCGCCCCCTTCATGGGATGATCATGGATGCACTACTCCCTTCAGGGGATGATCATGGATGCACCACTCCCTTCAGGGGATGATCATGGATGCACTACTCCCTTCAGGGGATGATCCAGGATGCACCTATCTTTTCATGGGATGATCCTGGATGCACTCCACCCTTCATGGGATGATCCTGGATGCACCTGTCCCATCAGGGGATGATCCTGGATGCACTACTCCCTTCAGGGGATGATCCTGGATTCACCTGTCCCTTCATGGGATGATCTTGAATGTACCTGTCCCTTCAGGGGATGATCCTGGATGCACTACTCCCTTCAGGGGATGATCCTGGATGCATCAGCCACTTCATGGGATGATCCTGGATGCACTACTCCCTTCAGGGGATGATCCTGGATGCACTACTCCCTTCAGGGGATGATCCTGGATGCACTACTCCCTTAAGGGGATGATCCTGGATGCACTACTCCCTTCATGGGATGTTGGATGTACCTGTCCCTTCAGGGGATGATCCTGGATGCACCGGTCCCTTCATGGGATGATCCTGGATACACCGGTCCCTTCATGGGATGATTCTGGATGCACAGGTCCCTTCATGGGATGATTCTGGATGCACCTGTCCCTTCAGGGGATGATTCTGGATGCACCTGTCCCTTCATGGGATGATCTTGGATGCACCTGTCCCTTCATGGGATGATCTTGATGCACCTGTCCCTTCATGGGATGATCTTGGATGCACCTGTCCCTTCATGGGATGATCCTGGATGCACTACTCCCTTAAGGGGATGATCCTGGATGCACTACTCCCTTCATGGGATGTTGGATGTACCTGTCCCTTCATGGGATGATCCTGGATGCACTACTCCCTTCAGGGGATGATCCTGAATGCATCAGCCACTTCATGGGATGATCATGGATGCACTACTCCCTTCAGGGGATGATCCTGGATGCACTACTCCCTTCAGGGGGTGATCCTGGATGCGCCTGTCCCTTCATGGGATGATCCTGGATGCACCTGTCCCTTCATGGGATGATCCTGGATGCACTACTCCCTTCATGGGATGTTGGATGTACCTGTCCCTTCATGGGATGATCCTGGATGCACTACTCCCTTCAGGGGATGATTCTGGATTCACCTGTCCCTTCAGGGGATGATTCTGGATGCACCTGTCCCTTCAAGGGATGATCTTGGATGCACCTGTCCCTTAATGGGATGATCCTGGATGCACCTGTCCCTTAGTGGGATGATCCTGGATGCACCCGTCCCTTCATGGGATGATCCTGGATGCACCGGTCCCTTCATGAGATGATCCTGGATAGACTACTCCCTTCAGGGGATAATCCTGGATGCACTGGTCCCTTCATGGGATGATCATGGATGCACTACTCCCTTCAGAGGATGATCCTGGATGCACCGGTCCCTTCATGGGATGATCCTGGATGCACTACTCCCTTCAGGGGATGATCCTGGATGCACCTGTCCCTTCATGGGATGATCCTGAATGCACTGCTCCCTTCAGGGGATGATCCTGGATGCACCTGTCCCTTCATGGGATGATCCTGAATGCACTGCTCCCTTCAGGGGATGATCCTGGATGCACCTGTCCCTTCATGGGATGATCCTTAATGTACCTGTCCCTTCAGGGGATGATCCTGGATGCACTACTCCCTTCAGGGGATGATCCTGGATGCACTACTCCCTTCATGGGATGATCTTGGATGCACCTGTCCCTTCATGGGATGATCCTGGATGCACCTGTCCATTCATGGGATGATCTTGAATGTACCTGTCCCTTCAGGGGATGATCCTGGATGCACTACTCCCTTCAGGGGATGATCCTGGATGCACTACTCCCTTCATGGGATGATCTTGGATGCACCTGTCCCTTCATGGGATGATCCTGGATGCACTACTCCCTTCAGGGGATGATCCTGGATGCACTACTCCCTTCAGGGGATGATCCTGGATGCACCTGTCCCTTCAGGGGATGATCCTGAATGCACTGCTCCCTTCAGTGGATGATCCTGGATGCACCACTCCCTTCATGGGATGATCTTGGATGCACCGGTCCCTTCATGGGATGATTTTGGATGCACCTGTCCCTTAATGGGATGATCCTGGATGCACCTGTCCCTTAATGGGATGATCCTGGATGCACCCGTCCCTTCATGGGATGATCCTGGATGCACCGGTCCCTTCATGAGATGATCCTGGATGCACTACTCCCTTCTGGGGATAATCCTGGATGCACTGGTCCCTTCATGGGATCATCATGGATGCACTACTCCCTTCAGGGGATGATCCTGGATGCACCGGTCCCTTCATGGGATGATCCTGGATGCACTACTCCCTTCAGGGGTTTATCCTGGATGCAGCGGTCCCTTCATGGGATGATCTTGGATGCACCGGTCCCTTCATGGGATGATCTTGAATGTACCTGTCCCTTCAGGGGATGATCCTGGATGCACTACTCCCTTCAGGGGATGATAGGGGATGATCCTGGATGCACTACTCCCTTCAGGGGATGATCCTGGATGCATCAGCCACTTCATGGGATGATCCTGGATGCACTACTCCCTTCAGGGGATGATCCTGGATGTACTACTCCCTTCAGGGGATGATCCTGGATGCGCCTGTCCCTTCATGGGATGATCCTGGATGCACCTGTCCCTTCAGGGGATGATCCTGGATGCACTACTCCCTTCAGGGGATGATCCTGGATGCACTACAGGGGATGATCCTGGATGCACTACAGAGAATGATCCTGGATGCACTACTCCCTTCAGGGCATGATCCTGGATGCATTACAGGGGATGATCCTGGATGCACTACTCTCTTCAGGGGATGATCCTGGATGCACTACAGGGGATGATCCTGGATGCACTACTCCCTTCATGGGATGATCCTGGATGCGCCTGTCCCTTCATGGGATGATCCTGGATGCGCCTGTCCCTTCATGGGATGATCCTGGATGCACCTGTCCCTTCATGGGATGATCCTGGATGCACTACTCCCTTAAGGGGATGATCCTGGATGCACTACTCCCTTCATGGGATGATCTTGGATGCACCTGTCCCTTCATGGGATGATCTTGGATGCACCTGTCCCTTCATGGGATGATCTTGGATGCACCTGTCCTTTCATGGGATGATCTTGGATGCACCTGTCCTTTCATGGGATGATCCTGAATGCACTACTCCCTTCAGGGGATGATTCTGGATGCACCTGTCCCTTCATGGGATGATCTTGGATGCACCTGTCCCTTCATGGGATGATCTTGGATACACCTGTCCCTTCATGGGATGATCTTGGATACACCTGTCCCTTCATGGGATGATCTTGGATGCACCTGTCCCTTCATGGGATGATCCTGGATGAACTACCCCCTTCATGGGATGATCCTGGATGAACTACTCCCTTCATGGGATGATCTTGGATGCACCTGTCCCTTCATGGGATGATCCTGGATGCACTACTCCCTTCAGGGGATGATCCTGGGTGCACTACTCCCTTCAGGGGATGATCCTGGATGCACTGGTCCCTTCATTGGGATGATCCTGGATACAGGACTCCCTTAAGTGGATGATCCTCGATGCACTACTCCCATCATGGGATGATCTTGGATGCACTACTCCCATCATGGGATGATCTTGGATGCACTTGTCCCTTCATGGGATGATCCTAAATACACTACTCGCTTCAGGGGATGATTCTGAATGCACCTGTCCCTTTATGGGATGACCCTGGATGCATCGGTCCCTTCATGGGATGACCCTGGATGCATCGGTCCCTTCATGGGATGATCCTGGATGCACCGGTCCCTTCATTGGGATGATCCTGGATGCACCTGTCCCTTCATGGGATGATTCTGGATGCACCTGTCCCTTCAGGGGATCATCCTGGATGCACTACTCCCTTCAGGGGATGATCCTGGATGCGCCTGTCCCTTCATGGGATTATCCTGGATGCACCTGTCCCTTCAGGGGATGATCCTGGATGCTCCGGTCCCTTCAGTGGATGATCCTGGATGCACTACTCCCTTCAGGGGATGATCCTGGATGCATCGGCCCTTTCATGGGAGGATCATGGATGCACTACTCCCTTCAGGGGATGATCCTGGATGCACTACTCCCTTCAGAGGATGATCCTGGATGCACTGGTCCCTTCATTGGGATGATCCTGGATACAGTACTCCCTTAAGTGGATGATCCTGGATACACTACTCCCTTCATGGGATGATCTTGGATGCACTTGTCCCTTCATGGGATGATCCTGAATACACTACTCCCTACAGGGGATGATTCTGGATGCACCTGTCCCTTCATGGGATGATCCTGGATGCACTACTCCCTTCAGGGGATGATCCTGCATGCGCCTGTCCCTTCATGGGATGATCCTGGATGCACCTTTCCCTTCAGTGGATGATCCTGGATGCACTACTCCCTTCAGGGGATGCTTCTGGATACACCTGTCCCTTCATGGGATGACCCTGGATGCATCAGTCCCTTCATTGGATGATCCTGGATGCACCTGTCCCTTCATGGGATGATCCTGGGTGCACTACTCCCTTTAGGGGATGATCCTGGATGCTCCGGTCCCTTCAGTGGATGATCCTGGATGCACTACTCCCTTCAGGGGATGATCCTGGATGCACCGGTCCCTTCATGGGATGATCTTGGATGCACCGGTCCCTTCATGGGATGATCCTGGATGCACTGGTCCCTTCATGGGATGATCCTGGATGCACCGGTCCCTTCATGGGATGATCCTGGATGCACCTGTCCCTTCATGGGATGATCCCATATGCACCTGTCCCTTCAAGGGCTGATCCGGGATGCACCTGTCCCTTGAAGGGATGATCCTGGATGCACTACTCCCTTCAGGGGATGATCCTGGATGCACCGGTCCCTTCATGGGATGATCCTGGATGCACTACTCCCTTCAGGGGATGATCCTGGGTGCACCGGTCCCTTCATGGGATGATCCTGGATGCACTACTCCCTTCAGGGCATGATCCTGGATGCACTACAGGGGATGATCCCGGATGTACTACTCCCTTCAGGGGATGATCCTGGATGCACCTGTCCCTTCATGGGATAATCCTGGATGTACCTGTCCCTTCATGGGATGATCTTGGATGCACCTGTCCCTTCATGGGATTATCTTGGATGCATCTGTCCCTTCATGGGATGATCCTGAATGCACTACTCCCTTCAGGGGATGAATCTGGATGCACCTGTCCCTTCAGGGGATGATCTTGGATGCACCTGTCCCTTCAGGGGATGATCTTGGATGCACCTGTCCCTTCATGGGATGATCTTGGATGCACCTGTCCCTTCATGGGATGATCATGGATGCATTGGCCCCTTCATGGGATGATCATGGATGCATTGGCCCCTTCATGGGATGATCATGGATGCATTGGCCCCTTCATGGGATGATCATGGATGCATTGGTCCCTACATGGGATGATCCTGGATGCACTGGCTCCTACATGGGATGATCCTGGATGCACTACTCCCTTCAGGGGATGATCCTGGATGCATCAGCCACTTCATGGGATGATCCTGGATGCACTACTCCCTTCAGGGGATGATCCTGGATGCACTACTCCCTTCAGGGGATGATCCTGGATGTGCCTGTCCCTTCATGGGATGATCCTGGATGCATCGCCCCCTTCATGGGATGATCATGGATGCACTACTCCCTTCAGGGGATGATCATGGATGCACCACTCCCTTCAGGGGATGATCATGGATGCACTACTCCCTTCAGGGGATGATCCAAGATGCACCTATCTCTTCATGGGATGATCCTGGATGCACTCCACCCTTCATGGGATGATTCTGGATGCACCTGCCCCTTCAGGGGATGATCCTGGATGCACTACTCCCTTCAGGGGATGATCCTGGATGCATCGGCCCCTTCAGGGGATGATCATGGATGCACTACTCCCTTCAGGGGATGATCATGGATGCACTACTCCCTTCAGGGGATGATCATGGATGCACTACTCCCTTCAGGGGATGATCATGGATGCACTACTCCCTTCAGGGGATGATCCAGGATGCACCTGTCTGTAATTCCATTTCCGCAACCCAATCTTAATTTATCCACATATTTTTGCACACTGCACTTCCACTAATTTCTTTGCACTGCTAGTCAGTTTACCCCCTGATACTACTTTCCTTTCATCACATCTGTATCCTTCATAGATGTTAGGCTACAATCTACCTAATCCATAGTGGTTACGCATCCACTTCCTTCGGGTGAAGGATCCCAAATGATGTAGGGCGGTACAGGATGGGTATCTGATGGGAACACAATTTTTTCACCACGAATTACTTGGATTTCGTGATTGTATCCTGATGTGAATGCACAGTTCCTATAGATAGCTTTATTCATTTCTGACCCACTGCTGTTATGTGTTTTTTATAGTAGCCAGGGATTGTAGCAATGATAGGTAAAAAAAAATTCCCCTAAACACCCTCCTTATTGTTTAAACATGATCCTGGATGCACCTGTCCCTTCAGGGGATGTTCCTGGATGCACTACTCCCTTCAGGGGATGATCCTGGATGCATTACAGTGGATGATCCTGGATGCACTACTCCCTTCAGGGGATGATCCAGGATGCGCCTGTCCCTTCATGGGATGATCCTGGATTCACCTGTCCCTTCATGGGATGATCCTGGATTCACCTGTCCCTTCATGGGATGATCTTGGATCCACCTCTCCCTTCATGGGATGATCTTGGATCCACCTCTCCCTTCATGGGATGATCTTGGATCCACCTCTCCCTTCATGGGATGATCTTGGATCCACCTCTCCCTTCATGGGATGATCCTGGATGCACTACTCCCTTAAGGGGATGATCCTGGATGCACTACTCACTTCATGGGATGATCCTGGATGCACCTGTCCCTTCATGGGATGATCCTGAATGCACTACTCCCTTCAGGGGATGATTCTGGATGCACCATTCCCTTCATGGGATGATCTTGGATGCACCATTCCCTTCATGGGATGATCTTGGATGCACCATTCCCTTCATGGGATGATCTTGGATGCACCATTCCCTTCATGGGATGATCTTGGATGCACCAGTCCCTTCATGGGATGATCTTGGATGCACCTGTCCCTTCATGGGATGATCCTGAATGCACTACTCCCTTCAGGGGATGATTCTGGATGCACCTGTCCCTTCAGGGGATGATTCTGGATGCATCAGTCTCTTCATGGGATGATCATCGATGCACTAATCCCTTCATGGGATGATCCTGGATGCACCTGTCCCTTCATGGGATGATCTTGGGTGCACCTGTCCCTTCATGGGATGATCCTGGATGCACTACTCCCTTTATGGGATGATCTTGGATGCACCTGTCCCTTCATCAAATGATCCTGAATACACTACTCCCTTCAGGGGATGCTTCTGGATGCACCTGTCCCTTCATGGGATGACCCTGGATGCATCAGTCCCTTCATTGGATGATCCTGGATGCACCTGTACCTTCATGGGATGATCCTGGATGCACTACTCCCTTTAGGGGATGATCCTGGATGCTCCGGTCCCTTCAGTGGATGATCCTGGATGCACTACTCCCTTCGGGGGATGATCCTGGATGCACCTGTCCCTTCATGGGATGATCCTGGATGCACCTGTCCCTTCATGGGATAATCCTGGATGCACTACTCCCTTCATGGGATGATCCTGGATGCACCTGTCCCTTCATGGGATAATCCTGGATGCACCTGTCCCTTCATGGGATAATCCTGGATGCACTACTCCCTTTAGGGGATGATCCTGGATGCTCCGGTCCCTTCAGTGGATGATCCTGGATGCACTACTCCCTTCAGGGGATCATCCTGGATGCACCGGTCCCTTCATGGGATGATCCTGGATGCACCGGTCCCTTCATGGGATGATCCTGGATGCACCGGTCCCTTCATGGGATGATCCTGGGTGCACCGGTACCTTCATGGGATGATCCTGGATGCACCGGTCCCTTCAGGGGATGATCCTGGATGCTCTACTCCCTTCAGGGGATGATCCTGGATGCGCCTGTCCCTTCATGGGATGATCCTGGATGCACCTGTCCCTTCATGAGATGATCCTGGATGCACCGGTCCCTTCATGGGATGATTCTGGATGCACAGGTCCCTTCATGGGATGATTCTGGATGCACCTGTCCCTTCAGGGGATGATTCTGGATGCACATGTCCCTTCATGGGATGATCTTGGATGCACCTGTCCCTTCATGGGATGATCTTGGATGCACCTGTCCCTTCATGGGGTGATCCTGGATGCACTACTCCCTCAAGGGGATGATCCTGGATGCACTACTCCCTTCATGGGATGTTGGATGTACCTGTCCCTTCATGGGATGATCCTGGATGCACCTGTCCCTTCAGGGGATGATTCTGGATGCACCTGTCCCTTCAGGGGATGATTCTGGGTGCACCTGTCCCTTCAGGGGATGATTCTGGGTGCACCTGTCCCTTCATGGGATGATCTTGGATGCACCTGTCCCTTCATGGGATGATCCTGGATGCACTACTCCCTTAAGGGTATGATCCTGGATGCACTACTCCCTTCATGGGATGATCTTGGATGCACCTGTCCCTTCATGGGATGATCCTGGATGCACTACTCCCTTCAGGGGATGATCCTGGATGCACCTGTCCCTTCATGGGATGATCCTGGATGCACTACTCCCTTCAGGGGATGATCCTGGATGCACCTGTCCCTTCATGGGATGATCCTGAATGCACTGCTCCCTTCAGGGGATGATCCTGGATGCACCACTCCCTTCATGGGATGATCTTGGATGCACCGGTCCCTTCATGGGATGATCTTGGATGCACCAGTCCCTTCATGGGATGATTTTGGATGCACCTGTCCCTTAATGGGATGATCCTGGATGCACCTGTCCCTTAATGGGATGATCCTGGATGCACCCGTCCCTTCATGGGATGATCCTGGATGCACTGGTCCCTTCATGAGATGATCCTGGATGCACTACTCCCTTCAGGGATAATCCTGGATGCACTGGTCCCTTCATGGGATGATCATGGATGCACTACTCCCTTCAAGGGATGATCATGGATGCACTACTCCCTTCAAGGGATGATCCTGGATGCACCGGTCCCTTCATGGGATGATCCTGGATGCACTACTCCCTTCAGGGTTTTATCCTGGATGCAGCGGTCCCTTCATGGGATGATCTTGGATGCACCGGTCCCTTCATGGGATGATCTTGAATGTACCTGTCCCTTCAGGGGATGATCCTGGATGCACTACTCCCTTCAGGGGATGATCCTGGATGCATCAGCCACTTCATGGGATGATCATGGATGCACTACTCCCTTCAGGGGATGATCCTGGATGCACTACTCCCTTCAGGGGATGATCCTGGATGTGCCTGTCCCTTCATGGGATGATCCTGGATGCATCGCCCCCTTCATGGGATGATCATGGATGCACTACTCCCTTCAGGGGATGATCCTGGATGCACCGGTCCCTTCATGGGATGATCCTGGATGCACTACTCCCTTCAGGGGATTATCCTGGATGCACCGGTCCCTTCATGGGATGATCTTGGATGCACCGGTCCCTTCATGGGATGATCTTGAATGTACCTGTCCCTTCAGGGGATGATCCTGGATGTACTACTCCCTTCAGGGGATGATCCTGGATGCATCAGCCACTTCATGGAATGATCATGGATGCACTACTCCCTTCAGGGGATGATCCTGGATGCACTACTCCCTTCAGGGGATGATCCTGGATGCACTACTCCCTTCAGGGGATGATCCTGGATGCGCCTGTCCCTTCATGGGATGATCCTGGATGCATCGCCCCCTTCATGGGATGATCATGGATGCACTACTCCCTTAAGGGGATGATCATGGATGCACCACTCCCTTCAGGGGATGATCATGGATGCACTACTCCCTTCAGGGGATGATCATGGATACACTACTCCCTTCAGGGGATGATCCAGGATGCACCTGTCTGTAATTCCATTTCCGCAACCCAATCTTAATTTATCCACTTATTTTTGCACACAGCACTTCCACTAATTTCTTTGCACTGCTAGTCAGTTTACCCCCTGATACTACTTTCATTTCATCATATCTCTGTATCCTTCATAGATGTTAGTCTACAATCTACCTAATCCATAGTGGATACGCATCCACTTCCTTCGGGTGAAGGATCCCAAATGATGTAGGGCGGTACAGGATGGGTATCTGATGGGAACACAATTTTTTCACCACGAATTACTTGGATTTCGTGTTTGTATCCTGATGTGAATGCACAGTTCCTATAGATAGCTTTATTCATTTCTGACCCACTGCTGTTGTGTTTTTTTATAGTATCCAGGGATTGTAGCAATGATAGGTCAATAAAAATTCCCCTAAGCACCCTCCTTATTGTTTAAACATGATCCTGGATGCACCTGTCCCTTCAGGGGATGTTCCTGGATGCACTACTCCCTTCAGGGGATGATCCTGGATGCATCGGCCCCTCCATGGGATGATCATGAATGCACTACTCCCTTCAGGGGATGATCCTGGATGCACTACAGTGGATGATCCTGGATGCACTACTCCCTTCAGGGGATGATCCAGGATGCGCCTGTCCCTTCATGGGATGATCCTGGATTCACCTGTCCCTTCATGGGATGATCCTGGATTCACCTGTCCCTTCATGGGATGATCTTGGATCCACCTCTCCCTTCATGAGATGATCTTGGATCCACCCCTCCCTTCATGGGATGATCTTGGATCCACCGCTCCCTTCATGGGATGATCTTGGATCCACCTCTCCCTTCATGGGATGATTCTGGATGCACTACTCCCTTAAGGGGATGATCCTGGATGCACTACTCACTTCATGGGATGATCCTGGATGCACCTGTCCCTTCATGGGATGATCCTGAATGCACTACTCCCTTCAGGGGATGATTCTGGATGCACCTGTCCCTTTAGGGGATGATTCTGGATGCATCAGTCCCTTCATGGGATGATCCTGGATGCACCAGTCCCTTCATGGGATGATCCTGGATGCACCAGTCCCTTCATGGGATGATCCTGGATGCACCAGTCCCTTCATGGGATGATCCTGGATGCACCAGTCCCTTCAGGGGATGATCTTGGATGCACCATTCCCTTCATGGGATGATCTTGGATGCACCTGTCCCTTCATGGGATGATCTTGGATGCACCTGTCCCTTCATGGGATGATCCTGAATGCACTACTCCCTTCAGGGGATGATTCTGGATGCACCTGTCCCTTCAGGGGATGATTCTGGATGCATCAGTCTCTTCATGTGATGATCATGGATGCACTAATCCCTTCATGGGATGATCCTGGATGCACCTGTCCCTTCATGGGATGATCTTGGGTGCACCTGTCCCTTCATGGGATGATCCTGGATGCACTACTCCCTTTATGGGATGATCTTGGATGCACCTGTCCCTTCATCAAATGATCCTGAATACACGACTCCCTTCAGGGGATGCTTCTGGATGCACCTGTCCCTTCATGGGATGACCCTGGATGCATCAGTCCCTTCATTGGATGATCCTGGATGCACCTGTCCCTTCATGGGATGATCCTGGATGCACTACTCCCTTTAGGGGATGATCCTGGATGCTCCGGTCCCTTCAGTGGATGATCCTGGATGCACTACTCCCTTCGGGGGATGATCCTGGATGCACCAGTCCCTTCATGGGATGATCCTGGATGCACCGGTCCCTTCATGGGATGATCTTGGATGCACCTGTCCCTTCATGGGATGATCCTGGAAGCACCGGTCCCTTCATGGGATGATCCTGGATGCACCTGTCCCTTCATGGGATGATCCTGGATGCACCTGTCCCTTCAAGGGATGATCCTGGATGCACCTGTCCCTTCATGGGATGTTGAATGTACCTGTCCCTTCATGGGATGATCCTGGATGCACTACTCCCTTCAGGGGATGATTCTGGATGCACCTGTCCCTTCAGGGGATGATTCTGGGTGCCCCTGTCCCTTCAGGGGATGATTCTGGATGCATCAGTCTCTTCATGGGATGATCATGGATGCACTAATCCCTTCATGGGATGATCCTGGATGCGCCTGTCCCTTCATGGGATGATCCTGGATGCATCGCCCCCTTCATGGGATGATCATGGATGCACTACTCCCTTCAGGGGATGATCCTGGATGCACCGGTCCCTTCATGGGATGATCCTGGATGCACTACTCCCTTCAGGGGATTATCCTGGATGCAGCGTTCCCTTCATGGGATGATCTTGAATGTACCTGTCCCTTCAGGGGATGATCCTGGATGCACTACTCCCTTCAGGGGATGATCCTGGATGCATCAGCCACTTCATGGGATGATCATGGATGCACTACTCCCTTCAGGGGATGATCCTGGATGCACTACTCCCTTCAGGGGATGATCCTGGATGCACTACTCCCTTCAGGGGATGATCCTGGATGCGCCTGTCCCTTCATGGGATGATCCTGGATGCATCGCCCCCTTCATGGGATGATCATGGATGCACTACTCCCTTCAGGGGATGATCATGGATGCACCACTCCCTTCAGGGGATGATCATGGATGCACTACTCCCTTCAGGGGATGATCCAGGATGCACCTATCTTTTCATGGGATGATCCTGGATGCACTCCACCCTTCATGGGATGATCCTGGATGCACCTGTCCCTTCAGGGGATGTTCCTGGATGCACTACTCCCTTCAGGGGATGATCCTGGGTGCATTACAGTGGATGATCCTGGATGCACTACTCCCTTCAGGGGATGATCCAGGATGCGCCTGTCCCTTCATGGGATGATCCTGGATTCACCTGTCCCTTCATGGGATGATCCTGGATTCACCTGTCCCTTCATGGGATGATCTTGGATCCACCTCTCCCTTCATGGGATGATCTTGGATCCACCTCTCCCTTCATGGGATGATCTTGGATCCACCTCTCCCTTCATGGGATGATCTTGGATCCACCTCTCCCTTCATGGGATGATCCTGGATGCACTACTCCCTTAAGGGGATGATCCTGGATGCACTACTCACTTCATGGGATGATCCTGGATGCACCTGTCCCTTCATGGGATGATCCTGAATGCACTACTCCCTTCAGGGGATGATTCTGGATGCACCATTCCCTTCATGGGATGATCTTGGATGCACCATTCCCTTCATGGGATGATCTTGGATGCACCTGTCCCTTCATGGGATGATCCTGAATGCACTACTCCCTTCAGGGGATGATTCTGGATGCACCTGTCCCTTCAGGGGATGATTCTGGATGCACCTGTCCCTTCAGGGGATGATTCTGGATGCATCAGTCTCTTCATGGGATGATCATCGATGCACTAATCCCTTCATGGGATGATCCTGGATGCACCTGTCCCTTCATGGGATGATCTTGGGTGCACCTGTCCCTTCATGGGATGATCCTGGATGCACTACTCCCTTTATGGGATGATCTTGGATGCACCTGTCCCTTCATCAAATGATCCTGAATACACTACTCCCTTCAGGGGATGCTTCTGGATGCACCTGTCCCTTCATGGGATGACCCTGGATGCATCAGTCCCTTCATTGGATGATCCTGGATGCACCTGTACCTTCATGGGATGATCCTGGATGCACTACTCCCTTTAGGGGATGATCCTGGATGCTCCGGTCCCTTCAGTGGATGATCCTGGATGCACTACTCCCTTCGGGGGATGATCCTGGATGCACCTGTCCCTTCATGGGATGATCCTGGATGCACCTGTCCCTTCATGGGATAATCCTGGATGCACTACTCCCTTCATGGGATGATCCTGGATGCACATGTCCCTTCATGGGATAATCCTGGATGCACTACTCCCTTTAGGGGATGATCCTGGATGCTCCGGTCCCTTCAGTGGATGATCCTGGATGCACTACTCCCTTCAGGGGATCATCCTGGATGCACCGGTCCCTTCATGGGATGATCCTGGATGCACCGGTCCCTTCATGGGATGATCCTGGATGCACCGGTCCCTTCATGGGATGATCCTGGATGCACCGGTACCTTCATGGGATGATCCTGGATGCACCGGTCCCTTCAGGGGATGATCCTGGATGCTCTACTCCCTTCAGGGGATGATCCTGGATGCGCCTGTCCCTTCATGGGATGATCCTGGATGCACCGGTCCCTTCATGGGATGATCCTGGATGCACCAGTCCCTTCATGGGATGATTCTGGATGCACAGGTCCCTTCATGGGATGATTCTGGATGCACCTGTCCCTTCAGGGGATGATTCTGGATGCACATGTCCCTTCATGGGATGATCTTGGATGCACCTGTCCCTTCATGGGATGATCTTGGATGCACCTGTCCCTTCATGGGGTGATCCTGGATGCACTACTCCCTTAAGGGGATGATCCTGGATGCACTACTCCCTTCATGGGATGTTGGATGTACCTGTCCCTTCATGGGATGATCCTGGATGCACTACTCCCTTCAGGGGATGATTCTGGATGCACCTGTCCCTTCAGGGGATGATTCTGGGTGCACCTGTCCCTTCATGGGATGATCTTGGATGCACCTGTCCCTTCATGGGATGATCTTGGATGCACCTGTCCCTTCATGGGATGATCCTGGATGCACTACTCCCTTAAGGGTATGATCCTGGATGCACTACTCCCTTCATGGGATGATCTTGGATGCACCTGTCCCTTCATGGGATGATCCTGGATGCACTACTCCCTTCAGGGGATGATCCTGGATGCACCTGTCCCTTCATGGGATGATCCTGGATGCACTACTCCCTTCAGGGGATGATCCTGGATGCACCTGTCCCTTCATGGGATGATCCTGAATGCACTGCTCCCTTCAGGGGATGATCCTGGATGCACCACTCCCTTCATGGGATGATCTTGGATGCACCGGTCCCTTCATGGGATGATCTTGGATGCACCAGTCCCTTCATGGGATGATTTTGGATGCACCTGTCCCTTAATGGGATGATCCTGGATGCACCCGTCCCTTAATGGGATGATCCTGGATGCACCCGTCCCTTCATGGGATGATCCTGGATGCACCGGTCCCTTCATGAGATGATCCTGGATGCACTACTCCCTTCAGGGATAATCCTGGATGCACTGGTCCCTTCATGGGATGATCATGGATGCACTACTCCCTTCAAGGGATGATCCTGGATGCACCGGTCCCTTCATGGGATGATCCTGGATGCACTACTCCCTTCAGGGTTTTATCCTGGATGCAGCGGTCCCTTCATGGGATGATCTTGGATGCACCGGTCCCTTCATGGGATGATCTTGAATGTACCTGTCCCTTCAGGGGATGATCCTGGATGCACTACTCCCTTCAGGGGATGATCCTGGATGCATCAGCCACTTCATGGGATGATCATGGATGCACTACTCCCTTCAGGGGATGATCCTGGATGCACTACTCCCTTCAGGGGATGATCCTGGATGTGCCTGTCCCTTCATGGGATGATCCTGGATGCATCGCCCCCTTCATGGGATGATCATGGATGCACTACTCCCTTCAGGGGATGATCCTGGATGCACCGGTCCCTTCATGGGATGATCCTGGATGCACTACTCCCTTCAGGGGATTATCCTGGATGCAGCGGTCCCTTCATGGGATGATCTTGAATGTACCTGTCCCTTCAGGGGATGATCCTGGATGCACTACTCCCTTCAGGGGATGATCCTGGATGCATCAGCCACTTCATGGAATGATCATGGATGCACTACTCCCTTCAGGGGATGATCCTGGATGCACTACTCCCTTCAGGGGATGATCCTGGATGCACTACTCCCTTCAGGGGATGATCCTGGATGCGCCTGTCCCTTCATGGGATGATCCTGGATGCATCGCCCCCTTCATGGGATGATCATGGATGCACTACTCCCTTCAGGGGATGATCATGGATGCACCACTCCCTTCAGGGGATGATCATGGATGCACTACTCCCTTCAGGGGATGATCCAGGATGCACCTATCTTGTCATGGGATGATCCTGGATGCACTCCACCCTTCATGGGATGATCCTGGATGCACCTGTCCCATCAGGGGATGATCCTGGATGCACTACTCCCTTCAGGGGATGATCCTGGATGCATCGGCCCCTTCAGGGGATGATCATGGATGCACTACTCCCTTCAGGGGATGATCATGGATACACTACTCCCTTCAGGGGATGATCCAGGATGCACCTGTCTGTAATTCCATTTCCGCAACCCAATCTTAATTTATCCACATATTTTTGCACACAGCACTTCCACTAATTTCTTTGCACTGCTAGTCAGTTTACCCCCTGATACTACTTTCCTTTCATCATATCTCTGTATCCTTCATAGATGTTAGTCTACAATCTACCTAATCCATAGTGGATACGCATCCACTTCCTTCGGGTGAAGGATCCCAAATGATGTAGGGCGGTACAGGATGGGTATCTGATGGGAACACAATTTTTTCACCACGAATTACTTGGATTTCGTGTTTGTATCCTGATGTGAATGCACAGTTCCTATAGATAGCTTTATTCATTTCTGACCCACTGCTGTTATGTGTTTTTTTATAGTATCCAGGGATTGTAGCAATGATAGGTCAATAAAAATTCCCCTAAGCACCCTCCTTATTGTTTAAACATGATCCTGGATGCACCTGTCCCTTCAGGGGATGTTCCTGGATGCACTACTCCCTTCAGGGGATGATCCTGGATGCATCGGCCCCTCCATGGGATGATCATGGATGCACTACTCCCTTCAGGGGATGATCCTGGATGCACTACAGTGGATGATCCTGGATGCACTACTCCCTTCAGGGGATGATCCAGGATGCGCCTGTCCCTTCATGGGATGATCCTGGATTCACCTGTCCCTTCATGGGATGATCCTGGATTCACCTGTCCCTTCATGGGATGATCTTGGATCCACCTCTCCCTTCATGAGATGATCTTGGATCCACCCCTCCCTTCATGGGATGATCTTGGATCCACCGCTCCCTTCATGGGATGATCTTGGATCCACCTCTCCCTTCATGGGATGATTCTGGATGCACTACTCCCTTAAGGGGATGATCCTGGATGCACTACTCACTTCATGGGATGATCCTGGATGCACCTGTCCCTTCATGGGATGATCCTGAATGCACTACTCCCTTCAGGGGATGATTCTGGATGCACCTGTCCCTTTAGGGGATGATCCTGGATGCACTACAGGGGATGATCCTGGATGCACTACTCTCTTCAGGGGATGATCCTGGATGCACTACTCCCTTCGGGGGATGATCCTGGATGTGCCTGTCCCTTCATGGGATGATCCTGGATGCACCTGTCCCTTCATGGGATGATCCTGGATGCACCTGTCCCTTCATGGGATGATCTTGGATGAACTACTCCCTTCAGGGGATGATCCTGGATGCGCCTGTCCCTTCATGGGATGATCCTGGATGCATCGCCCCCTTCATGGGATGATCATGGATGCACTACTCCCTTCAGGGGATGGTCCTGGATGCACCAGTCCCTTCATGGGATGATCTTGGATGCACCAGTCCCTTCATGGGATGATCTTGGATACACCTGTCCCTTCATGGGATGATCCTTGATGCATCGGTCCCTTCATGGGATGATCCTGGATGCACTACTCCCTTCATGGGATGATCCTGTATGCATCGGTCCCTTCATTGGAAGATCATGGATGCACTACTCCCTTCAGGGGATGATTCTGGATTCACCTGTCCCTTCAGGGGATGATTCTGGATGCACCTGTCCCTTCAAGGGATGATCTTGGATGCACCTGTCCCTTAATGGGATGATCCTGGATGCACCTGTCCCTTAGTGGGATGATCCTGGATGCACCTGTCCCTTAGTGGGATGATTCTGGATGCACCTGTCCCTTCAGGGGATGATCCTGGATGCACCGGTCCCTTCATGGGATGATCCTGGATACACCGGTCCCTTCATGGGATGATTCTGGATGCACAGGTCCCTTCATGGGATGATTCTGGATGCACAGGTCCCTTCATGGGATGATTCTGGATGCACCTGTCCCTTCAGGGGATGATTCTGGATGCACCTGTCCCTTCATGGGATGATCTTGGATGCACCTGTCCCTTCATGGGATGATCTTGATGCACCTGTCCCTTCATGGGATGATCTTGGATGCACCTGTCCCTTCATGGGATGATCTTGGATGCACCTGTCCCTTCATGGGATGATCCTGGATGCACTACTCCCTTAAGGGGATGATCCTGGATGCACTACTCCCTTCATGGGATGTTGGATGTACCTGTCCCTTCATGGGATGATCCTGGATGCACTACTCCCTTCAGGGGATGATTCTGGATGCGCCTGTCCCTTCATGGGATGATCCTGGATGCACAGGTCCCTTCATGGGATGATCCTGGATACACTGGTCCCTTCATGGGATGATTCTGGATGCACAGGTCCCTTCATGGGATGATTCTGGATGCACCTGTCCCTTCAGGGGATGATTCTGGATGCACCTGTCCCTTCAGGGGATGATTCTGGATGCACCTGTCCCTTCATGGGATGATCTTGATGCACCTGTCCCTTCATGGGATGATCTTGATGCACCTGTCCCTTCATGGGATGATCTTGGATGCACCTGTCCCTTCATGGGATGATCCTGGATGCACTACTCCCTTAAGGGGATGATCCTGGATGCACTACTCCCTTCATGGGATGTTGGATGTACCTGTCCCTTCATGGGATGATCCTGGATGCACTACTCCCTTCAGGGGATGTTTCTGGATTCACCTGTCCCTTCAGGGGATGATTCTGGATGCACCTGTCCCTTCAAGGGATGATCTTGGATGCACCTGTCCCTTAATGGGATGATCCTGGATGCACCTGTCCCTTAGTGGGATGATCCTGGATGCACCCGTCCCTTCATGGGATGATCCTGGATGCACTGGTCCCTTCATGAGATGATCCTGGATAGACTACTCCCTTCAGGGGATAATCCTGGATGCACTGGTCCCTACATGGGATGATCATGGATGCACTACTCCCTTCAGGGGATGATCCTGGATGCACCGGTCCCTTCATGGGATGATCCTGGATGCACTACTCCCTTCAGGGGATTATCCTGGATGCAGCGGTCCCTTCATGGGATGATCTTGGATGCACCTGTCCCTTCATGGGATGATCTTGGGTGCACCTGTCCCTTCATGGGATGATCCTGGATGCACTACTCCCTTCATGGGATGATCTTGGATGCACCTGTCCCTTCATGGAATGATCCTGAATACACTACTCCCTTCAGGGGATGCTTTTGGATGCACTAGTCCCTTCATGGGATGATCTTGGATGCACTAGTCCCTTCATGGGATGATCTTGGATGCACTAGTCCCTTCATGGGATGATCTTGGATGCACCTGTCCCTTCATGGGATGATCCTGGATGCACCTGTCCTTTCATGGGATGATCCTGAATGCACTACTCCCTTCAGGGGATGATTCTGGATGCACCTGTCCCTTCATGGGATGATCTTGGATGCACTAGTCCCTTCATGGGATGATCTTGGATGCACTAGTCCCTTCATGGGATGATCTTGGATGCACCTGTCCCTTCATGGGATGATCTTGGATGCACTAATCCCTTCATGGGATGATCCTGGATGCACCTGTCCCTTCATGGGATGATCTTGGGTGCACCTGTCCCTTCATGGAATGATCCTGGATGCACTACTCCCTTCATGGGATGATCTTGGATGCACCTGTCCCTTCATGGAATGATCCTGAATACACTACTCCCTTCAGGGGATGCTTCTGGATGCACCTGTCCCTTCATGGGATGACCCTGGATGCATCAGTCCCTTCATTGGATGATCCTGGATGCACCTGTCCCTTCATGGGATGATCCTGGATGCACTACTCCCTTTAGGGGATGATCCTGGATGCTCCGGTCCCTTCAGTGGATGATCCTGGATGCACTACTCCCTTCAGGGGATGATCCTGGATGCACCAGTCCCTTCATGGGATGATCCTGGATGCACCGGTCCCTTCATGGGATGATCCTGGAAGCACCTGTCCCTTCATGGGTTGATCCTGGAAGCACCTGTCCCTTCATGGGATGATCCTGGATGCACCTGTCCCTTCAGGGGATGATCCTGGATGCACTACTCCCTTCAGGGTATGATCCTGGATGCATCGGCCCCTTCATGGTATGATCCTGGATGCACTACTCCCTTCAGGGGATGATCCTGGATGCACTACTCCCTTCAGGGGATGATCCTGGATGCACTACTCCCTTCAGGGGATGATCCTGGATGCACTACTCCCTTCAGGGGATGATCCTGGATGCGCCTGTCCCTTCATGGGATGATCCTGGATGCTCCGGTCCCTTCAGTGGATGATCCTGGATGCACTATTCCTTCAGTGGATGATCCTGGATGCACTATTCCTTCAGGGGATGATCCTGGATGCACCGGTCCCTTCATGGGATGATCCTGGATGCACCGGTCCCTTCATGGGATGATCTTGGATGCACCGGTCCCTTCATGGGATGATCCTGGATGCACCTGTCCCTTCATGGGATGATCTTGGATGCACCGGTCCCTTCATGGGATGATCTTGGATGCACCGGTCCCTTCATGGGATGATCCTGGATGCACCGGTCCCTTCATTGGAAGATCATGGATGCACTACTCCCTTCAGGGGGATGATCCTGGCTGCACTGGTCCCTTCATGGGATGATCCTGGCTGCACCGGTCCCTTCATGGGATGATCCTGGCTGCACCGGTACCTTCAGGGGATGATCCTGGCTGCATCTTTCCCTTCAGGGGATGATCCTTGATGCACTACTCCCTTCAGGGGATGATCTGGATGCACTACTTCCTTCAGGGGAATATCCTGGATACACCTTTCCTTCATGGGATGATCCGGGATGCAGCGGTCCCTTCATGGGATGATCCTGGATGCACTACTCCCTTCAGGGGATGATCCAATATGCACCCATCCCTTCATGGAATGATCATGGATGCACTACTCCCTTCAGGGGATGATCCTGGATGCACCGGTCCCTTCATGGGATGATCTTGGATGCACCTGTCCCTTCATGGGATGATCCTGGATGCACTACTCCCTTAAGGGAATGATCCTGGATGCACTACTCCCTTCATGGGATGATCTTGGATGCATCTATCCCTTCATGGGATGATCCTGGATGCACCAGTCCCTTCATGGGATGATCCTGGATGCACCAGTCCCTTCATGGGATGATCCTGGATGCACCAGTCCCTTCATGGGATGATCCTGGATGCACTACTCCCTTCAGGGGATGATCCTGGATGCACTACTCCCTTCAGGGGATGATCCTGGATGCATCGACCTCTTCATGGGATGATCATAGATGCACTACTCCCTTCAGGGGATGATCCTGGATGCACTACAGGGGATGATCCTGGATGCACTACTCTCTTCAGGGGATGATCCTGGATGCGCTTGTCCCTTCATAGGATGATCCTGGATGCACCTGTCCCTTCATGGGATGATCCTGGATGCACCTGTCCCTTCATGGGATGATCCTGGATGCACCTGTCCCTTCATGGGATGATCCTGGATGCACCTGTCCCTTCATGGGATGATCCTGGATGCATCGGCCCCTTCATGGGATGATCCTGGATGCACCGGTCCCTTCATGAGATGATCCTGGATGCACTACTCCCTTCAGGGAATGATCCTGGATGCATGGGCCCCTTCATGGGATGATCCTGGTTGCACTACTCCCTTCAGGGGGTGATCCTGGATGCACTACTCCCTTCAGGGGATTGATCCTGGATGCACCTGTCCTTTCATGGGATGATCCTGGATGCACTACTCCCTTAATGGGATGATCTTGGATGCACCAGTCCCTTCATGGGATGATCTTGGATGCACCTGTCCCTTCATGGGATGATCTTGGATGCACCTGTCCCTTCATGGGATGATCCTAAATGCACTACTCCCTTCAGGGGATGATTCTGGATGCATCAGTCCCTTCATGGGATGATCCTGGATGCACCTGTCCCTTCATGGGATGATCCTGGATGCACCTGTCCCTTCATGGGATGATCTTGGATGCACCTGTCCCTTCAGGGGATGATCCTGGATGCACTACTCCCTTCATGGGATGATCTTGGATGCACCTATCCCTTCATTGGATGATCCTGGATGCACCGGTCCCTTCAGGGGATGATCCTGGATGCACTACTCCCTTCAGGGGATGATCCTGGATGCACTACTCCCTTCAGGGGATGATCCTGGATGCATCGGCCTCTTCATGGGATGATCATAGATGCACTACTCCCTTTAGGGGATGATCCTGGATGCACTACAGGGGATGATCCTGGATGCACTACTCTCTTCAGGGGATGATCCTGGATGCACTACTCCCTTCGGGGGATGATCCTGGATGCGCCTGTCCCTTCATGGGATGATCCTGGATGCACCTGTCCCTTCATGGGATGATCCTGGATGCACCTGTCCCTTCATGGGATGATCTTGGATGAAGTACTCCCTTCAGGGGATGATCCTGGATGCGCCTGTCCCTTCATGGGATGATCCTGGATGCATCGCCCCCTTCATGGGATGATCCTGGATGCACCTGTCCTTTCATGGGATGATCCTGGATGCACTACTCCCTTCATGGGATGATCTTGGATGCACCAGTCCCTTCATGGGATGATCTTGGATGCACCTGTCCCTTCATGGGATGATCTTGGATGCACCTGTCCCTTCATGGGATGATCCTAAATGCACCTGTCCCTTCATGGGATGATCCTAAATGCACTACTCCCTTCAGGGGATGATTCTGGATGCATCAGTCCCTTCATGGGATGATCCTGGATGCACCTGTCCCTTCATGGGATGATCTTGGATGCACCTGTCCCTTCATGGGATGATCCTGGATGCACTACTCCCTTAAGGGGATGATCCTGGATGCACTACTCCCTTCATGGGATGATCTTGGATGCACCTATCCCTTCATTGGATGATCCTGGATGCACCGGTCCCTTCATGGGATGATCCTGGATGCACTACTCCCTTCAGGGGATGATCCTGGATGCACTACTCCCTTCAGGGGATGATCCTGGATGCATCGGCCTCTTCATGGGATGATCATAGATGCACTACTCCCTTTAGGGGATGATCCTGGATGCACTACAGGGGATGATCCTGGATGCACTACTCTCTTCAGGGGATGATCCTGGATGCACTACTCCCTTCGGGGGATGATCCTGGATGTGCCTGTCCCTTCATGGGATGATCCTGGATGCACCTGTCCCTTCATGGGATGATCCTGGATGCACCTGTCCCTTCATGGGATGATCTTGGATGAACTACTCCCTTCAGGGGATGATCCTGGATGCGCCTGTCCCTTCATGGGATGATCCTGGATGCATCGCCCCCTTCATGGGATGATCATGGATGCACTACTCCCTTCAGGGGATGGTCCTGGATGCACCAGTCCCTTCATGGGATGACCTTGGATGCACCAGTCCCTTCATGGGATGATCTTGGATACACCTGTCCCTTCATGGGATGATCCTTGATGCATCGGTCCCTTCATGGGATGATCCTGGATGCACTACTCCCTTCATGGGATGATCCTGTATGCATCGGTCCCTTCATTGGAAGATCATGGATGCACTACTCCCTTCAGGGGATGATCCTGGCTGCACCGGTCCCTTCATGGGATGATCCTGGCTGCACCTGTCCCTTCAGGGGATGATCCTGGCTGCACCTGTCCCTTCAGGGGATGATCCTTGATGCACTACTCCCTTCAGGGGATGATCTGGATGCACTACTTCCTTCAGGGGAATATCCTCGATACACCTGTCCCTTCATGGGATGATCCGGGATGCAGCGGTCCCTTCATGGGATGATCCTGGATGCACTACTCCCTTCATGGGATGATCCTATATGCACCTGTCCCTTCATGGAATGATCGTGGATGCACTACTTCCTTCAGGGGATGATCCTGGATGCACCGGTCCCTTCATGGGATGATCCTGGATGCACCGGTCCCTTCATGGGATGATCCTGGATGCACCTCTGTCTCTTCATGGGATGATCCTGGATGCACTACTCCCTTCCGGGGATGATCCTGGATGCACCTGTCCCTTCATGGGATGATCCTGGATGCACCTGTCCCTTCAGGGGATGATCCTGTATGCACTACTCCCTTAAGGGGATGATCCTGTATGCACTACTCCCTTAAGGGGATGATCCTGGATGCATCGGTCCCTTCATGGGATGATCCTGGATGCACTACTCCCTTCAGGGGATGATCCTGGATGCACCGGTCCTTTCATGGGATGATCCTGGATGCACTACTCCCTTCATGGCATGATCTTGGATGTACCTGTCCCTTCATGGGATGATCCTGGATGCACCTTTCTCTTCATGGGATTATCCTGGATGCAGCGGTCTCTTCATGGGATGATCCTGGATGCACTACTCCCTTCATGGGATGATCCTGGATGCACTACTCCCTTCAGGGGATGATCCTGGATGCACTAATCCCTTCAAGGGATGATCCTGGATACACCTGTCCCTTCATGGGATGATCCTGGATGCATCGGTCCCTTCATGGGATGATCCTGGATGCACTACTCCCTTCATGGGATGATCCTGGATGCATCGGTCCCTTCATTGGAAGATCATGGATCCACTACTCCCTTCAGGGGATGATCCTGGATGCACTACTCCCTTCAGGGGATGGTCCTGGATGCACCAGTCCCTTCATGGGATGATCTTGGATGCACCTGTCCCTTCATGGGATGATCTTGGATACACCTGTCCCTTCATGGGATGATCCTTGATGCATCGGTCCCTTCATGGGATGATCCTGGATGCACTACTCCCTTCATGGGATGATCCTGTATGCATCGGTCCCTTCATTGGAAGACCATGGATGCACTACTCCCTTAAGGGGATGATCCTGGCTGCACCGGTCCCTTCATGGGATGATCCTGGCTGCACCTGTCCCTTCAGGGGATGATCTGGATGCACTACTTCCTTCAGGGGAATATCCTCGATACACCTGTCCCTTCATGGGATGATCCGGGATGCAGCGGTCCCTTCATGGGATGGTCCTGGATGCACTACTCCCTTCATGGGATGATCCTATATGCACCTGTCCCTTCATGGAATGATCGTGGATGCACTACTTCCTTCAGGGGATGATCCTGGATGCACTACTCCCTTCAGGGGATGATCCTGGATGCACTACTCCCTTCAGGGGATGATCTGGATGCACTACTTCCTTCAGGGGAATATCCTCGATACACCTGTCCCTTCATGGGATGATCCGGGATGCAGCGGTCCCTTCATGGGATGGTCCTGGATGCACTACTCCCTTCATGGGATGATCCTATATGCACCTGTCCCTTCATGGAATGATCGTGGATGCACTACTTCCTTCAGGGGATGATCCTGGATGCACTACTCCCTTCAGGGGATGATCCTGGATGCACTACTCCCTTCAGGGGATGGTCCTGGATGCACCAGTCCCTTCATGGGATGATCTTGGATGCACCAGTCCCTTCATGGGATGATCTTGGATACACCTGTCCCTTCATGGGATGATCCTAAATGCACTACTCCCTTCAGGGGATGATTCTGGATGCATCAGTCCCTTCATGGGATGATCCTGGATGCACCTGTCCCTTCATGGGATGATCCTGGATGCACCTGTCCCTTCATGGGATGATCTTGGATGCACCTGTCCCTTCAGGGGATGATCCTGGATGCACTACTCCCTTCATGGGATGATCTTGGATGCACCTATCCCTTCATTGGATGATCCTGGATGCACCGGTCCCTTCAGGGGATGATCCTGGATGCACTACTCCCTTCAGGGGATGATCCTGGATGCACTACTCCCTTCAGGGGATGATCCTGGATGCACTACTCCCTTCAGGGGATGATCCTGGATGCATCGGCCTCTTCATGGGATGATCATAGATGCACTACTCCCTTTAGGGGATGATCCTGGATGCACTACAGGGGATGATCCTGGATGCACTACTCTCTTCAGGGGATGATCCTGGATGCACTACTCCCTTCGGGGGATGATCCTGGATGCGCCTGTCCCTTCATGGGATGATCCTGGATGCACCTGTCCCTTCATGGGATGATCCTGGATGCACCTGTCCCTTCATGGGATGATCTTGGATGAACTACTCCCTTCAGGGGATGATCCTGGATGCGCCTGTCCCTTCATGGGATGATCCTGGATGCATCGCCCCCTTCATGGGATGATCCTGGATGCACCTGTCCTTTCATGGGATGATCCTGGATGCACTACTCCCTTCATGGGATGATCTTGGATGCACCAGTCCCTTCATGGGATGATCTTGGATGCACCTGTCCCTTCATGGGATGATCTTGGATGCACCTGTCCCTTCATGGGATGATCCTAAATGCACCTGTCCCTTCATGGGATGATCCTAAATGCACTACTCCCTTCAGGGGATGATTCTGGATGCATCAGTCCCTTCATGGGATGATCCTGGATGCACCTGTCCCTTCATGGGATGATCTTGGATGCACCTGTCCCTTCATGGGATGATCTTGGATGCACCAGTCCCTTCATGGGATGATCTTGGATGCACCTGTCCCTTCATGGGATGATCTTGGATGCACCTGTCCCTTCATGGGATGATCTTGGATGCACCTGTCCCTTCATGGGATGATCCTAAATGCACCTGTCCCTTCATGGGATGATCCTAAATGCACTACTCCCTTCAGGGGATGATTCTGGATGCATCAGTCCCTTCATGGGATGATCCTGGATGCACCTGTCCCTTCATGGGATGATCCTGGATGCACCTGTCCCTTCATGGGATGATCTTGGATGCACCTGTCCCTTCAGGGGATGATCCTGGATGCACTACTCCCTTCATGGGATGATCTTGGATGCACCTATCCCTTCATTGGATGATCCTGGATGCACCGGTCCCTTCATGGGATGATCCTGGATGCACTACTCCCTTCAGGGGATGATCCTGGATGCACTACTCCCTTCAGGGGATGATCCTGGATGCATCGGCCTCTTCATGGGATGATCATATATGCACTACTCCCTTTAGGGGATGATCCTGGATGCACTACAGGGGATGATCCTGGATGCACTACTCTCTTCAGGGGATGATCCTGGATGCACTACTCCCTTCGGGGGATGATCCTGGATGCGCCTGTCCCTTCATGGGATGATCCTGGATGCACCTGTCCCTTCATGGGATGATCCTGGATGCACCTGTCCCTTCATGGGATGATCTTGGATGAACTACTCCCTTCAGGGGATGATCCTGGATGCGCCTGTCCCTTCATGGGATGATCCTGGATGCATCGCCCCCTTCATGGGATGATCCTGGATGCACCTGTCCTTTCATGGGATGATCCTGGATGCACTACTCCCTTCATGGGATGATCTTGGATGCACCAGTCCCTTCATGGGATGATCTTGGATGCACCTGTCCCTTCATGGGATGATCTTGGATGCACCTGTCCCTTCATGGGATGATCCTAAATGCACCTGTCCCTTCATGGGATGATCCTAAATGCACTACTCCCTTCAGGGGATGATTCTGGATGCATCAGTCCCTTCATGGGATGATCCTGGATGCACCTGTCCCTTCATGGGATGATCTTGGATGCACCTGTCCCTTCATGGGATGATCCTGGATGCACTACTCCCTTAAGGGGATGATCCTGGATGCACTACTCCCTTCATGGGATGATCTTGGATGCACCTATCCCTTCATTGGATGATCCTGGATGCACCGGTCCCTTCATGGGATGATCCTGGATGCACTACTCCCTTCAGGGGATGATCCTGGATGCACTACTCCCTTCAGGGGATGATCCTGGATGCATCGGCCTCTTCATGGGATGATCATAGATGCACTACTCCCTTTAGGGGATGATCCTGGATGCACTACAGGGGATGATCCTGGAAGCACTACTCTCTTCAGGGGATGATCCTGGATGCACTACTCCCTTCGGGGGATGATCCTGGATGTGCCTGTCCCTTCATGGGATGATCCTGGATGCACCTGTCCCTTCATGGGATGATCCTGGATGCACCTGTCCCTTCATGGGATGATCTTGGATGAACTACTCCCTTCAGGGGATGATCCTGGATGCGCCTGTCCCTTCATGGGATGATCCTGGATGCATCACCCCCTTCATGGGATGATCATGGATGCACTACTCCCTTCAGGGGATGGTCCTGGATGCACCAGTCCCTTCATGGGATGATCTTGGATGCACCAGTCCCTTCATGGGATGATCTTGGATACACCTGTCCCTTCATGGGATGATCTTGGATACACCTGTCCCTTCATGGGATGATCCTTGATGCATCGGTCCCTTCATGGGATGATCCTGGATGCACTACTCCCTTCATGGGATGATCCTGTATGCATCGGTCCCTTCATTGGAAGATCATGGATGCACTACTCCCTTCAGGGGATGATCCTGGCTGCACCGGTCCCTTCATGGGATGATCCTGGCTGCACCTGTCCCTTCAGGGGATGATCCTGGCTGCACCTGTCCCTTCAGGGGATGATCCTTGATGCACTACTCCCTTCAGGGGATGATCTGGATGCACTACTTCCTTCAGGGGAATATCCTCGATACACCTGTCCCTTCATGGGATGATCCGGGATGCAGCGGTCCCTTCATGGGATGATCCTGGATGCACTACTCCCTTCATGGGATGATCCTATATGCACCTGTCCCTTCATGGAATGATCGTGGATGCACTACTTCCTTCAGGGGATGATCCTGGATGCACCGGTCCCTTCATGGGATGATCCTGGATGCACCGGTCCCTTCATGGGATGGTCCTGGATGCACCTCTGTCTCTTCATGGGATTATCCTGGATGCAGCGGTTTCTTCATGGGATGATCCTGGATGCACTACTCCCTTCCGGGGATGATCCTGGATGCACCTGTCCCTTCATGGGATGATCCTGGATGCACCTGTCCCTTCAGGGGATGATCCTGTATGCACTACTCCCTTAAGGGGATGATCCTGTATGCACTACTCCCTTAAGGGGATGATCCTGTATGCACTACTCCCTTAAGGGGATGATCCTGGATGCATCGGTCCCTTCATGGGATGATCCTGGATGCACTACTCCCTTCAGGGGATGATCCTGGATGCACCGGTCCTTTCATGGGATGATCCTGGATGCACTACTCCCTTCATGGCATGATCTTGGATGTACCTGTCCCTTCATGGGATGATCCTGGATGCACCTTTCTCTTCATGGGATTATCCTGGATGCAGCGGTCTCTTCATGGGATGATCCTGGATGCACTACTCCCTTCATGGGATGATCCTGGATGCACTACTCCCTTCAGGGGATGATCCTGGATGCACTAATCCCTTCAAGGGATGATCCTGGATACACCTGTCCCTTCATGGGATGATCCTGGATGCATCGGTCCCTTCATGGGATGATCCTGGATGCACTACTCCCTTCATGGGATGATCCTGGATGCATCGGTCCCTTCATTGGAAGATCATGGATCCACTACTCCCTTCAGGGGATGATCCTGGATGCACTACTCCCTTCAGGGGATGGTCCTGGATGCACCAGTCCCTTCATGGGATGATCTTGGATGCACCAGTCCCTTCATGGGATGATCTTGGATACACCTGTCCCTTCATGGGATGATCCTTGATGCATCGGTCCCTTCATGGGATGATCCTGGATGCACTACTCCCTTCATGGGATGATCCTGTATGCATCGGTCCCTTCATTGGAAGATCATGGATGCACTACTCCCTTAAGGGGATGATCCTGGTTGCACCGGTCCCTTCATGGGATGATCCTGGCTGCACCTGTCCCTTCAGGGGATGATCCTGGCTGCACCTGTCCCTACAGGGGATGATCCTTGATGCACTATTCCCTTCAGGGGATGATCTGGATGCACTACATCCTTCAGGGGAATATCCTCGATACACCTGTCCCTTCATGGGATGATCCGGGATGCAGCGGTCCCTTCATGGGATGGTCCTGGATGCACTACTCCCTTCATGGGATGATCCTATATGCACCTGTCCCTTCATGGAATGATCGTGGATGCACTACTTCCTTCAGGGGATGATCCTGGATGCACTACTCCCTTCAGGGGATGATCCTGGATGCACTACTCCCTTCAGGGGATGGTCCTGGATGCACCAGTCCCTTCATGGGATGATCTTGGATGCACCAGTCCCTTCATGGGATGATCTTGGATACACCTGTCCCTTCATGGGATGATCCTAAATGCACTACTCCCTTCAGGGGATGATTCTGGATGCATCAGTCCCTTCATGGGATGATCCTGGATGCACCTGTCCCTTCATGGGATGATCCTGGATGCACCTGTCCCTTCATGGGATGATCTTGGATGCACCTGTCCCTTCATGGGATGATCCTGGATGCATCGCCCCCTTCATGGGATGATCATGGATGCACTACTCCCTTCAAGGGATGATCATGGATGCACCACTCCCTTCAGGGGATGATCCTGGATGCACTCCACCCTTCATGGGATGATCCTGGATGCACCTGTCCCATCAGGGGATGATCCTGGATGCACTACTCCCTTCAGGGGATGATCCTGGATGCATCGGCCCCTTCAGGGGATGATCATGGATGCACTACTCCCTTCAGGGGATGATCATGGATACACTACTCCCTTCAGGGGATGATCCAGGATGCACCTGTCTGTAATTCCATTTCCGCAACCCAATCTTAATTTATCCACATATTTTTGCACACAGCACTTCCACTAATTTCTTTGCACTGCTAGTCAGTTTACCCCCTGATACTACTTTCCTTTCATCATATCTCTGTATCCTTCATAGATGTTAGTCTACAATCTACCTAATCCATAGTGGATACGCATCCACTTCCTTCGGGTGAAGGATCCCAAATGATGTAGGGCGGTACAGGATGGGTATCTGATGGGAACACAATTTTTTCACCACGAATTACTTGGATTTCGTGTTTGTATCCTGATGTGAATGCACAGTTCCTATAGATAGCTTTATTCATTTCTGACCCACTGCTGTTATGTGTTTTTTTATAGTATCCAGGGATTGTAGCAATGATAGGTCAATAAAAATTCCCCTAAGCACCCTCCTTATTGTTTAAACATGATCCTGGATGCACCTGTCCCTTCAGGGGATGTTCCTGGATGCACTACTCCCTTCAGGGGATGATCCTGGATGCATCGGCCCCTCCATGGGATGATCATGGATGCACTACTCCCTTCAGGGGATGATCCTGGATGCACTACAGTGGATGATCCTGGATGCACTACTCCCTTCAGGGGATGATCCAGGATGCGCCTGTCCCTTCATGGGATGATCCTGGATTCACCTGTCCCTTCATGGGATGATCCTGGATTCACCTGTCCCTTCATGGGATGATCTTGGATCCACCCCTCCCTTCATGAGATGATCTTGGATCCACCCCTCCCTTCATGGGATGATCTTGGATCCACCGCTCCCTTCATGGGATGATCTTGGATCCACCTCTCCCTTCATGGGATGATTCTGGATGCACTACTCCCTTAAGGGGATGATCCTGGATGCACTACTCACTTCATGGGATGATCCTGGATGCACCTGTCCCTTCATGGGATGATCCTGAATGCACTACTCCCTTCAGGGGATGATTCTGGATGCACCTGTCCCTTTAGGGGATGATCCTGGATGCACTACAGGGGATGATCCTGGATGCACTACTCTCTTCAGGGGATGATCCTGGATGCACTACTCCCTTCGGGGGATGATCCTGGATGTGCCTGTCCCTTCATGGGATGATCCTGGATGCACCTGTCCCTTCATGGGATGATCCTGGATGCACCTGTCCCTTCATGGGATGATCTTGGATGAACTACTCCCTTCAGGGGATGATCCTGGATGCGCCTGTCCCTTCATGGGATGATCCTGGATGCATCGCCCCCTTCATGGGATGATCATGGATGCACTACTCCCTTCAGGGGATGGTCCTGGATGCACCAGTCCCTTCATGGGATGATCTTGGATGCACCAGTCCCTTCATGGGATGATCTTGGATACACCTGTCCCTTCATGGGATGATCCTTGATGCATCGGTCCCTTCATGGGATGATCCTGGATGCACTACTCCCTTCATGGGATGATCCTGTATGCATCGGTCCCTTCATTGGAAGATCATGGATGCACTACTCCCTTCAGGGGATGATTCTGGATTCACCTGTCCCTTCAGGGGATGATTCTGGATTCACCTGTCCCTTCAGGGGATGATTCTGGATGCACCTGTCCCTTCAAGGGATGATCTTGGATGCACCTGTCCCTTAATGGGATGATCCTGGATGCACCTGTCCCTTAGTGGGATGATCCTGGATGCACCCTTCCCTTCATGGGATGATTCTGGATGCACCTGTCCCTTCAGGGGATGATCCTGGATGCACCGGTCCCTTCATGGGATGATCCTGGATACACCGGTCCCTTCATGGGATGATTCTGGATGCACAGGTCCCTTCATGGGATGATTCTGGATGCACCTGTCCCTTCAGGGGATGATTCTGGATGCACCTGTCCCTTCATGGGATGATCTTGGATGCACCTGTCCCTTCATGGGATGATCTTGATGCACCTGTCCCTTCATGGGATGATCTTGGATGCACCTGTCCCTTCATGGGATGATCTTGGATGCACCTGTCCCTTCATGGGATGATCCTGGATGCACTACTCCCTTAAGGGGATGATCCTGGATGCACTACTCCCTTCATGGGATGTTGGATGTACCTGTCCCTTCATGGGATGATCCTGGATGCACTACTCCCTTCAGGGGATGATTCTGGATGCGCCTGTCCCTTCATGGGATGATCCTGGATGCACAGGTCCCTTCATGGGATGATCCTGGATACACCGGTCCCTTCATGGGATGATTCTGGATGCACAGGTCCCTTCATGGGATGATTCTGGATGCACCTGTCCCTTCAGGGGATGATTCTGGATGCACCTGTCCCTTCATGGGATGATCTTGGATGCACCTGTCCCTTCATGGGATGATCTTGATGCACCTGTCCCTTCATGGGATGATCTTGGATGCACCTGTCCCTTCATGGGATGATCCTGGATGCACTACTCCCTTAAGGGGATGATCCTGGATGCACTACTCCCTTCATGGGATGTTGGATGTACCTGTCCCTTCATGGGATGATCCTGGATGTACTACTCCCTTCAGGGGATGTTTCTGGATTCACCTGTCCCTTCAGGGGATGATTCTGGATGCACCTGTCCCTTCAAGGGATGATCTTGGATGCACCTGTCCCTTAATGGGATGATCCTGGATGCACCTGTCCCTTAGTGGGATGATCCTGGATGCACCCGTCCCTTCATGGGATGATCCTGGATGCACCGGTCCCTTCATGAGATGATCCTGGATAGACTACTCCCTTCAGGGGATAATCCTGGATGCACTGGTCCCTACATGGGATGATCATGGATGCACTACTCCCTTCAGGGGATGATCCTGGATGCACCGGTCCCTTCATGGGATGATCCTGGATGCACTACTCCCTTCAGGGGATTATCCTGGATGCAGCGGTCCCTTCATGGGATGATCTTGGATGCACCTGTCCCTTCATGGGATGATCTTGGGTGCACCTGTCCCTTCATGGGATGATCCTGGATGCACTACTCCCTTCATGGGATGATCTTGGATGCACCTGTCCCTTCATGGAATGATCCTGAATACACTACTCCCTTCAGGGGATGCTTTTGGATGCACTAGTCCCTTCATGGGATGATCTTGGATGCACTAGTCCCTTCATGGGATGATCTTGGATGCACTAGTCCCTTCATGGGATGATCTTGGATGCACCTGTCCCTTCATGGGATGATCCTGGATGCACCTGTCCTTTCATGGGATGATCCTGAATGCACTACTCCCTTCAGGGGATGATTCTGGATGCACCTGTCCCTTCATGGGATGATCTTGGATGCACTAGTCCCTTCATGGGATGATCTTGGATGCACTAGTCCCTTCATGGGATGATCTTGGATGCACCTGTCCCTTCATGGGATGATCTTGGATGCACTAATCCCTTCATGGGATGATCCTGGATGCACCTGTCCCTTCATGGGATGATCTTGGGTGCACCTGTCCCTTCATGGAATGATCCTGGATGCACTACTCCCTTCATGGGATGATCTTGGATGCACCTGTCCCTTCATGGAATGATCCTGAATACACTACTCCCTTCAGGGGATGCTTCTGGATGCACCTGTCCCTTCATGGGATGACCCTGGATGCATCAGTCCCTTCATTGGATGATCCTGGATGCACCTGTCCCTTCATGGGATGATCCTGGATGCACTACTCCCTTTAGGGGATGATCCTGGATGCTCCGGTCCCTTCAGTGGATGATCCTGGATGCACTACTCCCTTCAGGGGATGATCCTGGATGCACCGGTCCCTTCATGGGATGATCCTGGATGCACCGGTCCCTTCATGGGATGATCCTGGAAGCACCTGTCCCTTCATGGGTTGATCCTGGAAGCACCTGTCCCTTCATGGGATGATCCTGGATGCACCTGTCCCTTCAGGGGATGATCCTGGATGCACCTGTCCCTTCAGGGGATGATCCTGGATGCACTACTCCCTTCAGGGTATGATCCTGGATGCATCGGCCCCTACATGGTATGATCCTGGATGCACTACTCCCTTCAGGGGATGATCCTGGATGCACTACTCCCTTCAGGGGATGATCCTGGATGCACTACTCCCTTCAGGGGATGATCCTGGATGCACTACTCCCTTCAGGGGATGATCCTGGATGCGCCTGTCCCTTCATGGGATGATCCTGGATGCTCCGGTCCCTTCAGTGGATGATCCTGGATGCACTATTCCTTCAGTGGATGATCCTGGATGCACTGTTCCTTCAGGGGATGATCCTGGATGCACCGGTCCCTTCATGGGATGATCCTGGATGCACCGGTCCCTTCATGGGATGATCTTGGATGCACCGGTCCCTTCATGGGATGATCCTGGATGCACCTGTCCCTTCATGGGATGATCTTGGATGCACCGGTCCCTTCATGGGATGATCTTGGATGCACCGGTCCCTTCATGGGATGATCCTGGATGCACCGGTCCCTTCATTGGAAGATCCTGGATGCACCGGTCCCTTCAGGGGATGATCCTGGCTGCACTGGTCCCTTCATGGGATGATCCTGGCTGCACCGGTCCCTTCATGGGATGATCCTGGCTGCACCGGTACCTTCAGGGGATGATCCTGGCTGCATCTTTCCCTTCAGGGGATGATCCTTGATGCACTACTCCCTTCAGGGGATGATCTGGATGCACTACTTCCTTCAGGGGAATATCCTGGATACACCTTTCCCTTCATGGGATGATCCGGGATGCAGCGGTCCCTTCATGGGATGATCCTGGATGCACTACTCCCTTCAGGGGATGATCCAATATGCACCCATCCCTTCATGGAATGATCATGGATGCACTACTCCCTTCAGGGGATGATCCTGGATGCACCGGTCCCTTCATGGGATGATCTTGGATGCACCTGTCCCTTCATGGGATGATCCTGGATGCACTACTCCCTTAAGGGGATGATCCTGGATGCACTACTCCCTTCATGGGATGATCTTGGATGCATCTATCCCTTCATGGGATGATCCTGGATGCACCAGTCCCTTCATGGGATGATCCTGGATGCACCAGTCCCTTCATGGGATGATCCTGGATGCACCAGTCCCTTCATGGGATGATCCTGGATGCACTACTCCCTTCAGGGGATGATCCTGGATGCACTACTCCCTTCAGGGGATGATCCTGGATGCATCGACCTCTTCATGGGATGATCATAGATGCACTACTCCCTTCAGGGGATGATCCTGGATGCACTACAGGGGATGATCCTGGATGCACTACTCTCTTCAGGGGATGATCCTGGATGCGCTTGTCCCTTCATGGGATGATCCTGGATGCACCTGTCCCTTCATGGGATGATCCTGGATGCACCTGTCCCTTCATGGGATGATCCTGGATGCATCGGCCCCTTCATGGGATGATCCTGGATGCACCGGTCCCTTCATGAGATGATCCTGGATGCACTACTCCCTTCAGGGGATGATCCTGGATGCACTACTCCCTTCAGGGAATGATCCTGGATGCATGGGCCCCTTCTTGGGATGATCCTGGTTGCACTACTCCCTTCAGGGGGTGATCCTGGATGCACTACTCCCTTCAGGGGATTGATCCTGGATGCACCTGTCCTTTCATGGGATGATCTTGGATGCACTACTCCCTTAATGGGATGATCTTGGATGCACCAGTCCCTTCATGGGATGATCTTGGATGCACCTGTCCCTTCATGGGATGATCTTGGATGCACCTGTCCCTTCATGGGATGATCCTAAATGCACCTGTCCCTTCATGGGATGATCCTAAATGCACTACTCCCTTCAGGGGATGATTCTGGATGCATCAGTCCCTTCATGGGATGATCCTGGATGCACCTGTCCCTTCATGGGATGATCCTGGATGCACCTGTCCCTTCATGGGATGATCTTGGATGCACCTGTCCCTTCAGGGGATGATCCTGGATGCACTACTCCCTTCATGGGATGATCTTGGATGCACCTATCCCTTCATTGGATGATCCTGGATGCACCGGTCCCTTCAGGGGATGATCCTGGATGCACTACTCCCTTCAGGGGATGATCCTGGATGCACTACTCCCTTCAGGGGATGATCCTGGATGCATCGGCCTCTTCATGGGATGATCATAGATGCACTACTCCCTTTAGGGGATGATCCTGGATGCACTACAGGGGATGATCCTGGATGCACTACTCTCTTCAGGGGATGATCCTGGATGCACTACTCCCTTCGGGGGATGATCCTGGATGCGCCTGTCCCTTCATGGGATGATCCTGGATGCACCTGTCCCTTCATGGGATGATCCTGGATGCACCTGTCCCTTCATGGGATGATCTTGGATGAAGTACTCCCTTCAGGGGATGATCCTGGATGCGCCTGTCCCTTCATGGGATGATCCTGGATGCATCGCCCCCTTCATGGGATGATCCTGGATGCACCTGTCCTTTCATGGGATGATCCTGGATGCACTACTCCCTTCATGGGATGATCTTGGATGCACCAGTCCCTTCATGGGATGATCTTGGATGCACCTGTCCCTTCATGGGATGATCTTGGATGCACCTGTCCCTTCATGGGATGATCCTAAATGCACCTGTCCCTTCATGGGATGATCCTAAATGCACTACTCCCTTCAGGGGATGATTCTGGATGCATCAGTCCCTTCATGGGATGATCCTGGATGCACCTGTCCCTTCATGGGATGATCTTGGATGCACCTGTCCCTTCATGGGATGATCCTGGATGCACTACTCCCTTAAGGGGATGATCCTGGATGCACTACTCCCTTCATGGGATGATCTTGGATGCACCTATCCCTTCATTGGATGATCCTGGATGCACCGGTCCCTTCATGGGATGATCCTGGATGCACTACTCCCTTCAGGGGATGATCCTGGATGCACTACTCCCTTCAGGGGATGATCCTGGATGCATCGGCCTCTTCATGGGATGATCATAGATGCACTACTCCCTTTAGGGGATGATCCTGGATGCACTACAGGGGATGATCCTGGATGCACTACTCTCTTCAGGGGATGATCCTGGATGCACTACTCCCTTCGGGGGATGATCCTGGATGTGCCTGTCCCTTCATGGGATGATCCTGGATGCACCTGTCCCTTCATGGGATGATCCTGGATGCACCTGTCCCTTCATGGGATGATCTTGGATGAACTACTCCCTTCAGGGGATGATCCTGGATGCGCCTGTCCCTTCATGGGATGATCCTGGATGCATCGCCCCCTTCATGGGATGATCATGGATGCACTACTCCCTTCAGGGGATGATCTTGGATGCACCAGTCCCTTCATGGGATGATCTTGGATGCACCAGTCCCTTCATGGGATGATCTTGGATACACCTGTCCCTTCATGGGATGATCCTTGATGCATCGGTCCCTTCATGGGATGATCCTGGATGCACTACTCCCTTCATGGGATGATCCTGTATGCATCGGTCCCTTCATTGGAAGATCATGGATGCACTACTCCCTTCAGGGGATGATCCTGGCTGCACCGGTCCCTTCATGGGATGATCCTGGCTGCACCTGTCCCTTCAGGGGATGATCCTGGCTGCACCTGTCCCTTCAGGGGATGATCCTTGATGCACTACTCCCTTCAGGGGATGATCTGGATGCACTACTTCCTTCAGGGGAATATCCTCGATACACCTGTCCCTTCATGGGATGATCCGGGATGCAGCGGTCCCTTCATGGGATGATCCTGGATGCACTACTCCCTTCATGGGATGATCCTATATGCACCTGTCCCTTCATGGAATGATCGTGGATGCACTACTTCCTTCAGGGGATGATCCTGGATGCACCGGTCCCTTCATGGGATGATCCTGGATGCACCGGTCCCTTCATGGGATGATCCTGGATGCACCTGTCTCTTCATGGGATGATCCTGGATGCACTACTCCCTTCCGGGGATGATCCTGGATGCACCTGTCCCTTCATGGGATGATCCTGGATGCACCTGTCCCTTCAGGGGATGATCCTGTATGCACTACTCCCTTAAGGGGATGATCCTGTATGCACTACTCCCTTAAGGGGATGATCCTGTATGCACTACTCCCTTAAGGGGATGATCCTGGATGCATCGGTCCCTTCATGGGATGATCCTGGATGCACTACTCCCTTCAGGGGATGATCCTGGATGCACCGGTCCTTTCATGGGATGATCCTGGATGCACTACTCCCTTCATGGCATGATCTTGGATGTACCTGTCCCTTCATGGGATGATCCTGGATGCACCTTTCTCTTCATGGGATTATCCTGGATGCAGCGGTCTCTTCATGGGATGATCCTGGATGCACTACTCCCTTCATGGGATGATCCTGGATGCACTACTCCCTTCAGGGGATGATCCTGGATGCACTAATCCCTTCAAGGGATGATCCTGGATACACCTGTCCCTTCATGGGATGATCCTGGATGCATCGGTCCCTTCATGGGATGATCCTGGATGCACTACTCCCTTCATGGGATGATCCTGGATGCATCGGTCCCTTCATTGGAAGATCATGGATCCACTACTCCCTTCAGGGGATGATCCTGGATGCACTACTCCCTTCAGGGGATGGTCCTGGATGCACCAGTCCCTTCATGGGATGATCTTGGATGCACCAGTCCCTTCATGGGATGATCTTGGATACACCTGTCCCTTCATGGGATGATCCTTGATGCATCGGTCCCTTCATGGGATGATCCTGGATGCACTACTCCCTTCATGGGATGATCCTGTATGCATCGGTCCCTTCATTGGAAGATCATGGATGCACTACTCCCTTCATGGGATGATCCTGGCTGCACCGGTCCCTTCATGGGATGATCCTGGCTGCACCTGTCCCTTCAGGGGATGATCCTGGCTGCACCTGTCCCTACAGGGGATGATCCTTGATGCACTACTCCCTTCAGGGGATGATCTGGATGCACTACTTCCTTCAGGGGAATATCCTCGATACACCTGTCCCTTCATGGGATGATCCAGGATGCAGCGGTCCCTTCATGGGATGGTCCTGGATGCACTACTCCCTTCATGGGATGATCCTATATGCACCTGTCCCTTCATGGAATGATCGTGGATGCACTACTTCCTTCAGGGGATGATCCTGGATGCACTACTCCCTTCAGGGGATGATCCTGGATGCACTACTCCCTTCAGGGGATGGTCCTGGATGCACCAGTCCCTTCATGGGATGATCTTGGATGCACCAGTCCCTTCATGGGATGATCTTGGATACACCTGTCCCTTCATGGGATGATCCTAAATGCACTACTCCCTTCAGGGGATGATTCTAGATGCATCAGTCCCTTCATGGGATGATCCTGGATGCACCTGTCCCTTCATGGGATGATCCTGGATGCACCTGTCCCTTCATGGGATGATCTTGGATGCACCTGTCCCTTCAGGGGATGATCCTGGATGCACTACTCCCTTCATGGGATGATCTTGGATGCACCTATCCCTTCATTGGATGATCCTGGATGCACCGGTCCCTTCATGGGATGATCCTGGATGCACTACTCCCTTCAGGGGATGATCCTGGATGCACTACTCCCTTCAGGGGATGATCCTGGATGCATCGGCCTCTTCATGGGATGATCATAGATGCACTACTCCCTTTAGGGGATGATCCTGGATGCACTACAGGGGATGATCCTGGATGCACTACTCTCTTCAGGGGATGATCCTGGATGCACTACTCCCTTCGGGGGATGATCCTGGATGCGCCTGTCCCTTCATGGGATGATCCTGGATGCACCTGTCCCTTCATGGGATGATCCTGGATGCACCTGTCCCTTCATGGGATGATCTTGGATGAACTACTCCCTTCAGGGGATGATCCTGGATGCGCCTGTCCCTTCATGGGATGATCCTGGATGCATCGCCCCCTTCATGGGATGATCCTGGATGCACCTGTCCTTTCATGGGATGATCCTGGATGCACTACTCCCTTCATGGGATGATCTTGGATGCACCAGTCCCTTCATGGGATGATCTTGGATGCACCTGTCCCTTCATGGGATGATCTTGGATGCACCTGTCCCTTCATGGGATGATCCTAAATGCACCTGTCCCTTCATGGGATGATCCTAAATGCACTACTCCCTTCAGGGGATGATTCTGGATGCATCAGTCCCTTCATGGGATGATCCTGGATACACCTGTCCCTTCATGGGATGATCTTGGATGCACCTGTCCCTTCATGGGATGATCTTGGATGCACCAGTCCCTTCATGGGATGATCTTGGATGCACCTGTCCCTTCATGGGATGATCTTGGATGCACCTGTCCCTTCATGGGATGATCTTGGATGCACCTGTCCCTTCATGGGATGATCCTAAATGCACCTGTCCCTTCATGGGATGATCCTAAATGCACTACTCTCTTCAGGGGATGATTCTGGATGCATCAGTCCCTTCATGGGATGATCCTGGATGCACCTGTCCCTTCATGGGATGATCCTGGATGCACCTGTCCCTTCATGGGATGATCTTGGATGCACCTGTCCCTTCAGGGGATGATCCTGGATGCACTACTCCCTTCATGGGATGATATTGGATGCACCTATCCCTTCATTGGATGATCCTGGATGCACCGGTCCCTTCATGGGATGATCCTGGATGCACTACTCCCTTCAGGGGATGATCCTGGATGCACTACTCCCTTCAGGGGATGATCCTGGATGCATCGGCCTCTTCATGGGATGATCATAGATGCACTACTCCCTTTAGGGGATGATCCTGGATGCACTACAGGGGATGATCCTGGATGCACTACTCTCTTCAGGGGATGATCCTGGATGCACTACTCCCTTCGGGGGATGATCCTGGATGCGCCTGTCCCTTCATGGGATGATCCTGGATGCACCTGTCCCTTCATGGGATGATCCTGGATGCACCTGTCCCTTCATGGGATGATCTTGGATGAACTACTCCCTTCAGGGGATGATCCTGGATGCGCCTGTCCCTTCATGGGATGATCCTGGATGCATCGCCCCCTTCATGGGATGATCCTGGATGCACCTGTCCTTTCATGGGATGATCCTGGATGCACTACTCCCTTCATGGGATGATCTTGGATGCACCAGTCCCTTCATGGGATGATCTTGGATGCACCTGTCCCTTCATGGGATGATCTTGGATGCACCTGTCCCTTCATGGGATGATCCTAAATGCACCTGTCCCTTCATGGGATGATCCTAAATGCACTACTCCCTTCAGGGGATGATTCTGGATGCATCAGTCCCTTCATGGGATGATCCTGGATGCACCTGTCCCTTCATGGGATGATCTTGGATGCACCTGTCCCTTCATGGGATGATCCTGGATGCACTACTCCCTTAAGGGGATGATCCTGGATGCACTACTCCCTTCATGGGATGATCTTGGATGCACCTATCCCTTCATTGGATGATCCTGGATGCACCGGTCCCTTCATGGGATGATCCTGGATGCACTACTCCCTTCAGGGGATGATCCTGGATGCACTACTCCCTTCAGGGGATGATCCTGGATGCATCGGCCTCTTCATGGGATGATCATAGATGCACTACTCCCTTTAGGGGATGATCCTGGATGCACTACAGGGGATGATCCTGGATGCACTACTCTCTTCAGGGGATGATCCTGGATGCACTACTCCCTTCGGGGGATGATCCTGGATGTGCCTGTCCCTTCATGGGATGATCCTGGATGCACCTGTCCCTTCATGGGATGATCCTGGATGCACCTGTCCCTTCATGGGATGATCTTGGATGAACTACTCCCTTCAGGGGATGATCCTGGATGCGCCTGTCCCTTCATGGGATGATCCTGGATGCATCACCCCCTTCATGGGATGATCATGGATGCACTACTCCCTTCAGGGGATGGTCCTGGATGCACCAGTCCCTTCATGGGATGATCTTGGATGCACCAGTCCCTTCATGGGATGATCTTGGATGCACCAGTCCCTTCATGGGATGATCTTGGATACACCTGTCCCTTCATGGGATGATCTTGGATACACCTGTCCCTTCATGGGATGATCCTTGATGCATCGGTCCCTTCATGGGATGATCCTGGATGCACTACTCCCTTCATGGGATGATCCTGTATGCATCGGTCCCTTCATTGGAAGATCATGGATGCACTACTCCCTTCAGGGGATGATCCTGGCTGCACCGGTCCCTTCAGGGGATGATCCTGGCTGCACCTGTCCCTTCAGGGGATGATCCTGGCTGCACCTGTCCCTTCAGGGGATGATCCTTGATGCACTACTCCCTTCAGGGGATGATCTGGATGCACTACTTCCTTCAGGGGAATATCCTCGATACACCTGTCCCTTCATGGGATGATCCGGGATGCAGCGGTCCCTTCATGGGATGATCCTGGATGCACTACTCCCTTCATGGGATGATCCTATATGCACCTGTCCCTTCATGGAATGATCGTGGATGCACTACTTCCTTCAGGGGATGATCCTGGATGCACCGGTCTCTTCATGGGATGATCCTGGATGCACCGGTCCCTTCATGGGATGGTCCTGGATGCACCTCTGTCTCTTCATGGGATTATCCTGGATGCAGCGGTTTCTTCATGGGATGATCCTGGATGCACTACTCCCTTCCGGGGATGATCCTGGATGCACCTGTCCCTTCATGGGATGATCCTGGATGCACCTGTCCCTTCAGGGGATGATCCTGTATGCACTACTCCCTTAAGGGGATGATCCTGTATGCACTACTCCCTTAAGGGGATGATCCTGTATGCACTACTCCCTTAAGGGGATGATCCTGGATGCATCGGTCCCTTCATGGGATGATCCTGGATGCACTACTCCCTTCAGGGGATGATCCTGGATGCACCGGTCCTTTCATGGGATGATCCTGGATGCACTACTCCCTTCATGGGATTATCCTGGATGCAGCGGTCTCTTCATGGGATGATCCTGGATGCACTACTCCCTTCATGGGATGATCCTGGATGCACTACTCCCTTCAGGGGATGATCCTGGATGCACTAATCCCTTCAAGGGATGATCCTGGATACACCTGTCCCTTCATGGGATGATCCTGGATGCATCGGTCCCTTCATGGGATGATCCTGGATGCACTACTCCCTTCATGGGATGATCCTGGATGCATCGGTCCCTTCATTGGAAGATCATGGATCCACTACTCCCTTCAGGGGATGATCCTGGATGCACTACTCCCTTCAGGGGATGGTCCTGGATGCACCAGTCCCTTCATGGGATGATCTTGGATGCACCAGTCCCTTCATGGGATGATCTTGGATACACCTGTCCCTTCATGGGATGATCCTTGATGCATCGGTCCCTTCATGGGATGATCCTGGATGCACTACTCCCTTCATGGGATGATCCTGTATGCATCGGTCCCTTCATTGGAAGATCATGGATGCACTACTCCCTTAAGGGGATGATCCTGGCTGCACCGGTCCCTTCATGGGATGATCCTGGCTGCACCTGTCCCTTCAGGGGATGATCCTGGCTGCACCTGTCCCTACAGGGGATGATCCTTGATGCACTACTCCCTTCAGGGGATGATCTGGATGCACTACTTCCTTCAGGGGAATATCCTCGATACACCTGTCCCTTCATGGGATGATCCGGGATGCAGCGGTCCCTTCATGGGATGGTCCTGGATGCACTACTCCCTTCATGGGATGATCCTATATGCACCTGTCCCTTCATGGAATGATCGTGGATGCACTACTTCCTTCAGGGGATGATCCTGGATGCACTACTCCCTTCAGGGGATGATCCTGGATGCACTACTCCCTTCAGGGGATGGTCCTGGATGCACCAGTCCCTTCATGGGATGATCTTGGATGCACCAGTCCCTTCATGGGATGATCTTGGATACACCTGTCCCTTCATGGGATGATCCTAAATGCACTACTCCCTTCAGGGGATGATTCTGGATGAATCAGTCCCTTCATGGGATGATCCTGGATGCACCTGTCCCTTCATGGGATGATCCTGGATGCACCTGTCCCTTCATGGGATGATCTTGGATGCACCTGTCCCTTCAGGGGATGATCCTGGATGCACTACTCCCTTCATGGGATGATCTTGGATGCACCTATCCCTTCATTGGATGATCCTGGATGCACCGGTCCCTTCATGGGATGATCCTGGATGCACTACTCCCTTCAGGGGATGATCCTGGATGCACTACTCCCTTCAGGGGATGATCCTGGATGCATCGGCCTCTTCATGGGATGATCATAGATGCACTACTCCCTTTAGGGGATGATCCTGGATGCACTACAGGGGATGATCCTGGATGCACTACTCTCTTCAGGGGATGATCCTGGATGCACTACTCCCTTCGGGGGATGATCTTGGATGCGCCTGTCCCTTCATGGGATGATCCTGGATGCACCTGTCCCTTCATGGGATGATCCTGGATGCACCTGTCCCTTCATGGGATGATCTTGGATGAACTACTCCCTTCAGGGGATGATCCTGGATGCGCCTGTCCCTTCATGGGATGATCCTGGATGCATCGCCCCCTTCATGGGATGATCCTAGATGCACCTGTCCTTTCATGGGATGATCCTGGATGCACTACTCCCTTCATGGGATGATCTTGGATGCACCAGTCCCTTCATGGGATGATCTTGGATGCACCTGTCCCTTCATGGGATGATCTTGGATGCACCTGTCCCTTCATGGGATGATCCTAAATGCACCTGTCCCTTCATGGGATGATCCTAAATGCACTACTCCCTTCAGGGGATGATTCTGGATGCATCAGTCCCTTCATGGGATGATCCTGGATGCACCTGTCCCTTCATGGGATGATCTTGGATGCACCTGTCCCTTCATGGGATGATCCTGGATGCACTACTCCCTTAAGGGGATGATCCTGGATGCACTACTCCCTTCATGGGATGATCTTGGATGCACCTATCCCTTCATTGGATGATCCTGGATGCACCGGTCCCTTCATGGGATGATCCTGGATGCACTACTCCCTTCAGGGGATGATCCTGGATGCACTACTCCCTTCAGGGGATGATCCTGGATGCATCGGCCTCTTCATGGGATGATCATAGATGCACTACTCCCTTTAGGGGATGATCCTGGATGCACTACAGGGGATGATCCTGGATGCACTACTCTCTTCAGGGGATGATCCTGGATGCACTACTCCCTTCGGGGGATGATCCTGGATGCGCCTGTCCCTTCTTGGGATGATCCTGGATGCACCTGTCCCTTCATGGGATGATCCTGGATGCACCTGTCCCTTCATGGGATGATCTTGAATGAACTACTCCCTTCAGGGGATGATCCTGGATGCGCCTGTCCCTTCATGGGATGATCCTGGATGCATCGCCCCCTTCATGGGATGATCATGGATGCACTACTCCCTTCATGGGATGATCTTGGATGCACCAGTCCCTTCATGGGATGATCTTGGATGCACCAGTCCCTTCATGGGATGATCTTGGATACACCTGTCCCTTCATGGGATGATCCTTGATGCATCGGTCCCTTCATGGGATGATCCTGGATGCACTACTCCCTTCATGGGATGATCCTGTATGCATCGGTCCCTTCATTGGAAGATCATGGATGCACTACTCCCTTCAGGGGATGATCCTGGCTGCACCGGTCCCTTCATGGGATGATCCTGGCTGCACCTGTCCCTTCAGGGGATGATCCTGGCTGCACCTGTCCCTTCAGGGGATGATCCTTGATGCACTACTCCCTTCAGGGGATGATCTGGATGCACTACTTCCTTCAGGGGAATATCCTCGATACACCTGTCCCTTCATGGGATGATCCGGGATGCAGCGGTCCCTTCATGGGATGATCCTGGATGCACTACTCCCTTCATGGGATGATCCTATATGCACCTGTCCCTTCATGGAATGATCGTGGATGCACTACTTCCTTCAGGGGATGATCCTGGATGCACCGGTCCCTTCATGGGATGATCCTGGATGCACCGGTCCCTTCATGGGATGATCCTGGATGCACCTCTGTCTCTTCATGGGATTATCCTGGATGCAGCGGTTTCTTCATGGGATGATCCTGGATGCACTACTCCCTTCCGGGGATGATCCTGGATGCACCTGTCCCTTCATGGGATGATCCTGGATGCACCTGTCCCTTCAGGGGATGATCCTGTATGCACTACTCCCTTAAGGGGATGATCCTGTATGCACTACTCCCTTAAGGGGATGATCCTGGATGCATCGGTCCCTTCATGGGATGATCCTGGATGCACTACTCCCTTCAGGGGATGATCCTGGATGCACCGGTCCTTTCATGGGATGATCCTGGATGCACTACTCCCTTCATGGCATGATCTTGGATGTACCTGTCCCTTCATGGGATGATCCTGGATGCACCTTTCTCTTCATGGGATTATCCTGGATGCAGCGGTCTCTTCATGGGATGATCCTGGATGCACTACTCCCTTCATGGGATGATCCTGGATGCACTACTCCCTTCAGGGGATGATCCTGGATGCACTAATCCCTTCAAGGGATGATCCTGGATACACCTGTCCCTTCATGGGATGATCCTGGATGCATCGGTCCCTTCATGGGATGATCCTGGATGCACTACTCCCTTCATGGGATGATCCTGGATGCACTACTCCCTTCATGGGATGATCCTGGATGCATCGGTCCCTTCATTGGAAGATCATGGATCCACTACTCCCTTCAGGGGATGATCCTGGATGCACTACTCCCTTCAGGGGATGGTCCTGGATGCACCAGTCCCGTCATGGGATGATCTTGGATGCACCAGTCCCTTCATGGGATGATCTTGGATACACCTGTCCCTTCATGGGATGATCCTTGATGCATCGGTCCCTTCATGGGATGATCCTTGATGCATCGGTCCCTTCATGGGATGATCCTGGATGCACTACTCCCTTCATGGGATGATCCTGTATGCATCGGTCCCTTCATTGGAAGATCATGGATGCACTACTCCCTTAAGGGGATGATCCTGGCTGCACCGGTCCCTTCATGGGATGATCCTGGCTGCACCTGTCCCTTCAGGGGATGATCCTGGCTGCACCTGTCCCTTCAGGGGATGATCCTGGCTGCACCTGTCCCTACAGGGGATGATCCTTGATGCACTACTCCCTTCAGGGGATGATCTGGATGCACTACTTCCTTCAGGGGAATATCCTCGATACACCTGTCCCTTCATGGGATGATCCGGGATGCAGCGGTCCCTTCATGGGATGGTCCTGGATGCACTACTCCCTTCATGGGATGATCCTATATGCACCTGTCCCTTCATGGAATGATCGTGGATGCACTACTTCCTTCAGGGGATGATCCTGGATGCACTACTCCCTTCAGGGGATGGTCCTGGATGCACCAGTCCCTTCATGGGATGATCTTGGATGCACCAGTCCCTTCATGGGATGATCTTGGATACACCTGTCCCTTCATGGGATGATCCTTGATGCATCGGTCCCTTCATGGGATGATCCTGGATGCACTACTCCCTTCATGGGATGATCCTGTATGCATCGGTCCCTTCATTGGAAGATCATGGATGCACTACTCCCTTAAGGGGATGATCCTGGCTGCACCGGTCCCTTCATGGGATGATCCTGGCTGCACCTGTCCCTTCAGGGGATGATCCTGGCTGCACCTGTCCCTTCAGGGGATGATCCTTGATGCACTACTCCCTTCAGGGGATGATCTGGATGCACTTCTTCCTTCAGGGGAATATCCTCGATACACCTGTCCCTTCATGGGATGATCCGGGATGCAGCGGTCCCTTCATGGGATGGTCCTGGATGCACTACTCCCTTCATGGGATGATCCTATATGCACCTGTCCCTTCATGGAATGATCGTGGATGCACTACTTCCTTCAGGGGATGATCCTGGATGCACCGGTCCCTTCATGGGATGATCCTGGATGCACCGGTCCCTTCATGGGATGATCCTGGATGCACCGGTCCCTTCATGGGATGATCCTGGATGCACCTCTGTCTCTTCATGGGATTATCCTGGATGCAGCGGTCTCTTCATGGGATGATCCTGGATGCACTACTCCCTTCATGGGATGATCTTGGATGCACCTATCCCTTCATTGGATGATGCTGGATGCACTGGTCCCTTCATGGGATGATCCTGGATGCACTACTCCCTTCAGGGGATGATCCTGGATGCACTACTCCCTTCAGGGGATGATCCTGGATGCATCGGCCTCTTCATGGGATGATCATAGATGCACTACTCCCTTTAGGGGATGATCCTGGATGCACTACAGGGGATGATCCTGGATGCACTACTCTCTTCAGGGGATGATCCTGGATGCACTACTCCCTTCGGGGGATGATCCTGGATGCGCCTGTCCCTTCATGGGATGATCCTGGATGCACCTGTCCCTTCATGGGATGATCCTGGATGCACCTGTCCCTTCATGGGATGATCTTGGATGAACTACTCCCTTCAGGGGATGATCCTGGATGCGCCTGTCCCTTCATGGGATGATCCTGGATGCATCGCCCCCTTCATGGGATGATCCTGGATGCACCTGTCCTTTCATGGGATGATCCTGGATGCACTACTCCCTTCATGGGATGATCTTGGATGCACCAGTCCCTTCATGGGATGATCTTGGATGCACCTGTCCCTTCATGGGATGATCTTGGATGCACCTGTCCCTTCATGGGATGATCCTAAATGCACCTGTCCCTTCATGGGATGATCCTAAATGCACTACTCCCTTCAGGGGATGATTCTGGATGCATCAGTCCCTTCATGGGATGATCCTGGATGCACCTATCCCTTCATGGGATGATCTTGGATGCACCTGTCCCTTCATGGGATGATCCTGGATGCACTACTCCCTTAAGGGGATGATCCTGGATGCACTACTCCCTTCATGGGATGATCTTGGATGCACCTATCCCTTCATTGGATGATCCTGGATGCTCCGGTCCCTTCATGGGATGATCCTGGATGCACTACTCCCTTCAGGGGATGATCCTGGATGCACTACTCCCTTCAGGGGATGATCCTGGATGCATCGGCCTCTTCATGGGATGATCATAGATGCACTACTCCCTTTAGGGGATGATCCTGGATGCACTACAGGGGATGATCCTGGATGCACTACTCTCTTCAGGGGATGATCCTGGATGCACTACTCTCTTCAGGGGATGATCCTGGATGCACTACTCCCTTCGGGGGATGATCCTGGATGCGCCTGTCCCTTCATGGGATGATCCTGGATGCACCTGTCCCTTCATGGGATGATCCTGGATGCACCTGTCCCTTCATGGGATGATCTTGGATGAACTACTCCCTTCAGGGGATGATCCTGGATGCGCCTGTCCCTTCATGGGATGATCCTGGATGCATCGCCCCCTTCATGGGATGATCATGGATGCACTACTCCCTTCAGGGGATGGTCCTGGATGCACCAGTCCCTTCATGGGATGATCTTGGATGCACCAGTCCCTTCATGGGATGATCTTGGATACACCTGTCCCTTCATGGGATGATCCTTGATGCATCGGTCCCTTCATGGGATGATCCTGGATGCACTACTCCCTTCATGGGATGATCCTGTATGCATCGGTCCCTTCATTGGAAGATCATGGATGCACTACTCCCTTCAGGGGATGATCCTGGCTGCACCGGTCCCTTCATGGGATGATCCTGGCTGCACCTGTCCCTTCAGGGGATGATCCTGGCTGCACCTGTCCCTTCAGGGGATGATCCTTGATGCACTACTCCCTTCAGGGGATGATCTGGATGCACTACTTCCTTCAGGGGAATATCCTCGATACACCTGTCCCTTCATGGGATGATCCGGGATGCAGCGGTCCCTTCATGGGATGATCCTGGATGCACTACTCCCTTCATGGGATGATCCTATATGCACCTGTCCCTTCATGGAATGATCGTGGATGCACTACTTCCTTCAGGGGATGATCCTGGATGCACCGGTCCCTTCATGGGATGATCCTGGATGCACCGGTCCCTTCATGGGATGATCCTGGATGCACCTCTGTCTCTTCATGGGATTATCCTGGATGCAGCGGTTTCTTCATGGGATGATCCTGGATGCACTACTCCCTTCCGGGGATGATCCTGGATGCACCTGTCCCTTCATGGGATGATCCTGGATGCACCTGTCCCTTCAGGGGATGATCCTGTATGCACTACTCCCTTAAGGGGATGATCCTGTATGCACTACTCCCTTAAGGGGATGATCCTGTATGCACTACTCCCTTAAGGGGATGATCCTGGATGCATCGGTCCCTTCATGGGATGATCCTGGATGCACTACTCCCTTCAGGGGATGATCCTGGATGCACCGGTCCTTTCATGGGATGATCCTGGATGCACTACTCCATGGCATGATCTTGGATGTACCTGTCCCTTCATGGGATGATCCTGGATGCACCTTTCTCTTCATGGGATGATCCTGGATGCACCTTTCTCTTCATGGGATTATCCTGGATGCAGCGGTCTCTTCATGGGATGATCCTGGATGCACTACTCCCTTCATGGGATGATCCTGGATGCACTACTCCCTTCAGGGGATGATCCTGGATGCACTAATCCCTTCAAGGGATGATCCTGGATACACCTGTCCCTTCATGGGATGATCCTGGATGCATCGGTCCCTTCATGGGATGATCCTGGATGCACTACTCCCTTCATGGGATGATCCTGGATGCATCGGTCTCTTCATTGGAAGATCATGGATCCACTATTCCCTTCAGGGGATGATCCTGGATGCACTACTCCCTTCAGGGGATGGTCCTGGATGCACCAGTCCCTTCATGGGATGATCTTGGATGCACCAGTCCCTTCATGGGATGATCTTGGATACACCTGTCCCTTCATGGGATGATCCTTGATGCATCGGTCCCTTCATGGGATGATCCTGGATGCACTACTCCCTTCATGGGATGATCCTGTATGCATCGGTCCCTTCATTGGAAGATCATGGATGCACTACTCCCTTAAGGGGATGATCCTGGCTGCACCGGTCCCTTCAGGGGATGATCCTGGCTGCACCTGTCCCTTCAGGGGATGATCCTGGCTGCACCTGTCCCTACAGGGGATGATCCTTGATGCACTACTCCCTTCAGGGGATGATCTGGATGCACTACTTCCTTCAGGGGAATATCCTCGATACACCTGTCCCTTCATGGGATGATCCGGGATGCAGCGGTCCCTTCATGGGATGGTCCTGGATGCACTACTCCCTTCATGGGATGATCCTATATGCACCTGTCCCTTCATGGAATGATCGTGGATGCACTACTTCCTTCAGGGGATGATCCTGGATGCACTACTCCCTTCAGGGGATGATCCTGGATGCACTACTCCCTTCAGGGGATGGTCCTGGATGCACCAGTCCCTTCATGGGATGATCTTGGATGCACCAGTCCCTTCATGGGATGATCTTGGATACACCTGTCCCTTCATGGGATGATCCTAAATGCACTACTCCCTTCAGGGGATGATTCTGGATGCATCAGTCCCTTCATGGGATGATCCTGGATGCACCTGTCCCTTCATGGGATGATCCTGGATGCACCTGTCCCTTCATGGGATGATCTTGGATGCACCTGTCCCTTCAGGGGATGATCCTGGATGCACTACTCCCTTCATGGGATGATCTTGGATGCACCTATCTTTTCATTGGATGATCCTGGATGCACCGGTCCCTTCATGGGATGATCCTGGATGCACTACTCCCTTCAGGGGATGATCCTGGATGCACTACTCCCTTCAGGGGATGATCCTGGATGCATCGGCCTCTTCATGGGATGATCATAGATGCACTACTCCCTTTAGGGGATGATCCTGGATGCACTACAGGGGATGATCCTGGATGCACTACTCTCTTCAGGGGATGATCCTGGATGCACTACTCCCTTCGGGGGATGATCCTGGATGCGCCTGTCCCTTCATGGGATGATCCTGGATGCACCTGTCCCTTCATGGGATGATCCTGGATGCACCTGTCCCTTCATGGGATGATCTTGGATGAACTACTCCCTTCAGGGGATGATCCTGGATGCGCCTGTCCCTTCATGGGATGATCCTGGATGCATCGCCCCCTTCATGGGATGATCCTGGATGCACCTGTCCTTTCATGGGATGATCCTGGATGCACTACTCCCTTCATGGGATGATCTTGGATGCACCAGTCCCTTCATGGGATGATCTTGGATGCACCTGTCCCTTCATGGGATGATCTTGGATGCACCTGTCCCTTCATGGGATGATCCTAAATGCACCTGTCCCTTCATGGGATGATCCTAAATGCACTACTCCCTTCAGGGGATGATTCTGGATGCATCAGTCCCTTCATGGGATGATCCTGGATGCACCTGTCCCTTCATGGGATGATCCTGGATGCACCTGTCCCTTCAGGGGATGATCCTGTATGCACTACTCCCTTAAGGGGATGATCCTGTATGCACTACTCCCTTAAGGGGATGATCCTGTATGCACTACTCCCTTAAGGGGATGATCCTGGATGCATCGGTCCCTTCATGGGATGATCCTGGATGCACTACTCCCTTCAGGGGATGATCCTGGATGCACCGGTCCTTTCATGGGATGATCCTGGATGCACTACTCCATGGCATGATCTTGGATGTACCTGTCCCTTCATGGGATGATCCTGGATGCACCTTTCTCTTCATGGGATGATCCTGGATGCACCTTTCTCTTCATGGGATTATCCTGGATGCAGCGGTCTCTTCATGGGATGATCCTGGATGCACTACTCCCTTCATGGGATGATCCTGGATGCACTACTCCCTTCAGGGGATGATCCTGGATGCACTAATCCCTTCAAGGGATGATCCTGGATACACCTGTCCCTTCATGGGATGATCCTGGATGCATCGGTCCCTTCATGGGATGATCCTGGATGCACTACTCCCTTCATGGGATGATCCTGGATGCATCGGTCCCTTCATTGGAAGATCATGGATCCACTATTCCCTTCAGGGGATGATCCTGGATGCACTACTCCCTTCAGGGGATGGTCCTGGATGCACCAGTCCCTTCATGGGATGATCTTGGATGCACCAGTCCCTTCATGGGATGATCTTGGATACACCTGTCCCTTCATGGGATGATCCTAAATGCACCTGTCCCTTCATGGGATGATCCTAAATGCACCTGTCCCTTCATGGGATGATCCTAAATGCACTACTCCCTTCAGGGGATGATTCTGGATGCATCAGTCCCTTCATGGGATGATCCTGGATGCACCTGTCCCTTCATGGGATGATCTTGGATGCACCTGTCCCTTCATGGGATGATCCTGAATGCACTACTCCCTTAAGGGGATGATCCTGGATGCACTACTCCCTTCATGGGATGATCTTGGATGCACCTATCCCTTCATTGGATGATCCTGGATGCACCGGTCCCTTCATGGGATGATCCTGGATGCACTACTCCCTTCAGGGGATGATCCTGGATGCACTACTCCCTTCAGGGGATGATCCTGGATGCATCGGCCTCTTCATGGGATGATCATAGATGCACTACTCCCTTTAGGGGATGATCCTGGATGCACTACAGGGGATGATCCTGGATGCACTACTCTCTTCAGGGGATGATCCTGGATGCACTACTCCCTTCAGGGGATGATCCTGGATGCGCCTGTCCCTTCATGGGATGATCCTGGATGCACCTGTCCCTTCATGGGATGATCCTGGATGCACCTGTCCCTTCATGGGATGATCTTGGATGAACTACTCCCTTCAGGGGATGATCCTGGATGCGCCTGTCCCTTCATGGGATGATCCTGGATGCATCGCCCCCTTCATGGGATGATCATGGATGCACTACTCCCTTCAGGGGATGGTCCTGGATGCACCAGTCCCTTCATGGGATGATCTTGGATGCACCAGTCCCTTCATGGGATGATCTTGGATACACCTGTCCCTTCATGGGATGATCCTTGATGCATCGGTCCCTTCATGGGATGATCTTGGATGCACCTATCCCTTCATTGGATGATCCTGGATGCACCGGTCCCTTCATGGGATGATCCTGGATGCACTACTCCCTTCAGGGGATGATCCTGGATGCACTACTCCCTTCAGGGGATGATCCTGGATGCATCGGCCTCTTCATGGGATGATCATAGATGCACTACTCCCTTTAGGGGATGATCCTGGATGCACTACAGGGGATGATCCTGGATGCACTACTCTCTTCAGGGGATGATCCTGGATGCACTACTCCCTTCGGGGGATGATCCTGGATGCGCCTGTCCCTTCATGGGATGATCCTGGATGCACCTGTCCCTTCATGGGATGATCCTGGATGCACCTGTCCCTTCATGGGATGATCTTGGATGAACTACTCCCTTCAGGGGATGATCCTGGATGCGCCTGTCCCTTCATGGGATGATCCTGGATGCATCGCCCCCTTCATGGGATGATCCTGGATGCACCTGTCCTTTCATGGGATGATCCTGGATGCACTACTCCCTTCATGGGATGATCTTGGATGCACCAGTCCCTTCATGGGATGATCTTGGATGCACCTGTCCCTTCATGGGATGATCTTGGATGCACCTGTCCCTTCATGGGATGATCCTAAATGCACCTGTCCCTTCATGGGATGATCCTAAATGCACTACTCCCTTCAGGGGATGATTCTGGATGCATCAGTCCCTTCATGGGATGATCCTGGATGCACCTGTCCCTTCATGGGATGATCTTGGATGCACCTGTCCCTTCATGGGATGATCCTGGATGCACTACTCCCTTAAGGGGATGATCCTGGATGCACTACTCCCTTAAGGGGATGATCCTGGATGCACTACTCCCTTCATGGGATGATCTTGGATGCACCTATCCCTTCATTGGATGATCCTGGATGCTCCGGTCCCTTCATGGGATGATCCTGGATGCACTACTCCCTTCAGGGGATGATCCTGGATGCACTACTCCCTTCAGGGGATGATCCTGGATGCATCGGCCTCTTCATGGGATGATCATAGATGCACTACTCCCTTTAGGGGATGATCCTGGATGCACTACAGGGGATGATCCTGGATGCACTACTCTCTTCAGGGGATGATCCTGGATGCACTACTCCCTTCGGGGGATGATCCTGGATGCGCCTGTCCCTTCATGGGATGATCCTGGATGCACCTGTCCCTTCATGGGATGATCCTGGATGCACCTGTCCCTTCATGGGATGATCTTGGATGAACTACTCCCTTCAGGGGATGATCCTGGATGCGCCTGTCCCTTCATGGGATGATCCTGGATGCATCGCCCCCTTCATGGGATGATCATGGATGCACTACTCCCTTCAGGGGATGGTCCTGGATGCACCAGTCCCTTCATGGGATGATCTTGGATGCACCAGTCCCTTCATGGGATGATCTTGGATACACCTGTCCCTTCATGGGATGATCCTTGATGCATCGGTCCCTTCATGGGATGATCTTGGATGCACCGGTCCCTTCATGGGATGATCCTGGATGCACTACTCCCTTCAGGGGATGATCCTGGATGCACTACTCCCTTCAGGGGATGATCCTGGATGCATCGGCCTCTTCATGGGATGATCATAGATGCACTACTCCCTTTAGGGGATGATCCTGGATGCACTACAGGGGATGATCCTGGATGCACTACTCTCTTCAGGGGATGATCCTGGATGCACTACTCCCTTCGGGGGATGATCCTGGATGCGCCTGTCCCTTCATGGGATGATCCTTAATGTACCTGTCCCTTCAGGGGATGATCCTGGATGCACTACTCCCTTCAGGGGATGATCCTGGATGTGCCTGTCCCTTCATGGGATGATCCTGGATGCATCGCCCCCTTCATGGGATGATCATGGATGCACTACTCCCTTCAGGGGATGATCCTGGATGCACCGGTCCCTTCATGGGATGATCCTGGATGCACTACTCCCTTCAGGGGATTATCCTGGATGCAGCGGTCCCTTCATGGGATGATCTTGGATGCACCGGTCCCTTCATGGGATGATCTTGAATGTACCTGTCCCTTCAGGGGATGATCCTGGATGCACTACTCCCTTCAGGGGATGATCCTGGATGCATCAGCCACTTCATGGAATGATCATGGATGCACTACTCCCTTCAGGGGATGATCCTGGATGCACTACTCCCTTCAGGGGATGATCCTGGATGCACTACTCCCTTCAGGGGATGATCCTGGATGCGCCTGTCCCTTCATGGGATGATCCTGGATGCATCGCCCCCTTCATGGGATGATCATGGATGCACTACTCCCTTCAGGGGATGATCATGGATGCACCACTCCCTTCAGGGGATGATCATGGATGCACTACTCCCTTCAGGGGATGATCCAGGATGCACCTATCTTTTCATGGGATGATCCTGGATGCACTCCACCCTTCATGGGATGATCCTGGATGCACCTGTCCCATCAGGGGATGATCCTGGATGCACTACTCCCTTCAGGGGATGATCCTGGATGCATCGGCCCCTTCAGGGGATGATCATGGATGCACTACTCCCTTCAGGGGATGATCATGGATACACTACTCCCTTCAGGGGATGATCCAGGATGCACCTGTCTGTAATTCCATTTCCGCAACCCAATCTTAATTTATCCACATATTTTTGCACACAGCACTTCCACTAATTTCTTTGCACTGCTAGTCAGTTTACCCCCTGATACTACTTTCCTTTCATCATATCTCTGTATCCTTCATAGATGTTAGTCTACAATCTACCTAATCCATAGTGGATACGCATCCACTTTCTTCGGGTGAAGGATCCCAAATGATGTAGGGCGGTACAGGATGGGTATCTGATGGGAACACAATTTTTTCACCACGAATTACTTGGATTTCGTGATTGTATCCTGATGTGAATGCACAGTTCCTATAGATAGCTTTATTCATTTCTGACCCACTGCTGTTATGTGTTTTTTATAGTAGCCAGGGATTGTAGCAATGATAGGTAAAAAAAAATTCCCCTAAACACCCTCCTTATTGTTTAAACATGATCCTGGATGCACCTGTCCCTTCAGGGGATGTTCCTGGATGCACTACTCCCTTCAGGGGATGATCCAGGATGCGCCTGTCCCTTCATGGGATGATCCTGGATGCACCTGTCCCTTCATGGGATGATCCTGGATGCACCGGTCCCTTCATGGGATGATCCTGGATACACCGGTCCCTTCATGGGATGATTCTGGATGCACAGGTCCCTTCTTGGGATGATTCTGGATGCACCTGTCCCTTCAGGGGATGATTCTGGATGCACCTGTCCCTTCATGGGATGATCTTGGATGCACCTGTCCCTTCATGGGATGATCTTGATGCACCTGTCCCTTCATGGGATGATCTTGGATGCACCTGTCCCTTCATGGGATGATCCTGGATGCACTACTCCCTTAAGGGGATGATCCTGGATGCACTACTCCCTTCATGGGATGTTGGATGTACCTGTCCCTTCATGGGATGATCCTGGATGCACTACTCCCTTCAGGGGAAGATTCTGGATTCACCTGTCCCTTCAGGGGATGATTCTGGATGCACCTGTCCCTTCAAGGGATGATCTTGGATGCACCTGTCCCTTAATGGGATGATCCTGGATGCACCTGTCCCTTAGTGGGATGATCCTGGATGCACCCTTCCCTTCATGGGATGATTCTGGATGCACCTGTCCCTTCAGGGGATGATCCTGGATGTTCCGGTCCCTTCATGGGATGATCCTGGATACACCGGTCCCTTCATGGGATGATTCTGGATGCACAGGTCCCTTCATGGGATGATTCTGGATGCACCTGTCCCTTCAGGGGATGATTCTGGATGCACCTGTCCCTTCATGGGATGATCTTGGATGCACCTGTCCCTTCATGGGATGATCTTGATGCACCTGTCCATTCATGGGATGATCTTGGATGCACCTGTCCCTTCATGGGATGATCTTGGATGCACCTGTCCCTTCATGGGATGATCCTGGATGCACTACTCCCTTAAGGGGATGATCCTGGATGCACTACTCCCTTCATGGGATGTTGGATGTACCTGTCCCTTCATGGGATGATCCTGGATGCACTACTCCCTTCAGGGGATGATTCTGGATGCGCCTGTCCCTTCATGGGATGATCCTGGATGCACAGGTCCCTTCATGGGATGATCCTGGATACACCGGTCCCTTCATGGGATGATTCTGGATGCACAGGTCCCTTCATGGGATGATTCTGGATGCACCTGTCCCTTCAGGGGATGATTCTGGATGCACCTGTCCCTTCATGGGATGATCTTGGATGCACCTGTCCCTTCATGGGATGATCTTGATGCACCTGTCCCTTCATGGGATGATCTTGGATGCACCTGTCCCTTCATGGGATGATCCTGGATGCACTACTCCCTTAAGGGGATGATCCTGGATGCACTACTCCCTTCATGGGATGTTGGATGTACCTGTCCCTTCATGGGATGATCCTGGATGCACTACTCCCTTCAGGGGATGTTTCTGGATTCACCTGTCCCTTCAGGGGATGATTCTGGATGCACCTGTCCCTTCAAGGGATGATCTTGGATGCACCTGTCCCTTAATGGGATGATCCTGGATGCACCTGTCCCTTAGTGGGATGATCCTGGATGCACCCGTCCCTTCATGGGATGATCCTGGATGCACCGGTCCCTTCATGAGATGATCCTGGATAGACTACTCCCTTCAGGGGATAATCCTGGATGCACTGGTCCCTACATGGGATGATCATGGATGCACTACTCCCTTCAGGGGATGATCCTGGATGCACCGGTCCCTTCATGGGATGATCCTGGATGCACTACTCCCTTCAGGGGATTATCCTGGATGCAGCGGTCCCTTCATGGGATGATCCTGGATGCACCTGTCCCTTCATGGGATGATCTTGAATGTACCTGTCCCTTCAGGGGATGATCCTGGATGCACTACTCCCTTCAGGGGATGATCCTGGATGCATCAGCCACTTCATGGGATGATCATGGATGCACTACTCCCTTCAGGGGATGATCCTGGATGCACTACTCCCTTCAGGGGGTGATCCTGGATGCGCCTGTCCCTTCATGGGATGATCTTGGATGCACCTGTCCCTTCATGGGATGATCCTGGATGCACTACTCCCTTAAGGGGATGATCCTGGATGCACTACTCCCTTCATGGGATGTTAGATGTACCTGTCCCTTCATGGGATGATCCTGGATGCACTACTCCCTTCAGGGGATGATTCTGGATTCACCTGTCCCTTCAGGGGATGATTCTGGATTCACCTGTCCCTTCAGGGGATGATTCTGGATGCACCTGTCCCTTCAAGGGATGATCTTGGGTGCACCTGTCCCTTAATGGGATGATCCTGGATGCACCTGTCCCTTAGTGGGATGATCCTGGATGCACCCGTCCCTTCATGGGATGATCCTGGATGCACCGGTCCCTTCATGAGATGATCCTGGATAGACTACTCCCTTCAGGGGATAATCCTGGATGCACTGGTCCCTTCATGGGATGATCATGGATGCACTACTCCCTTCAGGGGATGATCCTGGATGCACCGGTCCCTTCATGGGATGATCCTGGATGCACTACTCCCTTCAGGGGATTATCCTGGATGCAGCGGTCCCTTCATGGGATGATCTTGGATGCACCTGTCCCTTCATGGGATGATCTTGAATGTACCTGTCCCTTCAGGGGATGATCCTGGATGCACCGGTCCCTTCATGGGATGATCCTGGATACACCGGTCCCTTCATGGGATGATTCTGGATGCACAGGTCCCTTCATGGGATGATTCTGGATGCACCTGTCCCTTCAGGGGATGATTCTGGATGCACCTGTCCCTTCATGGGATGATCTTGGATGCACCTGTCCCTTCATGGGATGATCTTGATGCACCTGTCCCTTCATGGGATGATCTTGGATGCACCTGTCCCTTCATGGGATGATCCTGGATGCACTACTCCCTTAAGGGGATTATCCTGGATGCACTACTCCCTTCATGGGATGTTGGATGTACCTGTCCCTTCATGGGATGATCCTGGATGCACTACTCCCTTCAGGGGATGATCCTGAATGCATCAGCCACTTCATGGGATGATCATGGATGCACTACTCCCTTCAGGGGATGATCCTGGATGCACTACTCCCTTCAGGGGGTGATCCTGGATGCGCCTGTCCCTTCATGGGATGATCCTGGATGCACCTGTCCCTTCATGGGATGATCCTGGATGCACTACTCCCTTCATGGGATGTTGGATGTACCTGTCCCTTCATGGGATGATCCTGGATGCACTACTCCCTTCAGGGGATGATCCTGGATGCACTACTCCCTTAGTGGGATGATCCTGGATGCACCCGTCCCTTCATGGGATGATCCTGGATGCACCGGTCCCTTCATGAGATGATCCTGGATAGACTACTCCCTTCAGGGGATAATCCTGGATGCACTGGTCCCTTCATGGGATGATCATGGATGCACTACTCCCTTCAGGGGATGATCCTGGATGCACCGGTCCCTTCATGGGATGATCCTGGATGCACTACTCCCTTCAGGGGATGATCCTGGATGCACCTGTCCCTTCATGGGATGATCCTGAATGCACTGCTCCCTTCAGGGGATGATCCTGGATGCACCTGTCCCTTCATGGGATGATCCTGAATGCACTGCTCCCTTCAGGGGATGATCCTGGATGCACCTGTCCCTTCATGGGATGATCCTGAATGTACCTGTCCCTTCAGGGGATGATCCTGGATGCACTACTCCCTTCAGGGGATGATCCTGGATGCACTACTCCCTTCAGGGGATGATCCTGGATGCACTACTCCCTTCATGGGATGATCTTGGATGCACCTGTCCCTTCATGGGATGATCCTGGATGCACCTGTCCATTCATGGGATGATCTTGAATGTACCTGTCCCTTCAGGGGATGATCCTGGATGCACTACTCCCTTCAGGGGATGATCCTGGATGCACTACTCCCTTCATGGGATGATCCTGGATGCACCTGTCCCTTCAGGGGATGATCCTGAATGCACTGCTCCCTTCAGTGGATGATCCTGGATGCACCACTCCCTTCATGGGATGATCTTGGATGCACCGGTCCCTTCATGGGATGATTTTGGATGCACCGGTCCCTTCATGGGATGATCCTGGATGCACTACTCCCTTCAGGGGATTATCCTGGATGCAGCGGTCCCTTCATGGGATGATCTTGGATGCACCGGTCCCTTCATGGGATGATCTTGAATGTACCTGTCCCTTCAGGGGATGATCCTGGATGCACTACTCCCTTCAGGGGATGATCCTGGATGCATCAGCCACTTCAGGGGATGATCCTGGATGCACTACTCCCTTCAGGGGATGATCCTGGATGCACTACTCCCTTCAGGGGATGATCCTGGATGCGCCTGTCCCTTCATGGGATGATCCTGGATGCATCGCCCCCTTCATGGGATGATCATGGATGCACTACTCCTTTCAGGGGATGATCATGGATGCACTACTCCCTTCAGGGGATGATCCAGGATGCACCTATCTTTTCATGGGATGATCCTGGATGCACTCCACCCTTCATGGGATGATCCTGGATGCACCTGTCCCATCAGGGGATGATCCTGGATGCACTACTCCCTTCAGGGGATGATCCTGGATGCATCGGCCCCTTCAGGGGATGATCATGGATGCACTACTCCCTTCAGGGGATGATCATGGATACACTACTCCCTTCAGGGGATGATCCAGGATGCACCTGTCTGTAATTCCATTTCCGCAACCCAATCTTAATTTATCCACATATTTTTGCACACAGCACTTCCACTAATTTCTTTGCACTGCTAGTCAGTTTACCCCCTGATACTACTTTCCTTTCATCATATCTCTGTATCCTTCATAGATGTTAGTCTACAATCTACCTAATCCATAGTGGATACGCATCCACTTCCTTCGGGTGAAGGATCCCAAATGATGTAGGGCGGTACAGGATGGGTATCTGATGGGAACACAATTTTTTCACCACGAATTACTTGGATTTCGTGATTGTATCCTGATGTGAATGCACAGTTCCTATAGATAGCTTTATTCATTTCTGACCCACTGCTGTTATGTGTTTTTTATAGTAGCCAGGGATTGTAGCAATGATAGGTAAAAAAAAATTCCCCTAAACACCCTCCTTATTGTTTAAACATGATCCTGGATGCACCTGTCCCTTCAGGGGATGTTCCTGGATGCACTACTCCCTTCAGGGGATGATCCTGGATGCATTACAGTGGATGATCCTAGATGCACTACTCCCTTCAGGGGATGATCCAGGATGCGCCTGTCCCTTCATGGGATGATCCTGGATGCACCTGTCCCTTCATGGGATGATCCTGGATGCACCGGTCCCTTCATGGGATGATCCTGGATACACCGGTCCCTTCATGGGATGATTCTGGATGCACAGGTCCCTTCATGGGATGATTCTGGATGCACCTGTCCCTTCAGGGGATGATTCTGGATGCACCTGTCCCTTCATGGGATGATCTTGGATGCACCTGTCCCTTCATGGGATGATCTTGATGCACCTGTCCCTTCATGGGATGATCTTGGATGCACCTGTCCCTTCATGGGATGATCCTGGATGCACTACTCCCTTAAGGGGATGATCCTGGATGCACTACTCCCTTCATGGGATGTTGGATGCACCTGTCCCTTCATGGGATGATCCTGGATGCACTACTCCCTTCAGGGGATGATTCTGGATTCACCTGTCCCTTCAGGGGATGGTTCTGGATGCACCTGTCCCTTCAAGGGATGATCTTGGATGCACCTGTCCCTTAATGGGATGATCCTGGATGCACCTGTCCCTTAGTGGGATGATCCTGGATGCACCCTTCCTTTCATGGGATGATTCTGGATGCACCTGTCCCTTCAGGGGATGATCCTGGATGCACCGGTCCCTTCATGGGATGATCCTGGATACACCGGTCCCTTCATGGGATGATTCTGGATGCACAGGTCCCTTCATGGGATGATTCTGGATGCACCTGTCCCTTCAGGGGATGATTCTGGATGCACCTGTCCCTTCATGGGATGATCTTGGATGCACCTGTCCCTTCATGGGATGATCTTGATGCACCTGTCCCTTCATGGGATGATCTTGGATGCACCTGTCCCTTCATGGGATGATCTTGGATGCACCTGTCCCTTCATGGGATGATCCTGGATGCACTACTCCCTTAAGGGGATGATCCTGGATGCACTACTCCCTTCATGGGATGTTGGATGTACCTGTCCCTTCATGGGATGATCCTGGATGCACTACTCCCTTCAGGGGATGATTCTGGATGCGCCTGTCCCTTCATGGGATGATCCTGGATGCACAGGTCCCTTCATGGGATGATCCTGGATACACCGGTCCCTTCATGGGATGATTCTGGATGCACAGGTCCCTTCATGGGATGATTCTGGATGCACCTGTCCCTTCAGGGGATGATTCTGGATGCACCTGTCCCTTCATGGGATGATCTTGGATGCACCTGTCCCTTCATGGGATGATCTTGATGCACCTGTCCCTTCATGGGATGATCTTGGATGCACCTGTCCCTTCATGGGATGATCCTGGATGCACTACTCCCTTAAGGGGATGATCCTGGATGCACTACTCCCTTCATGGGATGTTGGATGTACCTGTCCCTTCATGGGATGATCCTGGATGCACTACTCCCTTCAGGGGATGTTTCTGGATTCACCTGTCCCTTCAGGGGATGATTCTGGATGCACCTGTCCCTTCAAGGGATGATCTTGGATGCACCTGTCCCTTAATGGGATGATCCTGGATGCACCTGTCCCTTAGTGGGATGATCCTGGATGCACCCGTCCCTTCATGGGATGATCCTGGATGCACCGGTCCCTTCATGAGATGATCCTGGATAGACTACTCCCTTCAGGGGATAATCCTGGATGCACTGGTCCCTACATGGGATGATCATGGATGCACTACTCCCTTCAGGGGATGATCCTGGATGCACCCGTCCCTTCATGGGATGATCCTGGATGCACCGGTCCCTTCATGAGATGATCCTGGATGCACTACTCCCTTCTGGGGATAATCCTGGATGCACTGGTCCCTTCATGGGATGATCATGGATGCACTACTCCCTTCAGGGGATGATCCTGGATGCACCGGTCCCTTCGTGGGATGATCCTGGATGCACTACTCCCTTCAGGGGTTTATCCTGGATGCAGCGGTCCCTTCATGGGATGATCTTGGATGCACCGGTCCCTTCATGGGATGATCTTGAATGTACCTGTCCCTTCAGGGGATGATCCTGGATGCACTACTCCCTTCAGGGGATGATCCTGGATGCACTACTCCCTTCAGGGGATGATCCTGGATGCATCAGCCACTTCATGGGATGATCCTGGATGCACTACTCCCTTCAGGGGATGATCCTGGATGTACTACTCCCTTCAGGGGATGATCCTGGATGCGCCTGTCCCTTCAGGGGATGATCCTGGATGCACCTGTCCCTTCAGGGGATGATCCTGGATGCACTACTCCCTTCAGGGGATGATCCTGGATGCACTACAGGGGATGATCCTGGATGCACTACAGAGAATGATCCTGGATGCACTACTCCCTTCAGGGCATGATCCTGGATGCACTACAGGGGATGATCCTGGATGCACTACTCTCTTCAGGGGATGATCCTGGATGCACTACAGGGGATGATCCTGGATGCACTACTCCCTTCATGGGATGATCCTGGATGCGCCTGTCCCTTCATGGGATGATCCTGGATGCGCCTGTCCCTTCATGGGATGATCCTGGATGCACCTGTCCCTTCATGGGATGATCCTGGATGCACTACTCCCTTAAGGGGATGATCCTGGATGCACTACTCCCTTCATGGGATGATCTTGGATGCACCTGTCCCTTCATGGGATGATCTTGGATGCACCTGTCCCTTCATGGGATGATCTTGGATGCACCTGTCCCTTCATGGGATGATCTTGGATGCACCTGTCCCTTCATGGGATGATCCTGGATGCACTACTCCCTTAAGGGGATGATCCTGGATGCACTACTCCCTTCATGGGATGTTGGATGTACCTGTCCCTTCATGGGATGATCCTGGATGCACTACTCCCTTCAGGGGATGATTCTGGATGCACCTGTCCCTTCAGGGGATGATTCTGGGTGCACCTGTCCCTTCATGGGATGATCTTGGATGCACCTGTCCCTTCATGGGATGATCTTGGATGCACCTGTCCCTTCATGGGATGATCTTGGATGCACCTGTCCCTTCATGGGATGATCCTGGATGCACTACTCCCTTAAGGGTATGATCCTGGATGCACTACTCCCTTAAGGGTATGATCCTGGATGCACTACTCCCTTCATGGGATGATCTTGGATGCACCTGTCCCTTCATGGGATGATCCTGGATGCACTACTCCCTTCAGGGGATGATCCTGGATGCACCTGTCCCTTCATGGGATGATCCTGGATGCACTACTCCCTTCAGGGGATGATCCTGGATGCACCTGTCCCTTCATGGGATGATCCTGAATGCACTGCTCCCTTCAGGGGATGATCCTGGATGCACCACTCCCTTCATGGGATGATCTTGGATGCACCGGTCCCTTCATGGGATGATCTTGGATGCACCAGTCCCTTCATGGGATGATTTTGGATGCACCTGTCCCTTAATGGGATGATGCTGGATGCACCTGTCCCTTAATGGGATGATCCTGGATGCACCCGTCCCTTCATGGGATGATCCTGGATGCACCGGTCCCTTCATGAGATGATCCTGGATGCACTACTCCCTTCAGGGATAATCCTGGATGCACTGGTCCCTTCATGGGATGATCATGGATACACTACTCCCTTCAAGGGATGATCCTGGATGCACCAGTCCCTTCATGGGATGATCCTGGATGCACTACTCCCTTCAGGGTTTTATCCTGGATGCAGCGGTCCCTTCATGGGATGATCTTGGATGCACCGGTCCCTTCATGGGATGATCTTGAATGTACCTGTCCCTTCAGGGGATGATCCTGGATGCACTACTCCCTTCAGGGGATGATCCTGGATGCATCAGCCACTTCATGGGATGATCATGGATGCACTACTCCCTTCAGGGGATGATCCTGGATGCACTACTCCCTTCAGGGGATGATCCTGGATGTGCCTGTCCCTTCATGGGATGATCCTGGATGCATCGCCCCCTTCATGGGATGATCATGGATGCACTACTCCCTTCAGGGGATGATCCTGGATGCACCGGTCCCTTCATGGGATGATCCTGGATGCACTACTCCCTTCAGGGGATTATCCTGGATGCAGCGGTCCCTTCATGGGATGATCTTGGATGCACCGGTCCCTTCATGGGATGATCTTGAATGTACCTGTCCCTTCAGGGGATGATCCTGGATGCACTACTCCCTTCAGGGGATGATCCTGGATGCATCAGCCACTTCATGGAATGATCATGGATGCACTACTCCCTTCAGGGGATGATCCTGGATGCACTACTCCCTTCAGGGGATGATCCTGGATGCACTACTCCCTTCAGGGGATGATCCTGGATGCGCCTGTCCCTTCATGGGATGATCCTGGATGCATCGCCCCCTTCATGGGATGATCATGGATGCACTACTCCCTTCAGGGGATGATCATGGATGCACCACTCCCTTCAGGGGATGATCATGGATGCACTACTCCCTTCAGGGGATGATCCAGGATGCACCTATCTTTTCATGGGATGATCCTGGATGCACTCCACCCTTCATGGGATGATCCTGGATGCACCTGTCCCATCAGGGGATGATCCTGGATGCACTACTCCCTTCAGGGGATGATCCTGGATTCACCTGTCCCTTCATGGGATGATCTTGAATGTACCTGTCCCTTCAGGGGATGATCCTGGATGCACTACTCCCTTCAGGGGATGATCCTGGATGCATCAGCCACTTCATGGGATGATCCTGGATGCACTACTCCCTTCAGGGGATGATCCTGGATGCACTACTCCCTTCAGGGGATGATCCTGGATGCACTACTCCCTTAAGGGGATGATCCTGGATGCACTACTCCCTTCATGGGATGTTGGATGTACCTGTCCCTTCAGGGGATGATCCTGGATGCACCGGTCCCTTCATGGGATGATCCTGGATACACCGGTCCCTTCATGGGATGATTCTGGATGCACAGGTCCCTTCATGGGATGATTCTGGATGCACCTGTCCCTTCAGGGGATGATTCTGGATGCACCTGTCCCTTCATGGGATGATCTTGGATGCACCTGTCCCTTCATGGGATGATCTTGATGCACTTGTCCCTTCATGGGATGATCTTGGATGCACCTGTCCCTTCATGGGATGATCCTGGATGCACTACTCCCTTAAGGGGATGATCCTGGATGCACTACTCCCTTCATGGGATGTTGGATGTACCTGTCCCTTCATGGGATGATCCTGGATGCACTACTCCCTTCAGGGGATGATCCTGAATGCATCAGCCACTTCATGGGATGATCATGGATGCACTACTCCCTTCAGGGGATGATCCTGGATGCACTACTCCCTTCAGGGGGTGATCCTGGATGCGCCTGTCCCTTCATGGGATGATCCTGGATGCACCTGTCCCTTCATGGGATGATCCTGGATGCACTACTCCCTTCATGGGATGTTGGATGTACCTGTCCCTTCATGGGATGATCCTGGATGCACTACTCCCTTCAGGGGATGATTCTGGATTCACCTGTCCCTTCAGGGGATGATTCTGGATGCACCTGTCCCTTCAAGGGATGATCTTGGATGCACCTGTCCCTTAATGGGATGATCCTGGATGCACCTGTCCCTTAGTGGGATGATCCTGGATGCACCCGTCCCTTCATGGGATGATCCTGGATGCACCGGTCCCTTCATGAGATGATCCTGGATAGACTACTCCCTTCAGGGGATAATCCTGGATGCACTGGTCCCTTCATGGGATGATCATGGATGCACTACTCCCTTCAGAGGATGATCCTGGATGCACCGGTCCCTTCATGGGATGATCCTGGATGCACTACTCCCTTCAGGGGATGATCCTGGATGCACTACTCCCTTCAGGGGATGATCCTGGATGCACCTGTCCCTTCATGGGATGATCCTGAATGCACTGCTCCCTTCAGGGGATGATCCTGGATGCACCTGTCCCTTCATGGGATGATCCTGAATGCACTGCTCCCTTCAGGGGATGATCCTGGATGCACCTGTCCCTTCATGGGATGATTCTGGATGCACCTGTCCCTTCAGGGGATGATTCTGGATGCACCTGTCCCTTCATGGGATGATCTTGGATGCACCTGTCCCTTCATGGGATGATCTTGATGCACCTGTCCCTTCATGGGATGATCTTGGATGCACCTGTCCCTTCATGGGATGATCCTGGATGCACTACTCCCTTAAGGGGATGATCCTGGATGCACTACTCCCTTCATGGGATGTTGGATGCACCTGTCCCTTCATGGGATGATCCTGGATGCACTACTCCCTTCAGGGGATGATTCTGGATTCACCTGTCCCTTCAGGGGATGGTTCTGGATGCACCTGTCCCTTCAAGGGATGATCTTGGATGCACCTGTCCCTTAATGGGATGATCCTGGATGCACCTGTCCCTTAGTGGGATGATCCTGGATGCACCCTTCCTTTCATGGGATGATTCTGGATGCACCTGTCCCTTCAGGGGATGATCCTGGATGCACCGGTCCCTTCATGGGATGATCCTGGATACACCGGTCCCTTCATGGGATGATTCTGGATGCACAGGTCCCTTCATGGGATGATTCTGGATGCACCTGTCCCTTCATGGGATGATCTTGGATGCACCTGTCCCTTCATGGGATGATCTTGATGCACCTGTCCCTTCATGGGATGATCTTGGATGCACCTGTCCCTTCATGGGATGATCTTGGATGCACCTGTCCCTTCATGGGATGATCCTGGATGCACTACTCCCTTAAGGGGATGATCCTGGATGCACTACTCCCTTCATGGGATGTTGGATGTACCTGTCCCTTCATGGGATGATCCTGGATGCACTACTCCCTTCAGGGGATGATTCTGGATGCGCCTGTCCCTTCATGGGATGATCCTGGATGCACAGGTCCCTTCATGGGATGATCCTGGATACACCGGTCCCTTCATGGGATGATTCTGGATGCACAGGTCCCTTCATGGGATGATTCTGGATGCACCTGTCCCTTCAGGGGATGATTCTGGATGCACCTGTCCCTTCATGGGATGATCTTGGATGCACCTGTCCCTTCATGGGATGATCTTGATGCACCTGTCCCTTCATGGGATGATCTTGGATGCACCTGTCCCTTCATGGGATGATCCTGGATGCACTACTCCCTTAAGGGGATGATCCTGGATGCACTACTCCCTTCATGGGATGTTGGATGTACCTGTCCCTTCATGGGATGATCCTGGATGCACTACTCCCTTCAGGGGATGTTTCTGGATTCACCTGTCCCTTCAGGGGATGATTCTGGATGCACCTGTCCCTTCAAGGGATGATCTTGGATGCACCTGTCCCTTAATGGGATGATCCTGGATGCACCTGTCCCTTAGTGGGATGATCCTGGATGCACCCGTCCCTTCATGGGATGATCCTGGATGCACCGGTCCCTTCATGAGATGATCCTGGATAGACTACTCCCTTCAGGGGATAATCCTGGATGCACTGGTCCCTACATGGGATGATCATGGATGCACTACTCCCTTCAGGGGATGATCCTGGATGCACCCGTCCCTTCATGGGATGATCCTGGATGCACCGGTCCCTTCATGAGATGATCCTGGATGCACTACTCCCTTCTGGGGATAATCCTGGATGCACTGGTCCCTTCATGGGATGATCATGGATGCACTACTCCCTTCAGGGGATGATCCTGGATGCACCGGTCCCTTCGTGGGATGATCCTGGATGCACTACTCCCTTCAGGGGTTTATCCTGGATGCAGCGGTCCCTTCATGGGATGATCTTGGATGCACCGGTCCCTTCATGGGATGATCTTGAATGTACCTGTCCCTTCAGGGGATGATCCTGGATGCACTACTCCCTTCAGGGGATGATCCTGGATGCACTACTCCCTTCAGGGGATGATCCTGGATGCATCAGCCACTTCATGGGATGATCCTGGATGCACTACTCCCTTCAGGGGATGATCCTGGATGTACTACTCCCTTCAGGGGATGATCCTGGATGCGCCTGTCCCTTCAGGGGATGATCCTGGATGCACCTGTCCCTTCAGGGGATGATCCTGGATGCACTACTCCCTTCAGGGGATGATCCTGGATGCACTACAGGGGATGATCCTGGATGCACTACAGAGAATGATCCTGGATGCACTACTCCCTTCAGGGCATGATCCTGGATGCACTACAGGGGATGATCCTGGATGCACTACTCTCTTCAGGGGATGATCCTGGATGCACTACAGGGGATGATCCTGGATGCACTACTCCCTTCATGGGATGATCCTGGATGCGCCTGTCCCTTCATGGGATGATCCTGGATGCGCCTGTCCCTTCATGGGATGATCCTGGATGCACCTGTCCCTTCATGGGATGATCCTGGATGCACTACTCCCTTAAGGGGATGATCCTGGATGCACTACTCCCTTCATGGGATGATCTTGGATGCACCTGTCCCTTCATGGGATGATCTTGGATGCACCTGTCCCTTCATGGGATGATCTTGGATGCACCTGTCCCTTCATGGGATGATCTTGGATGCACCTGTCCCTTCATGGGATGATCCTGGATGCACTACTCCCTTAAGGGGATGATCCTGGATGCACTACTCCCTTCATGGGATGTTGGATGTACCTGTCCCTTCATGGGATGATCCTGGATGCACTACTCCCTTCAGGGGATGATTCTGGATGCACCTGTCCCTTCAGGGGATGATTCTGGGTGCACCTGTCCCTTCATGGGATGATCTTGGATGCACCTGTCCCTTCATGGGATGATCTTGGATGCACCTGTCCCTTCATGGGATGATCTTGGATGCACCTGTCCCTTCATGGGATGATCCTGGATGCACTACTCCCTTAAGGGTATGATCCTGGATGCACTACTCCCTTAAGGGTATGATCCTGGATGCACTACTCCCTTCATGGGATGATCTTGGATGCACCTGTCCCTTCATGGGATGATCCTGGATGCACTACTCCCTTCAGGGGATGATCCTGGATGCACCTGTCCCTTCATGGGATGATCCTGGATGCACTACTCCCTTCAGGGGATGATCCTGGATGCACCTGTCCCTTCATGGGATGATCCTGAATGCACTGCTCCCTTCAGGGGATGATCCTGGATGCACCACTCCCTTCATGGGATGATCTTGGATGCACCGGTCCCTTCATGGGATGATCTTGGATGCACCAGTCCCTTCATGGGATGATTTTGGATGCACCTGTCCCTTAATGGGATGATGCTGGATGCACCTGTCCCTTAATGGGATGATCCTGGATGCACCCGTCCCTTCATGGGATGATCCTGGATGCACCGGTCCCTTCATGAGATGATCCTGGATGCACTACTCCCTTCAGGGATAATCCTGGATGCACTGGTCCCTTCATGGGATGATCATGGATACACTACTCCCTTCAAGGGATGATCCTGGATGCACCAGTCCCTTCATGGGATGATCCTGGATGCACTACTCCCTTCAGGGTTTTATCCTGGATGCAGCGGTCCCTTCATGGGATGATCTTGGATGCACCGGTCCCTTCATGGGATGATCTTGAATGTACCTGTCCCTTCAGGGGATGATCCTGGATGCACTACTCCCTTCAGGGGATGATCCTGGATGCATCAGCCACTTCATGGGATGATCATGGATGCACTACTCCCTTCAGGGGATGATCCTGGATGCACTACTCCCTTCAGGGGATGATCCTGGATGTGCCTGTCCCTTCATGGGATGATCCTGGATGCATCGCCCCCTTCATGGGATGATCATGGATGCACTACTCCCTTCAGGGGATGATCCTGGATGCACCGGTCCCTTCATGGGATGATCCTGGATGCACTACTCCCTTCAGGGGATTATCCTGGATGCAGCGGTCCCTTCATGGGATGATCTTGGATGCACCGGTCCCTTCATGGGATGATCTTGAATGTACCTGTCCCTTCAGGGGATGATCCTGGATGCACTACTCCCTTCAGGGGATGATCCTGGATGCATCAGCCACTTCATGGAATGATCATGGATGCACTACTCCCTTCAGGGGATGATCCTGGATGCACTACTCCCTTCAGGGGATGATCCTGGATGCACTACTCCCTTCAGGGGATGATCCTGGATGCGCCTGTCCCTTCATGGGATGATCCTGATGCATCGCCCCCTTCATGGGATGATCATGGATGCACTACTCCCTTCAGGGGATGATCATGGATGCACCACTCCCTTCAGGGGATGATCATGGATGCACTACTCCCTTCAGGGGATGATCCAGGATGCACCTATCTTTTCATGGGATGATCCTGGATGCACTCCACCCTTCATGGGATGATCCTGGATGCACCTGTCCCATCAGGGGATGATCCTGGATGCACTACTCCCTTCAGGGGATGATCCTGGATTCACCTGTCCCTTCATGGGATGATCTTGAATGTACCTGTCCCTTCAGGGGATGATCCTGGATGCACTACTCCCTTCAGGGGATGATCCTGGATGCATCAGCCACTTCATGGGATGATCCTGGATGCACTACTCCCTTCAGGGGATGATCCTGGATGCACTACTCCCTTCAGGGGATGATCCTGGATGCACTACTCCCTTAAGGGGATGATCCTGGATGCACTACTCCCTTCATGGGATGTTGGATGTACCTGTCCCTTCAGGGGATGATCCTGGATGCACCGGTCCCTTCATGGGATGATCCTGGATACACCGGTCCCTTCATGGGATGATTCTGGATGCACAGGTCCCTTCATGGGATGATTCTGGATGCACCTGTCCCTTCAGGGGATGATTCTGGATGCACCTGTCCCTTCATGGGATGATCTTGGATGCACCTGTCCCTTCATGGGATGATCTTGATGCACCTGTCCCTTCATGGGATGATCTTGGATGCACCTGTCCCTTCATGGGATGATCCTGGATGCACTACTCCCTTAAGGGGATGATCCTGGATGCACTACTCCCTTCATGGGATGTTGGATGTACCTGTCCCTTCATGGGATGATCCTGGATGCACTACTCCCTTCAGGGGATGATCCTGAATGCATCAGCCACTTCATGGGATGATCATGGATGCACTACTCCCTTCAGGGGATGATCCTGGATGCACTACTCCCTTCAGGGGGTGATCCTGGATGCGCCTGTCCCTTCATGGGATGATCCTGGATGCACCTGTCCCTTCATGGGATGATCCTGGATGCACTACTCCCTTCATGGGATGTTGGATGTACCTGTCCCTTCATGGGATGATCCTGGATGCACTACTCCCTTCAGGGGATGATTCTGGATTCACCTGTCCCTTCAGGGGATGATTCTGGATGCACCTGTCCCTTCAAGGGATGATCTTGGATGCACCTGTCCCTTAATGGGATGATCCTGGATGCACCTGTCCCTTAGTGGGATGATCCTGGATGCACCCGTCCCTTCATGGGATGATCCTGGATGCACCGGTCCCTTCATGAGATGATCCTGGATAGACTACTCCCTTCAGGGGATAATCCTGGATGCACTGGTCCCTTCATGGGATGATCATGGATGCACTACTCCCTTCAGAGGATGATCCTGGATGCACCGGTCCCTTCATGGGATGATCCTGGATGCACTACTCCCTTCAGGGGATGATCCTGGATGCACCTGTCCCTTCATGGGATGATCCTGAATGCACTGCTCCCTTCAGGGGATGATCCTGGATGCACCTGTCCCTTCATGGGATGATCCTGAATGCACTGCTCCCTTCAGGGGATGATCCTGGATGCACCTGTCCCTTCATGGGATGATCCTTAATGTACCTGTCCCTTCAGGGGATGATCCTGGATGCACTACTCCCTTCAGGGGATGATCCTGGATGCACTACTCCCTTCATGGGATGATCTTGGATGCACCTGTCCCTTCATGGGATGATCCTGGATGCACCTGTCCATTCATGGGATGATCTTGAATGTACCTGTCCCTTCAGGGGATGATCCTGGATGCACTACTCCCTTCAGGGGATGATCCTGAATGCACTGCTCCCTTCAGTGGATGATCCTGGATGCACCACTCCCTTCATGGGATGATCTTGGATGCACCGGTCCCTTCATGGGATGATTTTGGATGCACCTGTCCCTTAATGGGATGATCCTGGATGCACCTGTCCCTTAATGGGATGATCCTGGATGCACCCGTCCCTTCATGGGATGATCCTGGATGCACCGGTCCCTTCATGAGATGATCCTGGATGCACTACTCCCTTCTGGGGATAATCCTGGATGCACTGGTCCCTTCATGGGATGATCATGGATGCACTACTCCCTTCAGGGGATGATCCTGGATGCACCGGTCCCTTCATGGGATGATCCTGGATGCACTACTCCCTTCAGGGGTTTATCCTGGATGCAGCGGTCCCTTCATGGGATGATCTTGGATGCACCGGTCCCTTCATGGGATGATCTTGAATGTACCTGTCCCTTCAGGGGATGATCCTGGATGCACTACTCCCTTCAGGGGATGATAGGGGATGATCCTGGATGCACTACTCCCTTCAGGGGATGATCCTGGATGCATCAGCCACTTCATGGGATGATCCTGGATGCACTACTCCCTTCAGGGGATGATCCTGGATGTACTACTCCCTTCAGGGGATGATCCTGGATGCGCCTGTCCCTTCATGGGATGATCCTGGATGCACCTGTCCCTTCAGGGGATGATCCTGGATGCACTACTCCCTTCAGGGGATGATCCTGGATGCACTACAGGGGATGATCCTGGATGCACTACAGAGAATGATCCTGGATGCACTACTCCCTTCAGGGCATGATCCTGGATGCATTACAGGGGATGATCCTGGATGCACTACTCTCTTCAGGGGATGATCCTGGATGCACTACAGGGGATGATCCTGGATGCACTACTCCCTTCATGGGATGATCCTGGATGCGCCTGTCCCTTCATGGGATGATCCTGGATGCGCCTGTCCCTTCATGGGATGATCCTGGATGCACCTGTCCCTTCATGGGATGATCCTGGATGCACTACTCCCATAAGGGGATGATCCTGGATGCACTACTCCCTTCATGGGATGATCTTGGATGCACCTGTCCCTTCATGGGATGATCTTGGATGCACCTGTCCCTTCATGGGATGATCTTGGATGCACCTGTCCTTTCATGGGATGATCTTGGATGCACCTGTCCTTTCATGGGATGATCCTGAATGCACTACTCCCTTCAGGGGATGATTCTGGATGCACCTGTCCCTTCATGGGATGATCTTGGATGCACCTGTCCCTTCATGGGATGATCTTAGATACACCTGTCCCTTCATGGGATGATCTTGGATACACCTGTCCCTTCATGGGATGATCTTGGATGCACCTGTCCCTTCATGGGATGATCTTGGATGAACTACCCCCTTCATGGGATGATCCTGGATGAACTACTCCCTTCATGGGATGATCTTGGATGCACCTGTCCCTTCATGGGATGATCCTGGATGCACTACTCCCTTCAGGGGATGATCCTGGGTGCACTACTCCCTTCAGGGGATGATCCTGGATGCACTGGTCCCTTCATTGGGATGATCCTGGATACAGGACTCCCTTAAGTGGATGATCCTCGATGCACTACTCCCATCATGGGATGATCTTGGATGCACTACTCCCATCATGGGATGATCTTGGATGCACTTGTCCCTTCATGGGATGATCCTAAATACACTACTCGCTTCAGGGGATGATTCTGAATGCACCTGTCCCTTTATGGGATGACCCTGGATGCATCGGTCCCTTCATGGGATGACCCTGGATGCATCGGTCCCTTCATGGGATGATCCTGGATGCACCGGTCCCTTCATTGGGATGATCCTGGATGCACCTGTCCCTTCATGGGATGATTCTGGATGCACCTGTCCCTTCAGGGGATCATCCTGGATGCACTACTCCCTTCAGGGGATGATCCTGGATGCGCCTGTCCCTTCATGGGATTATCCTGGATGCACCTGTCCCTTCAGGGGATGATCCTGGATGCTCCGGTCCCTTCAGTGGATGATCCTGGATGCACTACTCCCTTCAGGGGATGATCCTGGATGCATCGGCCCTTTCATGGGAGGATCATGGATGCACTACTCCCTTCAGGGGATGATCCTGGATGCACTACTCCCTTCAGGGGATGATCCTGGATGCACTGGTCCCTTCATTGGGATGATCCTGGATACAGTACTCCCTTAAGTGGATGATCCTGGATACACTACTCCCTTCATGGGATGATCTTGGATGCACTTGTCCCTTCATGGGATGATCCTGAATACACTACTCCCTACAGGGGATGATTCTGGATGCACCTGTCCCTTCATGGGATGATCCTGGATGCACTACTCCCTTCAGGGGATGATCCTGCATGCGCCTGTCCCTTCATGGGATGATCCTGGATGCACCTTTCCCTTCAGTGGATGATCCTGGATGCACTACTCCCTTCAGGGGATGCTTCTGGATACACCTGTCCCTTCATGGGATGACCCTGGATGCATCAGTCCCTTCATTGGATGATCCTGGATGCACCTGTCCCTTCATGGGATGATCCTGGGTGCACTACTCCCTTTAGGGGATGATCCTGGATGCTCCGGTCCCTTCAGTGGATGATCCTGGATGCACTACTCCCTTCAGGGGATGATCCTGGATGCACCGGTCCCTTCATGGGATGATCTTGGATGCACCGGTCCCTTCATGGGATGATCCTGGATGCACTGGTCCCTTCATGGGATGATCCTGGATGCACCGGTCCCTTCATGGGATGATCCTGGATGTACCTGTCCCTTCATGGGATGATCCCATATGCACCTGTCCCTTCAAGGGCTGATCCGGGATGCACCTGTCCCTTGAAGGGATGATCCTGGATGCACTACTCCCTTCAGGGGATGATCCTGGATGCACCGGTCCCTTCATGGGATGATCCTGGATGCACTACTCCCTTCAGGGGATGATCCTGGGTGCACCGGTCCCTTCATGGGATGATCCTGGATGCACTACTCCCTTCAGGGCATGATCCTGGATGCACTACAGGGGATGATCCCGGATGTACTACTCCCTTCAGGGGATGATCCTGGATGCACCTGTCCCTTCATGGGATAATCCTGGATGTACCTGTCCCTTCATGGGATGATCTTGGATGCACCTGTCCCTTCATGGGATTATCTTGGATGCATCTGTCCCTTCATGGGATGATCCTGAATGCACTACTCCCTTCAGGGGATGAATCTGGATGCACCTGTCCCTTCAGGGGATGATCTTGGATGCACCTGTCCCTTCATGGGATGATCTTGGGTGCACCTGTCCCTTCATGGGATGATCTTGGATGCACCTGTCCCTTCATGGGATGATCATGGATGCATTGGCCCCTTCATGGGATGATCATGGATGCATTGGCCCCTTCATGGGATGATCATGGATGCATTGGCCCCTTCATGGGATGATCATGGATGCATTGGTCCCTACATGGGATGATCCTGGATGCACTGGCTCCTACATGGGATGATCCTGGATGCACTACTCCCTTCAGGGGATGATCCTGGATGCATCAGCCACTTCATGGGATGATCCTGGATGCACTACTCCCTTCAGGGGATGATCCTGGATGCACTACTCCCTTCAGGGGATGATCCTGGATGTGCCTGTCCCTTCATGGGATGATCCTGGATGCATCGCCCCCTTCATGGGATGATCATGGATGCACTACTCCCTTCAGGGGATGATCATGGATGCACCACTCCCTTCAGGGGATGATCATGGATGCACTACTCCCTTCAGGGGATGATCCAAGATGCACCTATCTCTTCATGGGATGATCCTGGATGCACTCCACCCTTCATGGGATGATTCTGGATGCACCTGCCCCTTCAGGGGATGATCCTGGATGCACTACTCCCTTCAGGGGATGATCCTGGATGCATCGGCCCCTTCAGGGGATGATCATGGATGCACTACTCCCTTCAGGGGATGATCATGGATGCACTACTCCCTTCAGGGGATGATCATGGATGCACTACTCCCTTCAGGGGATGATCATGGATGCACTACTCCCTTCAGGGGATGATCCAGGATGCACCTGTCTGTAATTCCATTTCCGCAACCCAATCTTAATTTATCCACATATTTTTGCACACTGCACTTCCACTAATTTCTTTGCACTGCTAGTCAGTTTACCCCCTGATACTACTTTCCTTTCATCACATCTGTATCCTTCATAGATGTTAGGCTACAATCTACCTAATCCATAGTGGTTACGCATCCACTTCCTTCGGGTGAAGGATCCCAAATGATGTAGGGCGGTACAGGATGGGTATCTGATGGGAACACAATTTTTTCACCACGAATTACTTGGATTTCGTGATTGTATCCTGATGTGAATGCACAGTTCCTATAGATAGCTTTATTCATTTCTGACCCACTGCTGTTATGTGTTTTTTATAGTAGCCAGGGATTGTAGCAATGATAGGTAAAAAAAAATTCCCCTAAACACCCTCCTTATTGTTTAAACATGATCCTGGATGCACCTGTCCCTTCAGGGGATGTTCCTGGATGCACTACTCCCTTCAGGGGATGATCCTGGATGCATTACAGTGGATGATCCTGGATGCACTACTCCCTTCAGGGGATGATCCAGGATGCGCCTGTCCCTTCATGGGATGATCCTGGATTCACCTGTCCCTTCATGGGATGATCCTGGATTCACCTGTCCCTTCATGGGATGATCTTGGATCCACCTCTCCCTTCATGGGATGATCTTGGATCCACCTCTCCCTTCATGGGATGATCTTGGATCCACCTCTCCCTTCATGGGATGATCCTGGATGCACTACTCCCTTAAGGGGATGATCCTGGATGCACTACTCACTTCATGGGATGATCCTGGATGCACCTGTCCCTTCATGGGATGATCCTGAATGCACTACTCCCTTCAGGGGATGATTCTGGATGCACCATTCCCTTCATGGGATGATCTTGGATGCACCATTCCCTTCATGGGATGATCTTGGATGCACCATTCCCTTCATGGGATGATCTTGGATGCACCATTCCCTTCATGGGATGATCTTGGATGCACCAGTCCCTTCATGGGATGATCTTGGATGCACCTGTCCCTTCATGGGATGATCCTGAATGCACTACTCCCTTCAGGGGATGATTCTGGATGCACCTGTCCCTTCAGGGGATGATTCTGGATGCATCAGTCTCTTCATGGGATGATCATCGATGCACTAATCCCTTCATGGGATGATCCTGGATGCACCTGTCCCTTCATGGGATGATCTTGGGTGCACCTGTCCCTTCATGGGATGATCCTGGATGCACTACTCCCTTTATGGGATGATCTTGGATGCACCTGTCCCTTCATCAAATGATCCTGAATACACTACTCCCTTCAGGGGATGCTTCTGGATGCACCTGTCCCTTCATGGGATGACCCTGGATGCATCAGTCCCTTCATTGGATGATCCTGGATGCACCTGTACCTTCATGGGATGATCCTGGATGCACTACTCCCTTTAGGGGATGATCCTGGATGCTCCGGTCCCTTCAGTGGATGATCCTGGATGCACTACTCCCTTCGGGGGATGATCCTGGATGCACCTGTCCCTTCATGGGATGATCCTGGATGCACCTGTCCCTTCATGGGATAATCCTGGATGCACTACTCCCTTCATGGGATGATCCTGGATGCACCTGTCCCTTCATGGGATAATCCTGGATGCACCTGTCCCTTCATGGGATAATCCTGGATGCACTACTCCCTTTAGGGGATGATCCTGGATGCTCCGGTCCCTTCAGTGGATGATCCTGGATGCACTACTCCCTTCAGGGGATCATCCTGGATGCACCGGTCCCTTCATGGGATGATCCTGGATGCACCGGTCCCTTCATGGGATGATCCTGGATGCACCGGTCCCTTCATGGGATGATCCTGGGTGCACCGGTACCTTCATGGGATGATCCTGGATGCACCGGTCCCTTCAGGGGATGATCCTGGATGCTCTACTCCCTTCAGGGGATGATCCTGGATGCGCCTGTCCCTTCATGGGATGATCCTGGATGCACCTGTCCCTTCATGAGATGATCCTGGATGCACCGGTCCCTTCATGGGATGATTCTGGATGCACAGGTCCCTTCATGGGATGATTCTGGATGCACCTGTCCCTTCAGGGGATGATTCTGGATGCACATGTCCCTTCATGGGATGATCTTGGATGCACCTGTCCCTTCATGGGATGATCTTGGATGCACCTGTCCCTTCATGGGGTGATCCTGGATGCACTACTCCCTCAAGGGGATGATCCTGGATGCACTACTCCCTTCATGGGATGTTGGATGTACCTGTCCCTTCATGGGATGATCCTGGATGCACTACTCCCTTCAGGGGATGATTCTGGATGCACCTGTCCCTTCAGGGGATGATTCTGGGTGCACCTGTCCCTTCAGGGGATGATTCTGGGTGCACCTGTCCCTTCATGGGATGATCTTGGATGCACCTGTCCCTTCATGGGATGATCCTGGATGCACTACTCCCTTAAGGGTATGATCCTGGATGCACTACTCCCTTCATGGGATGATCTTGGATGCACCTGTCCCTTCATGGGATGATCCTGGATGCACTACTCCCTTCAGGGGATGATCCTGGATGCACCTGTCCCTTCATGGGATGATCCTGGATGCACTACTCCCTTCAGGGGATGATCCTGGATGCACCTGTCCCTTCATGGGATGATCCTGAATGCACTGCTCCCTTCAGGGGATGATCCTGGATGCACCACTCCCTTCATGGGATGATCTTGGATGCACCGGTCCCTTCATGGGATGATCTTGGATGCACCAGTCCCTTCATGGGATGATTTTGGATGCACCTGTCCCTTAATGGGATGATCCTGGATGCACCTGTCCCTTAATGGGATGATCCTGGATGCACCCGTCCCTTCATGGGATGATCCTGGATGCACTGGTCCCTTCATGAGATGATCCTGGATGCACTACTCCCTTCAGGGATAATCCTGGATGCACTGGTCCCTTCATGGGATGATCATGGATGCACTACTCCCTTCAAGGGATGATCATGGATGCACTACTCCCTTCAAGGGATGATCCTGGATGCACCGGTCCCTTCATGGGATGATCCTGGATGCACTACTCCCTTCAGGGTTTTATCCTGGATGCAGCGGTCCCTTCATGGGATGATCTTGGATGCACCGGTCCCTTCATGGGATGATATTGAATGTACCTGTCCCTTCAGGGGATGATCCTGGATGCACTACTCCCTTCAGGGGATGATCCTGGATGCATCAGCCACTTCATGGGATGATCATGGATGCACTACTCCCTTCAGGGGATGATCCTGGATGCACTACTCCCTTCAGGGGATGATCCTGGATGTGCCTGTCCCTTCATGGGATGATCCTGGATGCATCGCCCCCTTCATGGGATGATCATGGATGCACTACTCCCTTCAGGGGATGATCCTGGATGCACCGGTCCCTTCATGGGATGATCCTGGATGCACTACTCCCTTCAGGGGATTATCCTGGATGCAGCGGTCCCTTCATGGGATGATCTTGGATGCACCGGTCCCTTCATGGGATGATCTTGAATGTACCTGTCCCTTCAGGGGATGATCCTGGATGTACTACTCCCTTCAGGGGATGATCCTGGATGCATCAGCCACTTCATGGAATGATCATGGATGCACTACTCCCTTCAGGGGATGATCCTGGATGCACTACTCCCTTCAGGGGATGATCCTGGATGCACTACTCCCTTCAGGGGATGATCCTGGATGCGCCTGTCCCTTCATGGGATGATCCTGGATGCATCGCCCCCTTCATGGGATGATCATGGATGCACTACTCCCTTAAGGGGATGATCATGGATGCACCACTCCCTTCAGGGGATGATCATGGATGCACTACTCCCTTCAGGGGATGATCATGGATACACTACTCCCTTCAGGGGATGATCCAGGATGCACCTGTCTGTAATTCCATTTCCGCAACCCAATCTTAATTTATCCACTTATTTTTGCACACAGCACTTCCACTAATTTCTTTGCACTGCTAGTCAGTTTACCCCCTGATACTACTTTCATTTCATCATATCTCTGTATCCTTCATAGATGTTAGTCTACAATCTACCTAATCCATAGTGGATACGCATCCACTTCCTTCGGGTGAAGGATCCCAAATGATGTAGGGCGGTACAGGATGGGTATCTGATGGGAACACAATTTTTTCACCACGAATTACTTGGATTTCGTGTTTGTATCCTGATGTGAATGCACAGTTCCTATAGATAGCTTTATTCATTTCTGACCCACTGCTGTTGTGTTTTTTTATAGTATCCAGGGATTGTAGCAATGATAGGTCAATAAAAATTCCCCTAAGCACCCTCCTTATTGTTTAAACATGATCCTGGATGCACCTGTCCCTTCAGGGGATGTTCCTGGATGCACTACTCCCTTCAGGGGATGATCCTGGATGCATCGGCCCCTTCATGGGATGATCATGAATGCACTACTCCCTTCAGGGGATGATCCTGGATGCACTACAGTGGATGATCCTGGATGCACTACTCCCTTCAGGGGATGATCCAGGATGCGCCTGTCCCTTCATGGGATGATCCTGGATTCACCTGTCCCTTCATGGGATGATCCTGGATTCACCTGTCCCTTCATGGGATGATCTTGGATCCACCTCTCCCTTCATGAGATGATCTTGGATCCACCCCTCCCTTCATGGGATGATCTTGGATCCACCGCTCCCTTCATGGGATGATCTTGGATCCACCTCTCCCTTCATGGGATGATTCTGGATGCACTACTCCCTTAAGGGGATGATCCTGGATGCACTACTCACTTCATGGGATGATCCTGGATGCACCTGTCCCTTCATGGGATGATCCTGAATGCACTACTCCCTTCAGGGGATGATTCTGGATGCACCTGTCCCTTTAGGGGATGATTCTGGATGCATCAGTCCCTTCATGGGATGATCCTGGATGCACCAGTCCCTTCATGGGATGATCCTGGATGCACCAGTCCCTTCATGGGATGATCCTGGATGCACCAGTCCCTTCATGGGATGATCCTGGATGCACCAGTCCCTTCAGGGGATGATCTTGGATGCACCATTCCCTTCATGGGATGATCTTGGATGCACCTGTCCCTTCATGGGATGATCTTGGATGCACCTGTCCCTTCATGGGATGATCCTGAATGCACTACTCCCTTCAGGGGATGATTCTGGATGCACCTGTCCCTTCAGGGGATGATTCTGGATGCATCAGTCTCTTCATGTGATGATCATGGATGCACTAATCCCTTCATGGGATGATCCTGGATGCACCTGTCCCTTCATGGGATGATCTTGGGTGCACCTGTCCCTTCATGGGATGATCCTGGATGCACTACTCCCTTTATGGGATGATCTTGGATGCACCTGTCCCTTCATCAAATGATCCTGAATACACTACTCCCTTCAGGGGATGCTTCTGGATGCACCTGTCCCTTCATGGGATGACCCTGGATGCATCAGTCCCTTCATTGGATGATCCTGGATGCACCTGTCCCTTCATGGGATGATCCTGGATGCACTACTCCCTTTAGGGGATGATCCTGGATGCTCCGGTCCCTTCAGTGGATGATCCTGGATGCACTACTCCCTTCGGGGGATGATCCTGGATGCACCAGTCCCTTCATGGGATGATCCTGGATGCACCGGTCCCTTCATGGGATGATCTTGGATGCACCTGTCCCTTCATGGGATGATCCTGGAAGCACCGGTCCCTTCATGGGATGATCCTGGATGCACCTGTCCCTTCATGGGATGATCCTGGATGCACCTGTCCCTTCATGGGATGATCCTGGATGCACCTGTCCCTTCAAGGGATGATCCTGGATGCACCTGTCCCTTCATGGGATGTTGAATGTACCTGTCCCTTCATGGGATGATCCTGGATGCACTACTCCCTTCAGGGGATGATTCTGGATGCACCTGTCCCTTCAGGGGATGATTCTGGGTGCCCCTGTCCCTTCAGGGGATGATTCTGGATGCATCAGTCTCTTCATGGGATGATCATGGATGCACTAATCCCTTCATGGGATGATCCTGGATGCGCCTGTCCCTTCATGGGATGATCCTGGATGCATCGCCCCCTTCATGGGATGATCATGGATGCACTACTCCCTTCAGGGGATGATCCTGGATGCACCGGTCCCTTCATGGGATGATCCTGGATGCACTACTCCCTTCAGGGGATTATCCTGGATGCAGCGTTCCCTTCATGGGATGATCTTGAATGTACCTGTCCCTTCAGGGGATGATCCTGGATGCACTACTCCCTTCAGGGGATGATCCTGGATGCATCAGCCACTTCATGGGATGATCATGGATGCACTACTCCCTTCAGGGGATGATCCTGGATGCACTACTCCCTTCAGGGGATGATCCTGGATGCACTACTCCCTTCAGGGGATGATCCTGGATGCGCCTGTCCCTTCATGGGATGATCCTGGATGCATCGCCCCCTTCATGGGATGATCATGGATGCACTACTCCCTTCAGGGGATGATCATGGATGCACCACTCCCTTCAGGGGATGATCATGGATGCACTACTCCCTTCAGGGGATGATCCAGGATGCACCTATCTTTTCATGGGATGATCCTGGATGCACTCCACCCTTCATGGGATGATCCTGGATGCACCTGTCCCTTCAGGGGATGTTCCTGGATGCACTACTCCCTTCAGGGGATGATCCTGGGTGCATTACAGTGGATGATCCTGGATGCACTACTCCCTTCAGGGGATGATCCAGGATGCGCCTGTCCCTTCATGGGATGATCCTGGATTCACCTGTCCCTTCATGGGATGATCCTGGATTCACCTGTCCCTTCATGGGATGATCTTGGATCCACCTCTCCCTTCATGGGATGATCTTGGATCCACCTCTCCCTTCATGGGATGATCTTGGATCCACCTCTCCCTTCATGGGATGATCCTGGATGCACTACTCCCTTAAGGGGATGATCCTGGATGCACTACTCACTTCATGGGATGATCCTGGATGCACCTGTCCCTTCATGGGATGATCCTGAATGCACTACTCCCTTCAGGGGATGATTCTGGATGCACCATTCCCTTCATGGGATGATCTTGGATGCACCATTCCCTTCATGGGATGATCTTGGATGCACCTGTCCCTTCATGGGATGATCCTGAATGCACTACTCCCTTCAGGGGATGATTCTGGATGCACCTGTCCCTTCAGGGGATGATTCTGGATGCACCTGTCCCTTCAGGGGATGATTCTGGATGCATCAGTCTCTTCATGGGATGATCATCGATGCACTAATCCCTTCATGGGATGATCCTGGATGCACCTGTCCCTTCATGGGATGATCTTGGGTGCACCTGTCCCTTCATGGGATGATCCTGGATGCACTACTCCCTTTATGGGATGATCTTGGATGCACCTGTCCCTTCATCAAATGATCCTGAATACACTACTCCCTTCAGGGGATGCTTCTGGATGCACCTGTCCCTTCATGGGATGACCCTGGATGCATCAGTCCCTTCATTGGATGATCCTGGATGCACCTGTACCTTCATGGGATGATCCTGGATGCACTACTCCCTTTAGGGGATGATCCTGGATGCTCCGGTCCCTTCAGTGGATGATCCTGGATGCACTACTCCCTTCGGGGGATGATCCTGGATGCACCTGTCCCTTCATGGGATGATCCTGGATGCACCTGTCCCTTCATGGGATAATCCTGGATGCACTACTCCCTTCATGGGATGATCCTGGATGCACCTGTCCCTTCATGGGATAATCCTGGATGCACTACTCCCTTTAGGGGATGATCCTGGATGCTCCGGTCCCTTCAGTGGATGATCCTGGATGCACTACTCCCTTCAGGGGATCATCCTGGATGCACCGGTCCCTTCATGGGATGATCCTGGATGCACCGGTCCCTTCATGGGATGATCCTGGATGCACTGGTCCCTTCATGGGATGATCCTGGATGCACCGGTACCTTCATGGGATGATCCTGGATGCACCGGTCCCTTCAGGGGATGATCCTGGATGCTCTACTCCCTTCAGGGGATGATCCTGGATGCGCCTGTCCCTTCATGGGATGATCCTGGATGCACCGGTCCCTTCATGGGATGATCCTGGATGCACCAGTCCCTTCATGGGATGATTCTGGATGCACAGGTCCCTTCATGGGATGATTCTGGATGCACCTGTCCCTTCAGGGGATGATTCTGGATGCACATGTCCCTTCATGGGATGATCTTGGATGCACCTGTCCCTTCATGGGATGATCTTGGATGCACCTGTCCCTTCATGGGGTGATCCTGGATGCACTACTCCCTTAAGGGGATGATCCTGGATGCACTACTCCCTTCATGGGATGTTGGATGTACCTGTCCCTTCATGGGATGATCCTGGATGCACTACTCCCTTCAGGGGATGATTCTGGATGCACCTGTCCCTTCAGGGGATGATTCTGGGTGCACCTGTCCCTTCATGGGATGATCTTGGATGCACCTGTCCCTTCATGGGATGATCTTGGATGCACCTGTCCCTTCATGGGATGATCCTGGATGCACTACTCCCTTAAGGGTATGATCCTGGATGCACTACTCCCTTCATGGGATGATCTTGGATGCACCTGTCCCTTCATGGGATGATCCTGGATGCACTACTCCCTTCAGGGGATGATCCTGGATGCACCTGTCCCTTCATGGGATGATCCTGGATGCACTACTCCCTTCAGGGGATGATCCTGGATGCACCTGTCCCTTCATGGGATGATCCTGAATGCACTGCTCCCTTCAGGGGATGATCCTGGATGCACCACTCCCTTCATGGGATGATCTTGGATGCACCGGTCCCTTCATGGGATGATCTTGGATGCACCAGTCCCTTCATGGGATGATTTTGGATGCACCTGTCCCTTAATGGGATGATCCTGGATGCACCCGTCCCTTAATGGGATGATCCTGGATGCACCCGTCCCTTCATGGGATGATCCTGGATGCACCGGTCCCTTCATGAGATGATCCTGGATGCACTACTCCCTTCAGGGATAATCCTGGATGCACTGGTCCCTTCATGGGATGATCATGGATGCACTACTCCCTTCAAGGGATGATCCTGGATGCACCGGTCCCTTCATGGGATGATCCTGGATGCACTACTCCCTTCAGGGTTTTATCCTGGATGCAGCGGTCCCTTCATGGGATGATCTTGGATGCACCGGTCCCTTCATGGGATGATCTTGAATGTACCTGTCCCTTCAGGGGATGATCCTGGATGCACTACTCCCTTCAGGGGATGATCCTGGATGCATCAGCCACTTCATGGGATGATCATGGATGCACTACTCCCTTCAGGGGATGATCCTGGATGCACTACTCCCTTCAGGGGATGATCCTGGATGTGCCTGTCCCTTCATGGGATGATCCTGGATGCATCGCCCCCTTCATGGGATGATCATGGATGCACTACTCCCTTCAGGGGATGATCCTGGATGCACCGGTCCCTTCATGGGATGATCCTGGATGCACTACTCCCTTCAGGGGATTATCCTGGATGCAGCGGTCCCTTCATGGGATGATCTTGAATGTACCTGTCCCTTCAGGGGATGATCCTGGATGCACTACTCCCTTCAGGGGATGATCCTGGATGCATCAGCCACTTCATGGAATGATCATGGATGCACTACTCCCTTCAGGGGATGATCCTGGATGCACTACTCCCTTCAGGGGATGATCCTGGATGCACTACTCCCTTCAGGGGATGATCCTGGATGCGCCTGTCCCTTCATGGGATGATCCTGGATGCATCGCCCCCTTCATGGGATGATCATGGATGCACTACTCCCTTCAGGGGATGATCATGGATGCACCACTCCCTTCAGGGGATGATCATGGATGCACTACTCCCTTCAGGGGATGATCCAGGATGCACCTATCTTGTCATGGGATGATCCTGGATGCACTCCACCCTTCATGGGATGATCCTGGATGCACCTGTCCCATCAGGGGATGATCCTGGATGCACTACTCCCTTCAGGGGATGATCCTGGATGCATCGGCCCCTTCAGGGGATGATCATGGATGCACTACTCCCTTCAGGGGATGATCATGGATACACTACTCCCTTCAGGGGATGATCCAGGATGCACCTGTCTGTAATTCCATTTCCGCAACCCAATCTTAATTTATCCACATATTTTTGCACACAGCACTTCCACTAATTTCTTTGCACTGCTAGTCAGTTTACCCCCTGATACTACTTTCCTTTCATCATATCTCTGTATCCTTCATAGATGTTAGTCTACAATCTACCTAATCCATAGTGGATACGCATCCACTTCCTTCGGGTGAAGGATCCCAAATGATGTAGGGCGGTACAGGATGGGTATCTGATGGGAACACAATTTTTTCACCACGAATTACTTGGATTTCGTGTTTGTATCCTGATGTGAATGCACAGTTCCTATAGATAGCTTTATTCATTTCTGACCCACTGCTGTTATGTGTTTTTTTATAGTATCCAGGGATTGTAGCAATGATAGGTCAATAAAAATTCCCCTAAGCACCCTCCTTATTGTTTAAACATGATCCTGGATGCACCTGTCCCTTCAGGGGATGTTCCTGGATGCACTACTCCCTTCAGGGGATGATCCTGGATGCATCGGCCCCTCCATGGGATGATCATGGATGCACTACTCCCTTCAGGGGATGATCCTGGATGCACTACAGTGGATGATCCTGGATGCACTACTCCCTTCAGGGGATGATCCAGGATGCGCCTGTCCCTTCATGGGATGATCCTGGATTCACCTGTCCCTTCATGGGATGATCCTGGATTCACCTGTCCCTTCATGGGATGATCTTGGATCCACCTCTCCCTTCATGAGATGATCTTGGATCCACCCCTCCCTTCATGGGATGATCTTGGATCCACCGCTCCCTTCATGGGATGATCTTGGATCCACCTCTCCCTTCATGGGATGATTCTGGATGCACTACTCCCTTAAGGGGATGATCCTGGATGCACTACTCACTTCATGGGATGATCCTGGATGCACCTGTCCCTTCATGGGATGATCCTGAATGCACTACTCCCTTCAGGGGATGATTCTGGATGCACCTGTCCCTTTAGGGGATGATCCTGGATGCACTACAGGGGATGATCCTGGATGCACTACTCTCTTCAGGGGATGATCCTGGATGCACTACTCCCTTCGGGGGATGATCCTGGATGTGCCTGTCCCTTCATGGGATGATCCTGGATGCACCTGTCCCTTCATGGGATGATCCTGGATGCACCTGTCCCTTCATGGGATGATCTTGGATGAACTACTCCCTTCAGGGGATGATCCTGGATGCGCCTGTCCCTTCATGGGATGATCCTGGATGCATCGCCCCCTTCATGGGATGATCATGGATGCACTACTCCCTTCAGGGGATGGTCCTGGATGCACCAGTCCCTTCATGGGATGATCTTGGATGCACCAGTCCCTTCATGGGATGATCTTGGATACACCTGTCCCTTCATGGGATGATCCTTGATGCATCGGTCCCTTCATGGGATGATCCTGGATGCACTACTCCCTTCATGGGATGATCCTGTATGCATCGGTCCCTTCATTGGAAGATCATGGATGCACTACTCCCTTCAGGGGATGATTCTGGATTCACCTGTCCCTTCAGGGGATGATTCTGGATGCACCTGTCCCTTCAAGGGATGATCTTGGATGCACCTGTCCCTTAATGGGATGATCCTGGATGCACCTGTCCCTTAGTGGGATGATCCTGGATGCACCTGTCCCTTAGTGGGATGATTCTGGATGCACCTGTCCCTTCAGGGGATGATCCTGGATGCACCGGTCCCTTCATGGGATGATCCTGGATACACCGGTCCCTTCATGGGATGATTCTGGATGCACAGGTCCCTTCATGGGATGATTCTGGATGCACCTGTCCCTTCAGGGGATGATTCTGGATGCACCTGTCCCTTCATGGGATGATCTTGGATGCACCTGTCCCTTCATGGGATGATCTTGATGCACCTGTCCCTTCATGGGATGATCTTGGATGCACCTGTCCCTTCATGGGATGATCTTGGATGCACCTGTCCCTTCATGGGATGATCCTGGATGCACTACTCCCTTAAGGGGATGATCCTGGATGCACTACTCCCTTCATGGGATGTTGGATGTACCTGTCCCTTCATGGGATGATCCTGGATGCACTACTCCCTTCAGGGGATGATTCTGGATGCGCCTGTCCCTTCATGGGATGATCCTGGATGCACAGGTCCCTTCATGGGATGATCCTGGATACACTGGTCCCTTCATGGGATGATTCTGGATGCACAGGTCCCTTCATGGGATGATTCTGGATGCACCTGTCCCTTCAGGGGATGATTCTGGATGCACCTGTCCCTTCATGGGATGATCTTGGATGCACCTGTCCCTTCATGGGATGATCTTGATGCACCTGTCCCTTCATGGGATGATCTTGATGCACCTGTCCCTTCATGGGATGATCTTGGATGCACCTGTCCCTTCATGGGATGATCCTGGATGCACTACTCCCTTAAGGGGATGATCCTGGATGCACTACTCCCTTCATGGGATGTTGGATGTACCTGTCCCTTCATGGGATGATCCTGGATGCACTACTCCCTTCAGGGGATGTTTCTGGATTCACCTGTCCCTTCAGGGGATGATTCTGGATGCACCTGTCCCTTCAAGGGATGATCTTGGATGCACCTGTCCCTTAATGGGATGATCCTGGATGCACCTGTCCCTTAGTGGGATGATCCTGGATGCACCCGTCCCTTCATGGGATGATCCTGGATGCACTGGTCCCTTCATGAGATGATCCTGGATAGACTACTCCCTTCAGGGGATAATCCTGGATGCACTGGTCCCTACATGGGATGATCATGGATGCACTACTCCCTTCAGGGGATGATCCTGGATGCACCGGTCCCTTCATGGGATGATCCTGGATGCACTACTCCCTTCAGGGGATTATCCTGGATGCAGCGGTCCCTTCATGGGATGATCTTGGATGCACCTGTCCCTTCATGGGATGATCTTGGGTGCACCTGTCCCTTCATGGGATGATCCTGGATGCACTACTCCCTTCATGGGATGATCTTGGATGCACCTGTCCCTTCATGGAATGATCCTGAATACACTACTCCCTTCAGGGGATGCTTTTGGATGCACTAGTCCCTTCATGGGATGATCTTGGATGCACTAGTCCCTTCATGGGATGATCTTGGATGCACTAGTCCCTTCATGGGATGATCTTGGATGCACCTGTCCCTTCATGGGATGATCCTGGATGCACCTGTCCTTTCATGGGATGATCCTGAATGCACTACTCCCTTCAGGGGATGATTCTGGATGCACCTGTCCCTTCATGGGATGATCTTGGATGCACTAGTCCCTTCATGGGATGATCTTGGATGCACTAGTCCCTTCATGGGATGATCTTGGATGCACCTGTCCCTTCATGGGATGATCTTGGATGCACTAATCCCTTCATGGGATGATCCTGGATGCACCTGTCCCTTCATGGGATGATCTTGGGTGCACCTGTCCCTTCATGGAATGATCCTGGATGCACTACTCCCTTCATGGGATGATCTTGGATGCACCTGTCCCTTCATGGAATGATCCTGAATACACTACTCCCTTCAGGGGATGCTTCTGGATGCACCTGTCCCTTCATGGGATGACCCTGGATGCATCAGTCCCTTCATTGGATGATCCTGGATGCACCTGTCCCTTCATGGGATGATCCTGGATGCACTACTCCCTTTAGGGGATGATCCTGGATGCTCCGGTCCCTTCAGTGGATGATCCTGGATGCACTACTCCCTTCAGGGGATGATCCTGGATGCACCAGTCCCTTCATGGGATGATCCTGGATGCACCGGTCCCTTCATGGGATGATCCTGGAAGCACCTGTCCCTTCATGGGTTGATCCTGGAAGCACCTGTCCCTTCATGGGATGATCCTGGATGCACCTGTCCCTTCAGGGGATGATCCTGGATGCACCTGTCCCTTCAGGGGATGATCCTGGATGCACTACTCCCTTCAGGGTATGATCCTGGATGCATCGGCCCCTTCATGGTATGATCCTGGATGCACTACTCCCTTCAGGGGATGATCCTGGATGCACTACTCCCTTCAGGGGATGATCCTGGATGCACTACTCCCTTCAGGGGATGATCCTGGATGCACTACTCCCTTCAGGGGATGATCCTGGATGCGCCTGTCCCTTCATGGGATGATCCTGGATGCTCCGGTCCCTTCAGTGGATGATCCTGGATGCACTATTCCTTCAGTGGATGATCCTGGATGCACTATTCCTTCAGGGGATGATCCTGGATGCACCGGTCCCTTCATGGGATGATCCTGGATGCACCGGTCCCTTCATGGGATGATCTTGGATGCACCGGTCCCTTCATGGGATGATCCTGGATGCACCTGTCCCTTCATGGGATGATCTTGGATGCACCGGTCCCTTCATGGGATGATCTTGGATGCACCGGTCCCTTCATGGGATGATCCTGGATGCACCGGTCCCTTCATTGGAAGATCATGGATGCACTACTCCCTTCAGGGGGATGATCCTGGCTGCACTGGTCCCTTCATGGGATGATCCTGGCTGCACCGGTCCCTTCATGGGATGATCCTGGCTGCACCGGTACCTTCAGGGGATGATCCTGGCTGCATCTTTCCCTTCAGGGGATGATCCTTGATGCACTACTCCCTTCAGGGGATGATCTGGATGCACTACTTCCTTCAGGGGAATATCCTGGATACACCTTTCCTTCATGGGATGATCCGGGATGCAGCGGTCCCTTCATGGGATGATCCTGGATGCACTACTCCCTTCAGGGGATGATCCAATATGCACCCATCCCTTCATGGAATGATCATGGATGCACTACTCCCTTCAGGGGATGATCCTGGATGCACCGGTCCCTTCATGGGATGATCTTGGATGCACCTGTCCCTTCATGGGATGATCCTGGATGCACTACTCCCTTAAGGGAATGATCCTGGATGCACTACTCCCTTCATGGGATGATCTTGGATGCATCTATCCCTTCATGGGATGATCCTGGATGCACCAGTCCCTTCATGGGATGATCCTGGATGCACCAGTCCCTTCATGGGATGATCCTGGATGCACCAGTCCCTTCATGGGATGATCCTGGATGCACTACTCCCTTCAGGGGATGATCCTGGATGCACTACTCCCTTCAGGGGATGATCCTGGATGCATCGACCTCTTCATGGGATGATCATAGATGCACTACTCCCTTCAGGGGATGATCCTGGATGCACTACAGGGGATGATCCTGGATGCACTACTCTCTTCAGGGGATGATCCTGGATGCGCTTGTCCCTTCATAGGATGATCCTGGATGCACCTGTCCCTTCATGGGATGATCCTGGATGCACCTGTCCCTTCATGGGATGATCCTGGATGCACCTGTCCCTTCATGGGATGATCCTGGATGCACCTGTCCCTTCATGGGATGATCCTGGATGCATCGGCCCCTTCATGGGATGATCCTGGATGCACCGGTCCCTTCATGAGATGATCCTGGATGCACTACTCCCTTCAGGGAATGATCCTGGATGCATGGGCCCCTTCATGGGATGATCCTGGTTGCACTACTCCCTTCAGGGGGTGATCCTGGATGCACTACTCCCTTCAGGGGATTGATCCTGGATGCACCTGTCCTTTCATGGGATGATCCTGGATGCACTACTCCCTTAATGGGATGATCTTGGATGCACCAGTCCCTTCATGGGATGATCTTGGATGCACCTGTCCCTTCATGGGATGATCTTGGATGCACCTGTCCCTTCATGGGATGATCCTAAATGCACCTGTCCCTTCATGGGATGATCCTAAATGCACTACTCCCTTCAGGGGATGATTCTGGATGCATCAGTCCCTTCATGGGATGATCCTGGATGCACCTGTCCCTTCATGGGATGATCCTGGATGCACCTGTCCCTTCATGGGATGATCTTGGATGCACCTGTCCCTTCAGGGGATGATCCTGGATGCACTACTCCCTTCATGGGATGATCTTGGATGCACCTATCCCTTCATTGGATGATCCTGGATGCACCGGTCCCTTCAGGGGATGATCCTGGATGCACTACTCCCTTCAGGGGATGATCCTGGATGCACTACTCCCTTCAGGGGATGATCCTGGATGCATCGGCCTCTTCATGGGATGATCATAGATGCACTACTCCCTTTAGGGGATGATCCTGGATGCACTACAGGGGATGATCCTGGATGCACTACTCTCTTCAGGGGATGATCCTGGATGCACTACTCTCTTCAGGGGATGATCCTGGATGCACTACTCCCTTCGGGGGATGATCCTGGATGCGCCTGTCCCTTCATGGGATGATCCTGGATGCACCTGTCCCTTCATGGGATGATCCTGGATGCACCTGTCCCTTCATGGGATGATCTTGGATGAAGTACTCCCTTCAGGGGATGATCCTGGATGCGCCTGTCCCTTCATGGGATGATCCTGGATGCATCGCCCCCTTCATGGGATGATCCTGGATGCACCTGTCCTTTCATGGGATGATCCTGGATGCACTACTCCCTTCATGGGATGATCTTGGATGCACCAGTCCCTTCATGGGATGATCTTGGATGCACCTGTCCCTTCATGGGATGATCTTGGATGCACCTGTCCCTTCATGGGATGATCCTAAATGCACCTGTCCCTTCATGGGATGATCCTAAATGCACTACTCCCTTCAGGGGATGATTCTGGATGCATCAGTCCCTTCATGGGATGATCCTGGATGCACCTGTCCCTTCATGGGATGATCTTGGATGCACCTGTCCCTTCATGGGATGATCTTGGATGCACCTGTCCCTTCATGGGATGATCCTAAATGCACCTGTCCCTTCATGGGATGATCCTAAATGCACTACTCCCTTCAGGGGATGATCCTGGATGCACCTGTCCCTTCATGGGATGATCCTGGATGCACCTGTCCCTTCATGGGATGATCTTGGATGAAGTACTCCCTTCAGGGGATGATCCTGGATGCGCCTGTCCCTTCATGGGATGATCCTGGATGCATCGCCCCCTTCATGGGATGATCCTGGATGCACCTGTCCTTTCATGGGATGATCCTGGATGCACTACTCCCTTCATGGGATGATCTTGGATGCACCAGTCCCTTCATGGGATGATCTTGGATGCACCTGTCCCTTCATGGGATGATCTTGGATGCACCTGTCCCTTCATGGGATGATCCTAAATGCACCTGTCCCTTCATGGGATGATCCTAAATGCACTACTCCCTTCAGGGGATGATTCTGGATGCATCAGTCCCTTCATGGGATGATCCTGGATGCACCTGTCCCTTCATGGGATGATCTTGGATGCACCTGTCCCTTCATGGGATGATCCTGGATGCACTACTCCCTTAAGGGGATGATCCTGGATGCACTACTCCCTTCATGGGATGATCTTGGATGCACCTATCCCTTCATTGGATGATCCTGGATGCACCGGTCCCTTCATGGGATGATCCTGGATGCACTACTCCCTTCAGGGGATGATCCTGGATGCACTACTCCCTTCAGGGGATGATCCTGGATGCATCGGCCTCTTCATGGGATGATCATAGATGCACTACTCCCTTTAGGGGATGATCCTGGATGCACTACAGGGGATGATCCTGGATGCACTACTCTCTTCAGGGGATGATCCTGGATGCACTACTCCCTTCGGGGGATGATCCTGGATGTGCCTGTCCCTTCATGGGATGATCCTGGATGCACCTGTCCCTTCATGGGATGATCCTGGATGCACCTGTCCCTTCATGGGATGATCTTGGATGAACTACTCCCTTCAGGGGATGATCCTGGATGCGCCTGTCCCTTCATGGGATGATCCTGGATGCATCGCCCCCTTCATGGGATGATCATGGATGCACTACTCCCTTCAGGGGATGGTCCTGGATGCACCAGTCCCTTCATGGGATGACCTTGGATGCACCAGTCCCTTCATGGGATGATCTTGGATACACCTGTCCCTTCATGGGATGATCCTTGATGCATCGGTCCCTTCATGGGATGATCCTGGATGCACTACTCCCTTCATGGGATGATCCTGTATGCATCGGTCCCTTCATTGGAAGATCATGGATGCACTACTCCCTTCAGGGGATGATCCTGGCTGCACCGGTCCCTTCATGGGATGATCCTGGCTGCACCTGTCCCTTCAGGGGATGATCCTGGCTGCACCTGTCCCTTCAGGGGATGATCCTTGATGCACTACTCCCTTCAGGGGATGATCTGGATGCACTACTTCCTTCAGGGGAATATCCTCGATACACCTGTCCCTTCATGGGATGATCCGGGATGCAGCGGTCCCTTCATGGGATGATCCTGGATGCACTACTCCCTTCATGGGATGATCCTGGATGCACCTCTGTCTCTTCATGGGATGATCCTGGATGCACTACTCCCTTCCGGGGATGATCCTGGATGCACCTGTCCCTTCATGGGATGATCCTGGATGCACCTGTCCCTTCAGGGGATGATCCTGTATGCACTACTCCCTTAAGGGGATGATCCTGTATGCACTACTCCCTTAAGGGGATGATCCTGGATGCATCGGTCCCTTCATGGGATGATCCTGGATGCACTACTCCCTTCAGGGGATGATCCTGGATGCACCGGTCCTTTCATGGGATGATCCTGGATGCACTACTCCCTTCATGGCATGATCTTGGATGTACCTGTCCCTTCATGGGATGATCCTGGATGCACCTTTCTCTTCATGGGATTATCCTGGATGCAGCGGTCTCTTCATGGGATGATCCTGGATGCACTACTCCCTTCATGGGATGATCCTGGATGCACTACTCCCTTCAGGGGATGATCCTGGATGCACTAATCCCTTCAAGGGATGATCCTGGATACACCTGTCCCTTCATGGGATGATCCTGGATGCATCGGTCCCTTCATGGGATGATCCTGGATGCACTACTCCCTTCATGGGATGATCCTGGATGCATCGGTCCCTTCATTGGAAGATCATGGATCCACTACTCCCTTCAGGGGATGATCCTGGATGCACTACTCCCTTCAGGGGATGGTCCTGGATGCACCAGTCCCTTCATGGGATGATCTTGGATGCACCTGTCCCTTCATGGGATGATCTTGGATACACCTGTCCCTTCATGGGATGATCCTTGATGCATCGGTCCCTTCATGGGATGATCCTGGATGCACTACTCCCTTCATGGGATGATCCTGTATGCATCGGTCCCTTCATTGGAAGACCATGGATGCACTACTCCCTTAAGGGGATGATCCTGGCTGCACCGGTCCCTTCATGGGATGATCCTGGCTGCACCTGTCCCTTCAGGGGATGATCTGGATGCACTACTTCCTTCAGGGGAATATCCTCGATACACCTGTCCCTTCATGGGATGATCCGGGATGCAGCGGTCCCTTCATGGGATGGTCCTGGATGCACTACTCCCTTCATGGGATGATCCTATATGCACCTGTCCCTTCATGGAATGATCGTGGATGCACTACTTCCTTCAGGGGATGATCCTGGATGCACTACTCCCTTCAGGGGATGATCCTGGATGCACTACTCCCTTCAGGGGATGATCTGGATGCACTACTTCCTTCAGGGGAATATCCTCGATACACCTGTCCCTTCATGGGATGATCCGGGATGCAGCGGTCCCTTCATGGGATGGTCCTGGATGCACTACTCCCTTCATGGGATGATCCTATATGCACCTGTCCCTTCATGGAATGATCGTGGATGCACTACTCCCTTCAGGGGATGATCCTGGATGCACTACTCCCTTCAGGGGATGATCCTGGATGCACTACTCCCTTCAGGGGATGGTCCTGGATGCACCAGTCCCTTCATGGGATGATCTTGGATGCACCAGTCCCTTCATGGGATGATCTTGGATACACCTGTCCCTTCATGGGATGATCCTAAATGCACTACTCCCTTCAGGGGATGATTCTGGATGCATCAGTCCCTTCATGGGATGATCCTGGATGCACCTGTCCCTTCATGGGATGATCCTGGATGCACCTGTCCCTTCATGGGATGATCTTGGATGCACCTGTCCCTTCAGGGGATGATCCTGGATGCACTACTCCCTTCATGGGATGATCTTGGATGCACCTATCCCTTCATTGGATGATCCTGGATGCACCGGTCCCTTCAGGGGATGATCCTGGATGCACTACTCCCTTCAGGGGATGATCCTGGATGCACTACTCCCTTCAGGGGATGATCCTGGATGCACTACTCCCTTCAGGGGATGATCCTGGATGCATCGGCCTCTTCATGGGATGATCATAGATGCACTACTCCCTTTAGGGGATGATCCTGGATGCACTACAGGGGATGATCCTGGATGCACTACTCTCTTCAGGGGATGATCCTGGATGCACTACTCCCTTCGGGGGATAATCCTGGATGCGCCTGTCCCTTCATGGGATGATCCTGGATGCACCTGTCCCTTCATGGGATGATCCTGGATGCACCTGTCCCTTCATGGGATGATCTTGGATGAACTACTCCCTTCAGGGGATGATCCTGGATGCGCCTGTCCCTTCATGGGATGATCCTGGATGCATCGCCCCCTTCATGGGATGATCCTGGATGCACCTGTCCTTTCATGGGATGATCCTGGATGCACTACTCCCTTCATGGGATGATCTTGGATGCACCAGTCCCTTCATGGGATGATCTTGGATGCACCTGTCCCTTCATGGGATGATCTTGGATGCACCTGTCCCTTCATGGGATGATCCTAAATGCACCTGTCCCTTCATGGGATGATCCTAAATGCACTACTCCCTTCAGGGGATGATTCTGGATGCATCAGTCCCTTCATGGGATGATCCTGGATGCACCTGTCCCTTCATGGGATGATCTTGGATGCACCTGTCCCTTCATGGGATGATCTTGGATGCACCAGTCCCTTCATGGGATGATCTTGGATGCACCTGTCCCTTCATGGGATGATCTTGGATGCACCTGTCCCTTCATGGGATGATCTTGGATGCACCTGTCCCTTCATGGGATGATCTTGGATGCACCTGTCCCTTCATGGGATGATCCTAAATGCACCTGTCCCTTCATGGGATGATCCTAAATGCACTACTCCCTTCAGGGGATGATTCTGGATGCATCAGTCCCTTCATGGGATGATCCTGGATGCACCTGTCCCTTCATGGGATGATCCTGGATGCACCTGTCCCTTCATGGGATGATCTTGGATGCACCTGTCCCTTCAGGGGATGATCCTGGATGCACTACTCCCTTCATGGGATGATCTTGGATGCACCTATCCCTTCATTGGATGATCCTGGATGCACCGGTCCCTTCATGGGATGATCCTGGATGCACTACTCCCTTCAGGGGATGATCCTGGATGCACTACTCCCTTCAGGGGATGATCCTGGATGCATCGGCCTCTTCATGGGATGATCATATATGCACTACTCCCTTTAGGGGATGATCCTGGATGCACTACAGGGGATGATCCTGGATGCACTACTCTCTTCAGGGGATGATCCTGGATGCACTACTCCCTTCGGGGGATGATCCTGGATGCGCCTGTCCCTTCATGGGATGATCCTGGATGCACCTGTCCCTTCATGGGATGATCCTGGATGCACCTGTCCCTTCATGGGATGATCTTGGATGAACTACTCCCTTCAGGGGATGATCCTGGATGCGCCTGTCCCTTCATGGGATGATCCTGGATGCATCGCCCCCTTCATGGGATGATCCTGGATGCACCTGTCCTTTCATGGGATGATCCTGGATGCACTACTCCCTTCATGGGATGATCTTGGATGCACCAGTCCCTTCATGGGATGATCTAGGATGCACCTGTCCCTTCATGGGATGATCTTGGATGCACCTGTCCCTTCATGGGATGATCCTAAATGCACCTGTCCCTTCATGGGATGATCCTAAATGCACTACTCCCTTCAGGGGATGATTCTGGATGCATCAGTCCCTTCATGGGATGATCCTGGATGCACCTGTCCCTTCATGGGATGATCTTGGATGCACCTGTCCCTTCATGGGATGATCCTGGATGCACTACTCCCTTAAGGGGATGATCCTGGATGCACTACTCCCTTCATGGGATGATCTTGGATGCACCTATCCCTTCATTGGATGATCCTGGATGCACCGGTCCCTTCATGGGATGATCCTGGATGCACTACTCCCTTCAGGGGATGATCCTGGATGCACTACTCCCTTCAGGGGATGATCCTGGATGCATCGGCCTCTTCATGGGATGATCATAGATGCACTACTCCCTTTAGGGGATGATCCTGGATGCACTACAGGGGATGATCCTGGATGCACTACTCTCTTCAGGGGATGATCCTGGATGCACTACTCCCTTCGGGGGATGATCCTGGATGTGCCTGTCCCTTCATGGGATGATCCTGGATGCACCTGTCCCTTCATGGGATGATCCTGGATGCACCTGTCCCTTCATGGGATGATCTTGGATGAACTACTCCCTTCAGGGGATGATCCTGGATGCGCCTGTCCCTTCATGGGATGATCCTGGATGCATCACCCCCTTCATGGGATGATCATGGATGCACTACTCCCTTCAGGGGATGGTCCTGGATGCACCAGTCCCTTCATGGGATGATCTTGGATGCACCAGTCCCTTCATGGGATGATCTTGGATACACCTGTCCCTTCATGGGATGATCTTGGATACACCTGTCCCTTCATGGGATGATCCTTGATGCATCGGTCCCTTCATGGGATGATCCTGGATGCACTACTCCCTTCATGGGATGATCCTGTATGCATCGGTCCCTTCATTGGAAGATCATGGATGCACTACTCCCTTCAGGGGATGATCCTGGCTGCACCGGTCCCTTCATGGGATGATCCTGGCTGCACCTGTCCCTTCAGGGGATGATCCTGGCTGCACCTGTCCCTTCAGGGGATGATCCTTGATGCACTACTCCCTTCAGGGGATGATCTGGATGCACTACTTCCTTCAGGGGAATATCCTCGATACACCTGTCCCTTCATGGGATGATCCGGGATGCAGCGGTCCCTTCATGGGATGATCCTGGATGCACTACTCCCTTCATGGGATGATCCTATATGCACCTGTCCCTTCATGGAATGATCGTGGATGCACTACTTCCTTCAGGGGATGATCCTGGATGCACCGGTCCCTTCATGGGATGATCCTGGATGCACCGGTCCCTTCATGGGATGGTCCTGGATGCACCTCTGTCTCTTCATGGGATTATCCTGGATGCAGCGGTTTCTTCATGGGATGATCCTGGATGCACTACTCCCTTCCGGGGATGATCCTGGATGCACCTGTCCCTTCATGGGATGATCCTGGATGCACCTGTCCCTTCAGGGGATGATCCTGTATGCACTACTCCCTTAAGGGGATGATCCTGTATGCACTACTCCCTTAAGGGGATGATCCTGTATGCACTACTCCCTTAAGGGGATGATCCTGGATGCATCGGTCCCTTCATGGGATGATCCTGGATGCACTACTCCCTTCAGGGGATGATCCTGGATGCACCGGTCCTTTCATGGGATGATCCTGGATGCACTACTCCCTTCATGGCATGATCTTGGATGTACCTGTCCCTTCATGGGATGATCCTGGATGCACCTTTCTCTTCATGGGATTATCCTGGATGCAGCGGTCTCTTCATGGGATGATCCTGGATGCACTACTCCCTTCATGGGATGATCCTGGATGCACTACTCCCTTCAGGGGATGATCCTGGATGCACTAATCCCTTCAAGGGATGATCCTGGATACACCTGTCCCTTCATGGGATGATCCTGGATGCATCGGTCCCTTCATGGGATGATCCTGGATGCACTACTCCCTTCATGGGATGATCCTGGATGCATCGGTCCCTTCATTGGAAGATCATGGATCCACTACTCCCTTCAGGGGATGATCCTGGATGCACTACTCCCTTCAGGGGATGGTCCTGGATGCACCAGTCCCTTCATGGGATGATCTTGGATGCACCAGTCCCTTCATGGGATGATCTTGGATACACCTGTCCCTTCATGGGATGATCCTTGATGCATCGGTCCCTTCATGGGATGATCCTGGATGCACTACTCCCTTCATGGGATGATCCTGTATGCATCGGTCCCTTCATTGGAAGATCATGGATGCACTACTCCCTTAAGGGGATGATCCTGGTTGCACCGGTCCCTTCATGGGATGATCCTGGCTGCACCTGTCCCTTCAGGGGATGATCCTGGCTGCACCTGTCCCTACAGGGGATGATCCTTGATGCACTACTCCCTTCAGGGGATGATCTGGATGCACTACTTCCTTCAGGGGAATATCCTCGATACACCTGTCCCTTCATGGGATGATCCGGGATGCAGCGGTCCCTTCATGGGATGGTCCTGGATGCACTACTCCCTTCATGGGATGATCCTATATGCACCTGTCCCTTCATGGAATGATCGTGGATGCACTACTTCCTTCAGGGGATGATCCTGGATGCACTACTCCCTTCAGGGGATGATCCTGGATGCACTACTCCCTTCAGGGGATGGTCCTGGATGCACCAGTCCCTTCATGGGATGATCTTGGATGCACCAGTCCCTTCATGGGATGATCTTGGATACACCTGTCCCTTCATGGGATGATCCTAAATGCACTACTCCCTTCAGGGGATGATTCTGGATGCATCAGTCCCTTCATGGGATGATCCTGGATGCACCTGTCCCTTCATGGGATGATCCTGGATGCACCTGTCCCTTCATGGGATGATCTTGGATGCACCTGTCCCTTCATGGGATGATCCTGGATGCATCGCCCCCTTCATGGGATGATCATGGATGCACTACTCCCTTCAAGGGATGATCATGGATGCACCACTCCCTTCAGGGGATGATCCTGGATGCACTCCACCCTTCATGGGATGATCCTGGATGCACCTGTCCCATCAGGGGATGATCCTGGATGCACTACTCCCTTCAGGGGATGATCCTGGATGCATCGGCCCCTTCAGGGGATGATCATGGATGCACTACTCCCTTCAGGGGATGATCATGGATACACTACTCCCTTCAGGGGATGATCCAGGATGCACCTGTCTGTAATTCCATTTCCGCAACCCAATCTTAATTTATCCACATATTTTTGCACACAGCACTTCCACTAATTTCTTTGCACTGCTAGTCAGTTTACCCCCTGATACTACTTTCCTTTCATCATATCTCTGTATCCTTCATAGATGTTAGTCTACAATCTACCTAATCCATAGTGGATACGCATCCACTTCCTTCGGGTGAAGGATCCCAAATGATGTAGGGCGGTACAGGATGGGTATCTGATGGGAACACAATTTTTTCACCACGAATTACTTGGATTTCGTGTTTGTATCCTGATGTGAATGCACAGTTCCTATAGATAGCTTTATTCATTTCTGACCCACTGCTGTTATGTGTTTTTTTTATAGTATCCAGGGATTGTAGCAATGATAGGTCAATAAAAATTCCCCTAAGCACCCTCCTTATTGTTTAAACATGATCCTGGATGCACCTGTCCCTTCAGGGGATGTTCCTGGATGCACTACTCCCTTCAGGGGATGATCCTGGATGCATCGGCCCCTCCATGGGATGATCATGGATGCACTACTCCCTTCAGGGGATGATCCTGGATGCACTACAGTGGATGATCCTGGATGCACTACTCCCTTCAGGGGATGATCCAGGATGCGCCTGTCCCTTCATGGGATGATCCTGGATTCACCTGTCCCTTCATGGGATGATCCTGGATTCACCTGTCCCTTCATGGGATGATCTTGGATCCACCCCTCCCTTCATGAGATGATCTTGGATCCACCCCTCCCTTCATGGGATGATCTTGGATCCACCGCTCCCTTCATGGGATGATCTTGGATCCACCTCTCCCTTCATGGGATGATTCTGGATGCACTACTCCCTTAAGGGGATGATCCTGGATGCACTACTCACTTCATGGGATGATCCTGGATGCACCTGTCCCTTCATGGGATGATCCTGAATGCACTACTCCCTTCAGGGGATGATTCTGGATGCACCTGTCCCTTTAGGGGATGATCCTGGATGCACTACAGGGGATGATCCTGGATGCACTACTCTCTTCAGGGGATGATCCTGGATGCACTACTCCCTTCGGGGGATGATCCTGGATGTGCCTGTCCCTTCATGGGATGATCCTGGATGCACCTGTCCCTTCATGGGATGATCCTGGATGCACCTGTCCCTTCATGGGATGATCTTGGATGAACTACTCCCTTCAGGGGATGATCCTGGATGCGCCTGTCCCTTCATGGGATGATCCTGGATGCATCGCCCCCTTCATGGGATGATCATGGATGCACTACTCCCTTCAGGGGATGGTCCTGGATGCACCAGTCCCTTCATGGGATGATCTTGGATGCACCAGTCCCTTCATGGGATGATCTTGGATACACCTGTCCCTTCATGGGATGATCCTTGATGCATCGGTCCCTTCATGGGATGATCCTGGATGCACTACTCCCTTCATGGGATGATCCTGTATGCATCGGTCCCTTCATTGGAAGATCATGGATGCACTACTCCCTTCAGGGGATGATTCTGGATTCACCTGTCCCTTCAGGGGATGATTCTGGATGCACCTGTCCCTTCAAGGGATGATCTTGGATGCACCTGTCCCTTAATGGGATGATCCTGGATGCACCTGTCCCTTAGTGGGATGATCCTGGATGCACCCTTCCCTTCATGGGATGATTCTGGATGCACCTGTCCCTTCAGGGGATGATCCTGGATGCACCGGTCCCTTCATGGGATGATCCTGGATACACCGGTCCCTTCATGGGATGATTCTGGATGCACAGGTCCCTTCATGGGATGATTCTGGATGCACCTGTCCCTTCAGGGGATGATTCTGGATGCACCTGTCCCTTCATGGGATGATCTTGGATGCACCTGTCCCTTCATGGGATGATCTTGATGCACCTGTCCCTTCATGGGATGATCTTGGATGCACCTGTCCCTTCATGGGATGATCTTGGATGCACCTGTCCCTTCATGGGATGATCCTGGATGCACTACTCCCTTAAGGGGATGATCCTGGATGCACTACTCCCTTCATGGGATGTTGGATGTACCTGTCCCTTCATGGGATGATCCTGGATGCACTACTCCCTTCAGGGGATGATTCTGGATGCGCCTGTCCCTTCATGGGATGATCCTGGATGCACAGGTCCCTTCATGGGATGATCCTGGATACACCGGTCCCTTCATGGGATGATTCTGGATGCACAGGTCCCTTCATGGGATGATTCTGGATGCACCTGTCCCTTCAGGGGATGATTCTGGATGCACCTGTCCCTTCATGGGATGATCTTGGATGCACCTGTCCCTTCATGGGATGATCTTGATGCACCTGTCCCTTCATGGGATGATCTTGGATGCACCTGTCCCTTCATGGGATGATCCTGGATGCACTACTCCCTTAAGGGGATGATCCTGGATGCACTACTCCCTTCATGGGATGTTGGATGTACCTGTCCCTTCATGGGATGATCCTGGATGCACTACTCCCTTCAGGGGATGTTTCTGGATTCACCTGTCCCTTCAGGGGATGATTCTGGATGCACCTGTCCCTTCAAGGGATGATCTTGGATGCACCTGTCCCTTAATGGGATGATCCTGGATGCACCTGTCCCTTAGTGGGATGATCCTGGATGCACCCGTCCCTTCATGGGATGATCCTGGATGCACCGGTCCCTTCATGAGATGATCCTGGATAGACTACTCCCTTCAGGGGATAATCCTGGATGCACTGGTCCCTACATGGGATGATCATGGATGCACTACTCCCTTCAGGGGATGATCCTGGATGCACCGGTCCCTTCATGGGATGATCCTGGATGCACTACTCCCTTCAGGGGATTATCCTGGATGCAGCGGTCCCTTCATGGGATGATCTTGGGTGCACCTGTCCCTTCATGGGATGATCCTGGATGCACTACTCCCTTCATGGGATGATCTTGGATGCACCTGTCCCTTCATGGAATGATCCTGAATACACTACTCCCTTCAGGGGATGCTTTTGGATGCACTAGTCCCTTCATGGGATGATCTTGGATGCACTAGTCCCTTCATGGGATGATCTTGGATGCACTAGTCCCTTCATGGGATGATCTTGGATGCACCTGTCCCTTCATGGGATGATCCTGGATGCACCTGTCCTTTCATGGGATGATCCTGAATGCACTACTCCCTTCAGGGGATGATTCTGGATGCACCTGTCCCTTCATGGGATGATCTTGGATGCACTAGTCCCTTCATGGGATGATCTTGGATGCACTAGTCCCTTCATGGGATGATCTTGGATGCACCTGTCCCTTCATGGGATGATCTTGGATGCACTAATCCCTTCATGGGATGATCCTGGATGCACCTGTCCCTTCATGGGATGATCTTGGGTGCACCTGTCCCTTCATGGAATGATCCTGGATGCACTACTCCCTTCATGGGATGATCTTGGATGCACCTGTCCCTTCATGGAATGATCCTGAATACACTACTCCCTTCAGGGGATGCTTCTGGATGCACCTGTCCCTTCATGGGATGACCCTGGATGCATCAGTCCCTTCATTGGATGATCCTGGATGCACCTGTCCCTTCATGGGATGATCCTGGATGCACTACTCCCTTTAGGGGATGATCCTGGATGCTCCGGTCCCTTCAGTGGATGATCCTGGATGCACTACTCCCTTCAGGGGATGATCCTGGATGCACCGGTCCCTTCATGGGATGATCCTGGATGCACCGGTCCCTTCATGGGATGATCCTGGAAGCACCTGTCCCTTCATGGGTTGATCCTGGAAGCACCTGTCCCTTCATGGGATGATCCTGGATGCACCTGTCCCTTCAGGGGATGATCCTGGATGCACCTGTCCCTTCAGGGGATGATCCTGGATGCACTACTCCCTTCAGGGTATGATCCTGGATGCATCGGCCCCTTCATGGTATGATCCTGGATGCACTACTCCCTTCAGGGGATGATCCTGGATGCACTACTCCCTTCAGGGGATGATCCTGGATGCACTACTCCCTTCAGGGGATGATCCTGGATGCACTACTCCCTTCAGGGGATGATCCTGGATGCGCCTGTCCCTTCATGGGATGATCCTGGATGCTCCGGTCCCTTCAGTGGATGATCCTGGATGCACTATTCCTTCAGTGGATGATCCTGGATGCACTATTCCTTCAGGGGATGATCCTGGATGCACCGGTCCCTTCATGGGATGATCTTGGATGCACCGGTCCCTTCATGGGATGATCTTGGATGCACCGGTCCCTTCATGGGATAATCCTGGATGCACCTGTCCCTTCATGGGATGATCTTGGATGCACCGGTCCCTTCATGGGATGATCTTGGATGCACCGGTCCCTTCATGGGATGATCCTGGATGCACCGGTCCCTTCATTGGGATGATCCTGGATGCACCGGTCCCTTCATTGGAAGATCATGGATGCACTACTCCCTTCAGGGGATGATCCTGGCTGCACTGGTCCCTTCATGGGATGATCCTGGCTGCACCGGTCCCTTCATGGGATGATCCTGGCTGCACCGGTACCTTCAGGGGATGATCCTGGCTGCATCTTTCCCTTCAGGGGATGATCCTTGATGCACTACTCCCTTCAGGGGATGATCTGGATGCACTACTTCCTTCAGGGGAATATCCTGGATACACCTTTCCTTCATGGGATGATCCGGGATGCAGCGGTCCCTTCATGGGATGATCCTGGATGCACTACTCCCTTCAGGGGATGATCCAATATGCACCCATCCCTTCATGGAATGATCATGGATGCACTACTCCCTTCAGGGGATGATCCTGGATGCACCGGTCCCTTCATGGGATGATCTTGGATGCACCTGTCCCTTCATGGGATGATCCTGGATGCACTACTCCCTTAAGGGGATGATCCTGGATGCACTACTCCCTTCATGGGATGATCTTGGATGCATCTATCCCTTCATGGGATGATCCTGGATGCACCAGTCCCTTCATGGGATGATCCTGGATGCACCAGTCCCTTCATGGGATGATCCTGGATGCACCAGTCCCTTCATGGGATGATCCTGGATGCACTACTCCCTTCAGGGGATGATCCTGGATGCACTACTCCCTTCAGGGGATGATCCTGGATGCATCGACCTCTTCATGGGATGATCATAGATGCACTACTCCCTTCAGGGGATGATCCTGGATGCACTACAGGGGATGATCCTGGATGCACTACTCTCTTCAGGGGATGATCCTGGATGCGCTTGTCCCTTCATAGGATGATCCTGGATGCACCTGTCCCTTCATGGGATGATCCTGGATGCACCTGTCCCTTCATGGGATGAACCCTGGATGCACCTGTCCCTTCATGGGATGATCCTGGATGCACCTGTCCCTTCATGGGATGATCCTGGATGCATCGGCCCCTTCATGGGATGATCCTGGATGCACCGGTCCCTTCATGAGATGATCCTGGATGCACTACTCCCTTCAGGGAATGATCCTGGATGCATGGGCCCCTTCATGGGATGATCCTGGTTGCACTACTCCCTTCAGGGGGTGATCCTGGATGCACTACTCCCTTCAGGGGATTGATCCTGGATGCACCTGTCCTTTCATGGGATGATCCTGGATGCACTACTCCCTTAATGGGATGATCTTGGATGCACCAGTCCCTTCATGGGATGATCTTGGATGCACCTGTCCCTTCATGGGATGATCTTGGATGCACCTGTCCCTTCATGGGATGATCCTAAATGCACCTGTCCCTTCATGGGATGATCCTAAATGCACTACTCCCTTCAGGGGATGATTCTGGATGCATCAGTCCCTTCATGGGATGATCCTGGATGCACCTGTCCCTTCATGGGATGATCCTGGATGCACCTGTCCCTTCATGGGATGATCTTGGATGCACCTGTCCCTTCAGGGGATGATCCTGGATGCACTACTCCCTTCATGGGATGATCTTGGATGCACCTATCCCTTCATTGGATGATCCTGGATGCACTACTCCCTTCAGGGGATGATCCTGGATGCACTACTCCCTTCAGGGGATGATCCTGGATGCACTACTCCCTTCAGGGGATGATCCTGGATGCATCGGCCTCTTCATGGGATGATCATAGATGCACTACTCCCTTTAGGGGATGATCCTGGATGCACTACAGGGGATGATCCTGGATGCACTACTCTCTTCAGGGGATGATCCTGGATGCACTACTCCCTTCGGGGGATGATCCTGGATGCGCCTGTCCCTTCATGGGATGATCCTGGATGCACCTGTCCCTTCATGGGATGATCCTGGATGCACCTGTCCCTTCATGGGATGATCTTGGATGAAGTACTCCCTTCAGGGGATGATCCTGGATGCGCCTGTCCCTTCATGGGATGATCCTGGATGCATCGCCCCCTTCATGGGATGATCCTGGATGCACCTGTCCTTTCATGGGATGATCCTGGATGCACTACTCCCTTCATGGGGTGATCTTGGATGCACCAGTCCCTTCATGGGATGATCTTGGATGCACCTGTCCCTTCATGGGATGATCTTGGATGCACCTGTCCCTTCATGGGATGATCCTAAATGCACCTGTCCCTTCATGGGATGATCCTAAATGCACTACTCCCTTCAGGGGATGATTCTGGATGCATCAGTCCCTTCATGGGATGATCCTGGATGCACCTGTCCCTTCATGGGATGATCTTGGATGCACCTGTCCCTTCATGGGATGATCCTGGATGCACTACTCCCTTAAGGGGATGATCCTGGATGCACTACTCCCTTCATGGGATGATCTTGGATGCACCTATCCCTTCATTGGATGATCCTGGATGCACCGGTCCCTTCATGGGATGATCCTGGATGCACTACTCCCTTCAGGGGATGATCCTGGATGCACTACTCCCTTCAGGGGATGATCCTGGATGCATCGGCCTCTTCATGGGATGATCATAGATGCACTACTCCCTTTAGGGGATGATCCTGGATGCACTACAGGGGATGATCCTGGATGCACTACTCTCTTCAGGGGATGATCCTGGATGCACTACTCCCTTCGGGGGATGATCCTGGATGTGCCTGTCCCTTCATGGGATGATCCTGGATGCACCTGTCCCTTCATGGGATGATCCTGGATGCACCTGTCCCTTCATGGGATGATCTTGGATGAACTACTCCCTTCAGGGGATGATCCTGGATGCGCCTGTCCCTTCATGGGATGATCCTGGATGCATCGCCCCCTTCATGGGATGATCATGGATGCACTACTCCCTTCAGGGGATGGTCCTGGATGCACCAGTCCCTTCATGGGATGACCTTGGATGCACCAGTCCCTTCATGGGATGATCTTGGATACACCTGTCCCTTCATGGGATGATCCTTGATGCATCGGTCCCTTCATGGGATGATCCTGGATGCACTACTCCCTTCATGGGATGATCCTGTATGCATCGGTCCCTTCATTGGAAGATCATGGATGCACTACTCCCTTCAGGGGATGATCCTGGCTGCACCGGTCCCTCCATGGGATGATCCTGGCTGCACCTGTCCCTTCAGGGGATGATCCTGGCTGCACCTGTCCCTTCAGGGGATGATCCTTGATGCACTACTCCCTTCAGGGGATGATCTGGATGCACTACTTCCTTCAGGGGAATATCCTTGATACACCTGTCCCTTCATGGGATGATCCGGGATGCAGCGGTCCCTTCATGGGATGATCCTGGATGCACTACTCCCTTCATGGGATGATCCTATATGCACCTGTCCCTTCATGGAATGATCGTGGATGCACTACTTCCTTCAGGGGATGATCCTGGATGCACCGGTCCCTTCATGGGATGATCCTGGATGCACCGGTCCCTTCATGGGATGATCCTGGATGCACCTCTGTCTCTTCATGGGATGATCCTGGATGCACTACTCCCTTCCGGGGATGATCCTGGATGCACCTGTCCCTTCATGGGATGATCCTGGATGCACCTGTCCCTTCAGGGGATGATCCTGTATGCACTACTCCCTTAAGGGGATGATCCTGTATGCACTACTCCCTTAAGGGGATGATCCTGGATGCATCGGTCCCTTCATGGGATGATCCTGGATGCACTACTCCCTTCAGGGGATGATCCTGGATGCACCGGTCCTTTCATGGGATGATCCTGGATGCACTACTCCCTTCATGGCATGATCTTGGATGTACCTGTCCCTTCATGGGATGATCCTGGATGCACCTTTCTCTTCATGGGATTATCCTGGATGCAGCGGTCTCTTCATGGGATGATCCTGGATGCACTACTCCCTTCATGGGATGATCCTGGATGCACTACTCCCTTCAGGGGATGATCCTGGATGCACTAATCCCTTCAAGGGATGATCCTGGATACACCTGTCCCTTCATGGGATGATCCTGGATGCATCGGTCCCTTCATGGGATGATCCTGGATGCACTACTCCCTTCATGGGATGATCCTGGATGCATCGGTCCCTTCATTGGAAGATCATGGATCCACTACTCCCTTCAGGGGATGATCCTGGATGCACTACTCCCTTCAGGGGATGGTCCTGGATGCACCAGTCCCTTCATGGGATGATCTTGGATGCACCTGTCCCTTCATGGGATGATCTTGGATACACCTGTCCCTTCATGGGATGATCCTGTATGCATCGGTCCCTTCATTGGAAGACCATGGATGCACTACTCCCTTAAGGGGATGATCCTGGCTGCACCGGTCCCTTCATGGGATGATCCTGGCTGCACCTGTCCCTTCAGGGGATGATCTGGATGCACTACTTCCTTCAGGGGAATATCCTCGATACACCTGTCCCTTCATGGGATGATCCGGGATGCAGCGGTCCCTTCATGGGATGGTCCTGGATGCACTACTCCCTTCATGGGATGATCCTATATGCACCTGTCCCTTCATGGAATGATCGTGGATGCACTACTTCCTTCAGGGGATGATCCTGGATGCACTACTCCCTTCAGGGGATGATCCTGGATGCACTACTCCCTTCAGGGGATGATCTGGATGCACTACTTCCTTCAGGGGAATATCCTCGATACACCTGTCCCTTCATGGGATGATCCGGGATGCAGCGGTCCCTTCATGGGATGGTCCTGGATGCACTACTCCCTTCATGGGATGATCCTATATGCACCTGTCCCTTCATGGAATGATCGTGGATGCACTACTTCCTTCAGGGGATGATCCTGGATGCACTACTCCCTTCATGGGATGATCCTGGATGCACTACTCCCTTCAGGGGATGGTCCTGGATGCACCAGTCCCTTCATGGGATGATCTTGGATGCACCAGTCCCTTCATGGGATGATCTTGGATACACCTGTCCCTTCATGGGATGATCCTAAATGCACTACTCCCTTCAGGGGATGATTCTGGATGCATCAGTCCCTTCATGGGATGATCCTGGATGCACCTGTCCCTTCATGGGATGATCCTGGATGCACCTGTCCCTTCATGGGATGATCCTGGATGCACCTGTCCCTTCATGGGATGATCTTGGATGCACTACTCCCTTCATGGGATGATCTTGGATGCACCTATCCCTTCATTGGATGATCTTGGATGCACCTATCCCTTCATTGGATGATCCTGGATGCACCGGTCCCTTCAGGGGATGATCCTGGATGCACTACTCCCTTCAGGGGATGATCCTGGATGCACTACTCCCTTCAGGGGATGATCCTGGATGCACTACTCCCTTCAGGGGATGATCCTGGATGCATCGGCCTCTTCATGGGATGATCATAGATGCACTACTCCCTTTAGGGGATGATCCTGGATGCACTACAGGGGATGATCCTGGATGCACTACTCTCTTCAGGGGATGATCCTGGATGCACTACTCCCTTCGGGGGATGATCCTGGATGCGCCTGTCCCTTCATGGGATGATCCTGGATGCACCTGTCCCTTCATGGGATGATCCTGGATGCACCTGTCCCTTCATGGGATGATCTTGGATGAACTACTCCCTTCAGGGGATGATCCTGGATGCGCCTGTCCCTTCATGGGATGATCCTGGATGCATCGCCCCCTTCATGGGATGATCCTGGATGCACCTGTCCTTTCATGGGATGATCCTGGATGCACTACTCCCTTCATGGGATGATCTTGGATGCACCAGTCCCTTCATGGGATGATCTTGGATGCACCTGTCCCTTCATGGGATGATCTTGGATGCACCTGTCCCTTCATGGGATGATCCTAAATGCACCTGTCCCTTCATGGGATGATCCTAAATGCACTACTCCCTTCAGGGGATGATTCTGGATGCATCAGTCCCTTCATGGGATGATCCTGGATGCACCTGTCCCTTCATGGGATGATCTTGGATGCACCTGTCCCTTCATGGGATGATCCTGGATGCACTACTCCCTTAAGGGGATGATCCTGGATGCACTACTCCCTTCATGGGATGATCTTGGATGCACCTATCCCTTCATTGGATGATCCTGGATGCACCGGTCCCTTCATGGGATGATCCTGGATGCACTACTCCCTTCAGGGGATGATCCTGGATGCACTACTCCCTTCAGGGGATGATCCTGGATGCATCGGCCTCTTCATGGGATGATCATAGATGCACTACTCCCTTTAGGGGATGATCCTGGATGCACTACAGGGGATTATCCTGGATGCTCTACTCTCTTCAGGGGATGATCCTGGATGCACCTGTCCCTTCATGGGATGATCTTGGATGCACCTATCCCTTCATTGGATGATCCTGGATGCACCGGTCCCTTCATGGGATGATCCTGGATGCACTACTCCCTTCAGGGGATGATCCTGGATGCACTACTCCCTTCAGGGGATGATCCTGGATGCATCGGCCTCTTCATGGGATGATCATAGATGCACTACTCCCTTTAGGGGATGATCCTGGATGCACTACAGGGGATGATCCTGGATGCACTACTCTCTTCAGGGGATGATCCTGGATGCACTACTCCCTTCGGGGGATGATCCTGGATGCGCCTGTCCCTTCATGGGATGATCCTGGATGCACCTGTCCCTTCATGGGATGATCCTGGATGCACCTGTCCCTTCATGGGATGATCTTGGATGAACTACTCCCTTCAGGGGATGATCCTGGATGCGCCTGTCCCTTCATGGGATGATCCTGGATGCATCGCCCCCTTCATGGGATGATCCTGGATGCACCTGTCCTTTCATGGGATGATCCTGGATGCACTACTCCCTTCATGGGATGATCTTGGATGCACCAGTCCCTTCATGGGAGGATCTTGGATGCACCTGTCCCTTCATGGGATGATCTTGGATGCACCTGTCCCTTCATGGGATGATCCTAAATGCACCTGTCCCTTCATGGGATGATCCTAAATGCACTACTCCCTTCAGGGGATGATTCTGGATGCATCAGTCCCTTCATGGGATGATCCTGGATGCACCTGTCCCTTCATGGGATGATCTTGGATGCACCTGTCCCTTCATGGGATGATCCTGGATGCACTACTCCCTTAAGGGGATGATCCTGGATGCACTACTCCCTTCATGGGATGATCTTGGATGCACCTATCCCTTCATTGGATGATCCTGGATGCACCGGTCCCTTCATGGGATGATCCTGGATGCACTACTCCCTTCAGGGGATGATCCTGGATGCACTACTCCCTTCAGGGGATGATCCTGGATGCATCGGCCTCTTCATGGGATGATCATAGATGCACTACTCCCTTTAGGGGATGATCCTGGATGCACTACAGGGGATGATCCTGGATGCACTACTCTCTTCAGGGGATGATCCTGGATGCACTACTCCCTTCGGGGGATGATCCTGGATGTGCCTGTCCCTTCATGGGATGATCCTGGATGCACCTGTCCCTTCATGGGATGATCCTGGATGCACCTGTCCCTTCATGGGATGATCTTGGATGAACTACTCCCTTCAGGGGATGATCCTGGATGCGCCTGTCCCTTCATGGGATGATCCTGGATGCATCACCCCCTTCATGGGATGATCATGGATGCACTACTCCCTTCAGGGGATGGTCCTGGATGCACCAGTCCCTTCATGGGATGATCTTGGATGCACCAGTCCCTTCATGGGATGATCTTGGATACACCTGTCCCTTCATGGGATGATCTTGGATACACCTGTCCCTTCATGGGATGATCCTTGATGCATCGGTCCCTTCATGGGATGATCCTGGATGCACTACTCCCTTCATGGGATGATCCTGTATGCATCGGTCCCTTCATTGGAAGATCATGGATGCACTACTCCCTTCAGGGGATGATCCTGGCTGCACCGGTCCCTTCATGGGATGATCCTGGCTGCACCTGTCCCTTCAGGGGATGATCCTGGCTGCACCTGTCCCTTCAGGGGATGATCCTTGATGCACTACTCCCTTCAGGGGATGATCTGGATGCACTACTTCCTTCAGGGGAATATCCTCGATACACCTGTCCCTTCATGGGATGATCCGGGATGCAGCGGTCCCTTCATGGGATGATCCTGGATGCACTACTCCCTTCATGGGATGATCCTATATGCACCTGTCCCTTCATGGAATGATCGTGGATGCACTACTTCCTTCAGGGGATGATCCTGGATGCACCGGTCCCTTCATGGGATGATCCTGGATGCACCGGTCCCTTCATGGGATGGTCCTGGATGCACCTCTGTCTCTTCATGGGATTATCCTGGATGCAGCGGTTTCTTCATGGGATGATCCTGGATGCACTACTCCCTTCCGGGGATGATCCTGGATGCACCTGTCCCTTCATGGGATGATCCTGGATGCACCTGTCCCTTCAGGGGATGATCCTGTATGCACTACTCCCTTAAGGGGATGATCCTGTATGCACTACTCCCTTAAGGGGATGATCCTGTATGCACTACTCCCTTAAGGGGATGATCCTGGATGCATCGGTCCCTTCATGGGATGATCCTGGATGCACTACTCCCTTCAGGGGATGATCCTGGATGCACCGGTCCTTTCATGGGATGATCCTGGATGCACTACTCCCTTCATGGCATGATCTTGGATGTACCTGTCCCTTCATGGGATGATCCTGGATGCACCTTTCTCTTCATGGGATTATCCTGGATGCAGCGGTCTCTTCATGGGATGATCCTGGATGCACTACTCCCTTCATGGGATGATCCTGGATGCACTACTCCCTTCAGGGGATGATCCTGGATGCACTAATCCCTTCAAGGGATGATCCTGGATACACCTGTCCCTTCATGGGATGATCCTGGATGCATCGGTCCCTTCATGGGATGATCCTGGATGCACTACTCCCTTCATGGGATGATCCTGGATGCATCGGTCCCTTCATTGGAAGATCATGGATCCACTACTCCCTTCAGGGGATGATCCTGGATGCACTACTCCCTTCAGGGGATGGTCCTGGATGCACCAGTCCCTTCATGGGATGATCTTGGATGCACCAGTCCCTTCATGGGATGATCTTGGATACACCTGTCCCTTCATGGGATGATCCTTGATGCATCGGTCCCTTCATGGGATGATCCTGGATGCACTACTCCCTTCATGGGATGATCCTGTATGCATCGGTCCCTTCATTGGAAGATCATGGATGCACTACTCCCTTAAGGGGATGATCCTGGCTGCACCGGTCCCTTCATGGGATGATCCTGGCTGCACCTGTCCCTTCAGGGGATGATCCTGGCTGCACCTGTCCCTACAGGGGATGATCCTTGATGCACTACTCCCTTCAGGGGATGATCTGGATGCACTACTTCCTTCAGGGGAATATCCTCGATACACCTGTCCCTTCATGGGATGATCCGGGATGCAGCGGTCCCTTCATGGGATGGTCCTGGATGCACTACTCCCTTCATGGGATGATCCTATATGCACCTGTCCCTTCATGGAATGATCGTGGATGCACTACTTCCTTCAGGGGATGATCCTGGATGCACTACTCCCTTCAGGGGATGATCCTGGATGCACTACTCCCTTCAGGGGATGGTCCTGGATGCACCAGTCCCTTCATGGGATGATCTTGGATGCACCAGTCCCTTCATGGGATGATCTTGGATACACCTGTCCCTTCATGGGATGATCCTAAATGTACTACTCCCTTCAGGGGATGATTCTGGATGCATCAGTCCCTTCATGGGATGATCCTGGATGCACCTGTCCCTTCATGGGATGATCCTGGATGCACCTGTCCCTTCATGGGATGATCTTGGATGCACCTGTCCCTTCATGGGATGATCCTGGATGCATCGCCCCCTTCATGGGATGATCATGGATGCACTACTCCCTTCAGGGGATGATCATGGATGCACCACTCCCTTCAGGGGATGATCCTGGATGCACTCCACCCTTCATGGGATGATCCTGGATGCACCTGTCCCATCAGGGGATGATCCTGGATGCACTACTCCCTTCAGGGGATGATCCTGGATGCATCGGCCCCTTCAGGGGATGATCATGGATGCACTACTCCCTTCAGGGGATGATCATGGATACACTACTCCCTTCAGGGGATGATCCAGGATGCACCTGTCTGTAATTCCATTTCCGCAACCCAATCTTAATTTATCCACATATTTTTGCACACAGCACTTCCACTAATTTCTTTGCACTGCTAGTCAGTTTACCCCCTGATACTACTTTCCTTTCATCATATCTCTGTATCCTTCATAGATGTTAGTCTACAATCTACCTAATCCATAGTGGATACGCATCCACTTCCTTCGGGTGAAGGATCCCAAATGATGTAGGGCGGTACAGGATGGGTATCTGATGGGAACACAATTTTTTCACCACGAATTACTTGGATTTCGTGTTTGTATCCTGATGTGAATGCACAGTTCCTATAGATAGCTTTATTCATTTCTGACCCACTGCTGTTATGTGTTTTTTTATAGTATCCAGGGATTGTAGCAATGATAGGTCAATAAAAATTCCCCTAAGCACCCTCCTTATTGTTTAAACATGATCCTGGATGCACCTGTCCCTTCAGGGGATGTTCCTGGATGCACTACTCCCTTCAGGGGATGATCCTGGATGCATCGGCCCCTCCATGGGATGATCATGGATGCACTACTCCCTTCAGGGGATGATCCTGGATGCACTACAGTGGATGATCCTGGATGCACTACTCCCTTCAGGGGATGATCCAGGATGCGCCTGTCCCTTCATGGGATGATCCTGGATTCACCTGTCCCTTCATGGGATGATCCTGGATTCACCTGTCCCTTCATGGGATGATCTTGGATCCACCCCTCCCTTCATGAGATGATCTTGGATCCACCCCTCCCTTCATGGGATGATCTTGGATCCACCGCTCCCTTCATGGGATGATCTTGGATCCACCTCTCCCTTCATGGGATGATTCTGGATGCACTACTCCCTTAAGGGGATGATCCTGGATGCACTACTCACTTCATGGGATGATCCTGGATGCACCTGTCCCTTCATGGGATGATCCTGAATGCACTACTCCCTTCAGGGGATGATTCTGGATGCACCTGTCCCTTTAGGGGATGATCCTGGATGCACTACAGGGGATGATCCTGGATGCACTACTCTCTTCAGGGGATGATCCTGGATGCACTACTCCCTTCGGGGGATGATCCTGGATGTGCCTGTCCCTTCATGGGATGATCCTGGATGCACCTGTCCCTTCATGGGATGATCCTGGATGCACCTGTCCCTTCATGGGATGATCTTGGATGAACTACTCCCTTCAGGGGATGATCCTGGATGCGCCTGTCCCTTCATGGGATGATCCTGGATGCATCGCCCCCTTCATGGGATGATCATGGATGCACTACTCCCTTCAGGGGATGGTCCTGGATGCACCAGTCCCTTCATGGGATGATCTTGGATGCACCAGTCCCTTCATGGGATGATCTTGGATACACCTGTCCCTTCATGGGATGATCCTTGATGCATCGGTCCCTTCATGGGATGATCCTGGATGCACTACTCCCTTCATGGGATGATCCTGTATGCATCGGTCCCTTCATTGGAAGATCATGGATGCACTACTCCCTTCAGGGGATGATTCTGGATTCACCTGTCCCTTCAGGGGATGATTCTGGATTCACCTGTCCCTTCAGGGGATGATTCTGGATGCACCTGTCCCTTCAAGGGATGATCTTGGATGCACCTGTCCCTTAATGGGATGATCCTGGATGCACCTGTCCCTTAGTGGGATGATCCTGGATGCACCCTTCCCTTCATGGGATGATTCTGGATGCACCTGTCCCTTCAGGGGATGATCCTGGATGCACCGGTCCCTTCATGGGATGATCCTGGATACACCGGTCCCTTCATGGGATGATTCTGGATGCACAGGTCCCTTCATGGGATGATTCTGGATGCACCTGTCCCTTCAGGGGATGATTCTGGATGCACCTGTCCCTTCATGGGATGATCTTGGATGCACCTGTCCCTTCATGGGATGATCATGATGCACCTGTCCCTTCATGGGATGATCTTGGATGCACCTGTCCCTTCATGGGATGATCTTGGATGCACCTGTCCCTTCATGGGATGATCCTGGATGCACTACTCCCTTAAGGGGATGATCCTGGATGCACTACTCCCTTCATGGGATGTTGGATGTACCTGTCCCTTCATGGGATGATCCTGGATGCACTACTCCCTTCAGGGGATGATTCTGGATGCGCCTGTCCCTTCATGGGATGATCCTGGATGCACAGGTCCCTTCATGGGATGATCCTGGATACACCGGTCCCTTCATGGGATGATTCTGGATGCACAGGTCCCTTCATGGGATGATTCTGGATGCACCTGTCCCTTCAGGGGATGATTCTGGATGCACCTGTCCCTTCATGGGATGATCTTGGATGCACCTGTCCCTTCATGGGATGATCTTGATGCACCTGTCCCTTCATGGGATGATCTTGGATGCACCTGTCCCTTCATGGGATGATCCTGGATGCACTACTCCCTTAAGGGGATGATCCTGGATGCACTACTCCCTTCATGGGATGTTGGATGTACCTGTCCCTTCATGGGATGATCCTGGATGTACTACTCCCTTCAGGGGATGTTTCTGGATTCACCTGTCCCTTCAGGGGATGATTCTGGATGCACCTGTCCCTTCAAGGGATGATCTTGGATGCACCTGTCCCTTAATGGGATGATCCTGGATGCACCTGTCCCTTAGTGGGATGATCCTGGATGCACCCGTCCCTTCATGGGATGATCCTGGATGCACCGGTCCCTTCATGAGATGATCCTGGATAGACTACTCCCTTCAGGGGATAATCCTGGATGCACTGGTCCCTACATGGGATGATCATGGATGCACTACTCCCTTCAGGGGATGATCCTGGATGCACCGGTCCCTTCATGGGATGATCCTGGATGCACTACTCCCTTCAGGGGATTATCCTGGATGCAGCGGTCCCTTCATGGGATGATCTTGGATGCACCTGTCCCTTCATGGGATGATCCTGGGTGCACCTGTCCCTTCATGGGATGATCCTGGATGCACTACTCCCTTCATGGGATGATCTTGGATGCACCTGTCCCTTCATGGAATGATCCTGAATACACTACTCCCTTCAGGGGATGCTTTTGGATGCACTAGTCCCTTCATGGGATGATCTTGGATGCACTAGTCCCTTCATGGGATGATCTTGGATGCACTAGTCCCTTCATGGGATGATCTTGGATGCACCTGTCCCTTCATGGGATGATCCTGGATGCACCTGTCCTTTCATGGGATGATCCTGAATGCACTACTCCCTTCAGGGGATGATTCTGGATGCACCTGTCCCTTCATGGGATGATCTTGGATGCACTAGTCCCTTCATGGGATGATCTTGGATGCACTAGTCCCTTCATGGGATGATCTTGGATGCACCTGTCCCTTCATGGGATGATCTTGGATGCACTAATCCCTTCATGGGATGATCCTGGATGCACCTGTCCCTTCATGGGATGATCTTGGGTGCACCTGTCCCTTCATGGAATGATCCTGGATGCACTACTCCCTTCATGGGATGATCTTGGATGCACCTGTCCCTTCATGGAATGATCCTGAATACACTACTCCCTTCAGGGGATGCTTCTGGATGCACCTGTCCCTTCATGGGATGACCCTGGATGCATCAGTCCCTTCATTGGATGATCCTGGATGCACCTGTCCCTTCATGGGATGATCCTGGATGCACTACTCCCTTTAGGGGATGATCCTGGATGCTCCGGTCCCTTCAGTGGATGATCCTGGATGCACTACTCCCTTCAGGGGATGATCCTGGATGCACCGGTCCCTTCATGGGATGATCCTGGATGCACCGGTCCCTTCATGGGATGATCCTGGAAGCACCTGTCCCTTCATGGGTTGATCCTGGAAGCACCTGTCCCTTCATGGGATGATCCTGGATGCACCTGTCCCTTCAGGGGATGATCCTGGATGCACCTGTCCCTTCAGGGGATGATCCTGGATGCACTACTCCCTTCAGGGTATGATCCTGGATGCATCGGCCCCTACATGGTATGATCCTGGATGCACTACTCCCTTCAGGGGATGATCCTGGATGCACTACTCCCTTCAGGGGATGATCCTGGATGCACTACTCCCTTCAGGGGATGATCCTGGATGCACTACTCCCTTCAGGGGATGATCCTGGATGCGCCTGTCCCTTCATGGGATGATCCTGGATGCTCCGGTCCCTTCAGTGGATGATCCTGGATGCACTATTCCTTCAGTGGATGATCCTGGATGCACTGTTCCTTCAGGGGATGATCCTGGATGCACCGGTCCCTTCATGGGATGATCCTGGATGCACCGGTCCCTTCATGGGATGATCTTGGATGCACCGGTCCCTTCATGGGATGATCCTGGATGCACCTGTCCCTTCATGGGATGATCTTGGATGCACCGGTCCCTTCATGGGATGATCTTGGATGCACCGGTCCCTTCATGGGATGATCCTGGATGCACCGGTCCCTTCATTGGAAGATCCTGGATGCACCGGTCCCTTCAGGGGATGATCCTGGCTGCACTGGTCCCTTCATGGGATGATCCTGGCTGCACCGGTCCCTTCATGGGATGATCCTGGCTGCACCGGTACCTTCAGGGGATGATCCTGGCTGCATCTTTCCCTTCAGGGGATGATCCTTGATGCACTACTCCCTTCAGGGGATGATCTGGATGCACTACTTCCTTCAGGGGAATATCCTGGATACACCTTTCCCTTCATGGGATGATCCGGGATGCAGCGGTCCCTTCATGGGATGATCCTGGATGCACTACTCCCTTCAGGGGATGATCCAATATGCACCCATCCCTTCATGGAATGATCATGGATGCACTACTCCCTTCAGGGGATGATCCTGGATGCACCGGTCCCTTCATGGGATGATCTTGGATGCACCTGTCCCTTCATGGGATGATCCTGGATGCACTACTCCCTTAAGGGGATGATCCTGGATGCACTACTCCCTTCATGGGATGATCTTGGATGCATCTATCCCTTCATGGGATGATCCTGGATGCACCAGTCCCTTCATGGGATGATCCTGGATGCACCAGTCCCTTCATGGGATGATCCTGGATGCACCAGTCCCTTCATGGGATGATCCTGGATGCACTACTCCCTTCAGGGGATGATCCTGGATGCACTACTCCCTTCAGGGGATGATCCTGGATGCATCGACCTCTTCATGGGATGATCATAGATGCACTACTCCCTTCAGGGGATGATCCTGGATGCACTACAGGGGATGATCCTGGATGCACTACTCTCTTCAGGGGATGATCCTGGATGCGCTTGTCCCTTCATGGGATGATCCTGGATGCACCTGTCCCTTCATGGGATGATCCTGGATGCACCTGTCCCTTCATGGGATGATCCTGGATGCATCGGCCCCTTCATGGGATGATCCTGGATGCACCGGTCCCTTCATGAGATGATCCTGGATGCACTACTCCCTTCAGGGGATGATCCTGGATGCACTACTCCCTTCAGGGAATGATCCTGGATGCATGGGCCCCTTCTTGGGATGATCCTGGTTGCACTACTCCCTTCAGGGGGTGATCCTGGATGCACTACTCCCTTCAGGGGATTGATCCTGGATGCACCTGTCCTTTCATGGGATGATCTTGGATGCACTACTCCCTTAATGGGATGATCTTGGATGCACCAGTCCCTTCATGGGATGATCTTGGATGCACCTGTCCCTTCATGGGATGATCTTGGATGCACCTGTCCCTTCATGGGATGATCCTAAATGCACCTGTCCCTTCATGGGATGATCCTAAATGCACTACTCCCTTCAGGGGATGATTCTGGATGCATCAGTCCCTTCATGGGATGATCCTGGATGCACCTGTCCCTTCATGGGATGATCCTGGATGCACCTGTCCCTTCATGGGATGATCTTGGATGCACCTGTCCCTTCAGGGGATGATCCTGGATGCACTACTCCCTTCATGGGATGATCTTGGATGCACCTATCCCTTCATTGGATGATCCTGGATGCACCGGTCCCTTCAGGGGATGATCCTGGATGCACTACTCCCTTCAGGGGATGATCCTGGATGCACTACTCCCTTCAGGGGATGATCCTGGATGCATCGGCCTCTTCATGGGATGATCATAGATGCACTACTCCCTTTAGGGGATGATCCTGGATGCACTACAGGGGATGATCCTGGATGCACTACTCTCTTCAGGGGATGATCCTGGATGCACTACTCCCTTCGGGGGATGATCCTGGATGCGCCTGTCCCTTCATGGGATGATCCTGGATGCACCTGTCCCTTCATGGGATGATCCTGGATGCACCTGTCCCTTCATGGGATGATCTTGGATGAAGTACTCCCTTCAGGGGATGATCCTGGATGCGCCTGTCCCTTCATGGGATGATCCTGGATGCATCGCCCCCTTCATGGGATGATCCTGGATGCACCTGTTCTTTCATGGGATGATCCTGGATGCACTACTCCCTTCATGGGATGATCTTGGATGCACCAGTCCCTTCATGGGATGATCTTGGATGCACCTGTCCCTTCATGGGATGATCTTGGATGCACCTGTCCCTTCATGGGATGATCCTAAATGCACCTGTCCCTTCATGGGATGATCCTAAATGCACTACTCCCTTCAGGGGATGATTCTGGATGCATCAGTCCCTTCATGGGATGATCCTGGATGCACCTGTCCCTTCATGGGATGATCTTGGATGCACCTGTCCCTTCATGGGATGATCCTGGATGCACTACTCCCTTAAGGGGATGATCCTGGATGCACTACTCCCTTCATGGGATGATCTTGGATGCACCTATCCCTTCATTGGATGATCCTGGATGCACCGGTCCCTTCATGGGATGATCCTGGATGCACTACTCCCTTCAGGGGATGATCCTGGATGCACTACTCCCTTCAGGGGATGATCCTGGATGCATCGGCCTCTTCATGGGATGATCATAGATGCACTACTCCCTTTAGGGGATGATCCTGGATGCACTACAGGGGATGATCCTGGATGCACTACTCTCTTCAGGGGATGATCCTGGATGCACTACTCCCTTCGGGGGATGATCCTGGATGTGCCTGTCCCTTCATGGGATGATCCTGGATGCACCTGTCCCTTCATGGGATGATCCTGGATGCACCTGTCCCTTCATGGGATGATCTTGGATGAACTACTCCCTTCAGGGGATGATCCTGGATGCGCCTGTCCCTTCATGGGATGATCCTGGATGCATCGCCCCCTTCATGGGATGATCATGGATGCACTACTCCCTTCAGGGGATGATCTTGGATGCACCAGTCCCTTCATGGGATGATCTTGGATGCACCAGTCCCTTCATGGGATGATCTTGGATACACCTGTCCCTTCATGGGATGATCCTTGATGCATCGGTCCCTTCATGGGATGATCCTGGATGCACTACTCCCTTCATGGGATGATCCTGTATGCATCGGTCCCTTCATTGGAAGATCATGGATGCACTACTCCCTTCAGGGGATGATCCTGGCTGCACCGGTCCCTTCATGGGATGATCCTGGCTGCACCTGTCCCTTCAGGGGATGATCCTGGCTGCACCTGTCCCTTCAGGGGATGATCCTTGATGCACTACTCCCTTCAGGGGATGATCTGGATGCACTACTTCCTTCAGGGGAATATCCTCGATACACCTGTCCCTTCATGGGATGATCCGGGATGCAGCGGTCCCTTCATGGGATGATCCTGGATGCACTACTCCCTTCATGGGATGATCCTATATGCACCTGTCCCTTCATGGAATGATCGTGGATGCACTACTTCCTTCAGGGGATGATCCTGGATGCACCGGTCCCTTCATGGGATGATCCTGGATGCACCGGTCCCTTCATGGGATGATCCTGGATGCACCTGTCTCTTCATGAGATGATCCTGGATGCACTACTCCCTTCCGGGGATGATCCTGGATGCACCTGTCCCTTCATGGGATGATCCTGGATGCACCTGTCCCTTCAGGGGATGATCCTGTATGCACTACTCCCTTAAGGGGATGATCCTGTATGCACTACTCCCTTAAGGGGATGATCCTGTATGCACTACTCCCTTAAGGGGATGATCCTGGATGCATCGGTCCCTTCATGGGATGATCCTGGATGCACTACTCCCTTCAGGGGATGATCCTGGATGCACCGGTCCTTTCATGGGATGATCCTGGATGCACTACTCCCTTCATGGCATGATCTTGGATGTACCTGTCCCTTCATGGGATGATCCTGGATGCACCTTTCTCTTCATGGGATTATCCTGGATGCAGCGGTCTCTTCATGGGATGATCCTGGATGCACTACTCCCTTCATGGGATGATCCTGGATGCACTACTCCCTTCAGGGGATGATCCTGGATGCACTAATCCCTTCAAGGGATGATCCTGGATACACCTGTCCCTTCATGGGATGATCCTGGATGCATCGGTCCCTTCATGGGATGATCCTGGATGCACTACTCCCTTCATGGGATGATCCTGGATGCATCGGTCCCTTCATTGGAAGATCATGGATCCACTACTCCCTTCAGGGGATGATCCTGGATGCACTACTCCCTTCAGGGGATGGTCCTGGATGCACCAGTCCCTTCATGGGATGATCTTGGATGCACCAGTCCCTTCATGGGATGATCTTGGATACACCTGTCCCTTCATGGGATGATCCTTGATGCATCGGTCCCTTCATGGGATGATCCTGGATGCACTACTCCCTTCATGGGATGATCCTGTATGCATCGGTCCCTTCATTGGAAGATCATGGATGCACTACTCCCTTAAGGGGATGATCCTGGCTGCACCGGTCCCTTCATGGGATGATCCTGGCTGCACCTGTCCCTTCAGGGGATGATCCTGGCTGCACCTGTCCCTACAGGGGATGATCCTTGATGCACTACTCCCTTCAGGGGATGATCTGGATGCACTACTTCCTTCAGGGGAATATCCTCGATACACCTGTCCCTTCATGGGATGATCCAGGATGCAGCGGTCCCTTCATGGGATGGTCCTGGATGCACTACTCCCTTCATGGGATGATCCTATATGCACCTGTCCCTTCATGGAATGATCGTGGATGCACTACTTCCTTCAGGGGATGATCCTGGATGCACTACTCCCTTCAGGGGATGATCCTGGATGCACTACTCCCTTCAGGGGATGGTCCTGGATGCACCAGTCCCTTCATGGGATGATCTTGGATGCACCAGTCCCTTCATGGGATGATCTTGGATACACCTGTCCCTTCATGGGATGATCCTAAATGCACTACTCCCTTCAGGGGATGATTCTAGATGCATCAGTCCCTTCATGGGATGATCCTGGATGCACCTGTCCCTTCATGGGATGATCCTGGATGCACCTGTCCCTTCATGGGATGATCCTGGATGCACCTGTCCCTTCATGGGATGATCTTGGATGCACCTGTCCCTTCAGGGGATGATCCTGGATGCACTACTCCCTTCATGGGATGATCTTGGATGCACCTATCCCTTCATTGGATGATCCTGGATGCACCGGTCCCTTCATGGGATGATCCTGGATGCACTACTCCCTTCAGGGGATGATCCTGGATGCACTACTCCCTTCAGGGGATGATCCTGGATGCATCGGCCTCTTCATGGGATGATCATAGATGCACTACTCCCTTTAGGGGATGATCCTGGATGCACTACAGGGGATGATCCTGGATGCACTACTCTCTTCAGGGGATGATCCTGGATGCACTACTCCCTTCGGGGGATGATCCTGGATGCGCCTGTCCCTTCATGGGATGATCCTGGATGCACCTGTCCCTTCATGGGATGATCCTGGATGCACCTGTCCCTTCATGGGATGATCTTGGATGAACTACTCCCTTCAGGGGATGATCCTGGATGCGCCTGTCCCTTCATGGGATGATCCTGGATGCATCGCCCCCTTCATGGGATGATCCTGGATGCACCTGTCCTTTCATGGGATGATCCTGGATGCACTACTCCCTTCATGGGATGATCTTGGATGCACCAGTCCCTTCATGGGATGATCTTGGATGCACCTGTCCCTTCATGGGATGATCTTGGATGCACCTGTCCCTTCATGGGATGATCCTAAATGCACCTGTCCCTTCATGGGATGATCCTAAATGCACTACTCCCTTCAGGGGATGATTCTGGATGCATCAGTCCCTTCATGGGATGATCCTGGATACACCTGTCCCTTCATGGGATGATCTTGGATGCACCTGTCCCTTCATGGGATGATCTTGGATGCACCAGTCCCTTCATGGGATGATCTTGGATGCACCTGTCCCTTCATGGGATGATCTTGGATGCACCTGTCCCTTCATGGGATGATCTTGGATGCACCTGTCCCTTCATGGGATGATCCTAAATGCACCTGTCCCTTCATGGGATGATCCTAAATGCACTACTCTCTTCAGGGGATGATTCTGGATGCATCAGTCCCTTCATGGGATGATCCTGGATGCACCTGTCCCTTCATGGGATGATCCTGGATGCACCTGTCCCTTCATGGGATGATCTTGGATGCACCTGTCCCTTCAGGGGATGATCCTGGATGCACTACTCCCTTCATGGGATGATCTTGGATGCACCTATCCCTTCATTGGATGATCCTGGATGCACCGGTCCCTTCATGGGATGATCCTGGATGCACTACTCCCTTCAGGGGATGATCCTGGATGCACTACTCCCTTCAGGGGATGATCCTGGATGCATCGGCCTCTTCATGGGATGATCATAGATGCACTACTCCCTTTAGGGGATGATCCTGGATGCACTACAGGGGATGATCCTGGATGCACTACTCTCTTCAGGGGATGATCCTGGATGCACTACTCCCTTCGGGGGATGATCCTGGATGCGCCTGTCCCTTCATGGGATGATCCTGGATGCACCTGTCCCTTCATGGGATGATCCTGGATGCACCTGTCCCTTCATGGGATGATCTTGGATGAACTACTCCCTTCAGGGGATGATCCTGGATGCGCCTGTCCCTTCATGGGATGATCCTGGATGCATCGCCCCCTTCATGGGATGATCCTGGATGCACCTGTCCTTTCATGGGATGATCCTGGATGCACTACTCCCTTCATGGGATGATCTTGGATGCACCAGTCCCTTCATGGGATGATCTTGGATGCACCTGTCCCTTCATGGGATGATCTTGGATGCACCTGTCCCTTCATGGGATGATCCTAAATGCACCTGTCCCTTCATGGGATGATCCTAAATGCACTACTCCCTTCAGGGGATGATTCTGGATGCATCAGTCCCTTCATGGGATGATCCTGGATGCACCTGTCCCTTCATGGGATGATCTTGGATGCACCTGTCCCTTCATGGGATGATCCTGGATGCACTACTCCCTTAAGGGGATGATCCTGGATGCACTACTCCCTTCATGGGATGATCTTGGATGCACCTATCCCTTCATTGGATGATCCTGGATGCACCGGTCCCTTCATGGGATGATCCTGGATGCACTACTCCCTTCAGGGGATGATCCTGGATGCACTACTCCCTTCAGGGGATGATCCTGGATGCATCGGCCTCTTCATGGGATGATCATAGATGCACTACTCCCTTTAGGGGATGATCCTGGATGCACTACAGGGGATGATCCTGGATGCACTACTCTCTTCAGGGGATGATCCTGGATGCACTACTCCCTTCGGGGGATGATCCTGGATGTGCCTGTCCCTTCATGGGATGATCCTGGATGCACCTGTCCCTTCATGGGATGATCCTGGATGCACCTGTCCCTTCATGGGATGATCTTGGATGAACTACTCCCTTCAGGGGATGATCCTGGATGCGCCTGTCCCTTCATGGGATGATCCTGGATGCATCACCCCCTTCATGGGATGATCATGGATGCACTACTCCCTTCAGGGGATGGTCCTGGATGCACCAGTCCCTTCATGGGATGATCTTGGATGCACCAGTCCCTTCATGGGATGATCTTGGATGCACCAGTCCCTTCATGGGATGATCTTGGATACACCTGTCCCTTCATGGGATGATCTTGGATACACCTGTCCCTTCATGGGATGATCCTTGATGCATCGGTCCCTTCATGGGATGATCCTGGATGCACTACTCCCTTCATGGGATGATCCTGTATGCATCGGTCCCTTCATTGGAAGATCATGGATGCACTACTCCCTTCAGGGGATGATCCTGGCTGCACCGGTCCCTTCAGGGGATGATCCTGGCTGCACCTGTCCCTTCAGGGGATGATCCTGGCTGCACCTGTCCCTTCAGGGGATGATCCTTGATGCACTACTCCCTTCAGGGGATGATCTGGATGCACTACTTCCTTCAGGGGAATATCCTCGATACACCTGTCCCTTCATGGGATGATCCGGGATGCAGCGGTCCCTTCATGGGATGATCCTGGATGCACTACTCCCTTCATGGGATGATCCTATATGCACCTGTCCCTTCATGGAATGATCGTGGATGCACTACTTCCTTCAGGGGATGATCCTGGATGCACCGGTCCCTTCATGGGATGATCCTGGATGCACCGGTCCCTTCATGGGATGGTCCTGGATGCACCTCTGTCTCTTCATGGGATTATCCTGGATGCAGCGGTTTCTTCATGGGATGATCCTGGATGCACTACTCCCTTCCGGGGATGATCCTGGATGCACCTGTCCCTTCATGGGATGATCCTGGATGCACCTGTCCCTTCAGGGGATGATCCTGTATGCACTACTCCCTTAAGGGGATGATCCTGTATGCACTACTCCCTTAAGGGGATGATCCTGTATGCACTACTCCCTTAAGGGGATGATCCTGGATGCATCGGTCCCTTCATGGGATGATCCTGGATGCACTACTCCCTTCAGGGGATGATCCTGGATGCACCGGTCCTTTCATGGGATGATCCTGGATGCACTACTCCCTTCATGGGATTATCCTGGATGCAGCGGTCTCTTCATGGGATGATCCTGGATGCACTACTCCCTTCATGGGATGATCCTGGATGCACTACTCCCTTCAGGGGATGATCCTGGATGCACTAATCCCTTCAAGGGATGATCCTGGATACACCTGTCCCTTCATGGGATGATCCTGGATGCATCGGTCCCTTCATGGGATGATCCTGGATGCACTACTCCCTTCATGGGATGATCCTGGATGCATCGGTCCCTTCATTGGAAGATCATGGATCCACTACTCCCTTCAGGGGATGATCCTGGATGCACTACTCCCTTCAGGGGATGGTCCTGGATGCACCAGTCCCTTCATGGGATGATCTTGGATGCACCAGTCCCTTCATGGGATGATCTTGGATACACCTGTCCCTTCATGGGATGATCCTGGATGCACTACTCCCTTCATGGGATGATCCTGTATGCATCGGTCCCTTCATTGGAAGATCATGGATGCACTACTCCCTTAAGGGGATGATCCTGGCTGCACCGGTCCCTTCATGGGATGATCCTGGCTGCACCTGTCCCTTCAGGGGATGATCCTGGCTGCACCTGTCCCTACAGGGGATGATCCTTGATGCACTACTCCCTTCAGGGGATGATCTGGATGCACTACTTCCTTCAGGGGAATATCCTCGATACACCTGTCCCTTCATGGGATGATCCGGGATGCAGCGGTCCCTTCATGGGATGGTCCTGGATGCACTACTCCCTTCATGGGATGATCCTATATGCACCTGTCCCTTCATGGAATGATCGTGGATGCACTACTTCCTTCAGGGGATGATCCTGGATGCACTACTCCCTTCAGGGGATGATCCTGGATGCACTACTCCCTTCAGGGGATGGTCCTGGATGCACCAGTCCCTTCATGGGATGATCTTGGATGCACCAGTCCCTTCATGGGATGATCTTGGATACACCTGTCCCTTCATGGGATGATCCTAAATGCACTACTCCCTTCAGGGGATGATTCTGGATGCATCAGTCCCTTCATGGGATGATCCTGGATGCACCTGTCCCTTCATGGGATGATCCTGGATGCACCTGTCCCTTCATGGGATGATCTTGGATGCACCTGTCCCTTCAGGGGATGATCCTGGATGCACTACTCCCTTCATGGGATGATCTTGGATGCACCTATCCCTTCATTGGATGATCCTGGATGCACCGGTCCCTTCATGGGATGATCCTGGATGCACTACTCCCTTCAGGGGATGATCCTGGATGCACTACTCCCTTCAGGGGATGATCCTGGATGCATCGGCCTCTTCATGGGATGATCATAGATGCACTACTCCCTTTAGGGGATGATCCTGGATGCACTACAGGGGATGATCCTGGATGCACTACTCTCTTCAGGGGATGATCCTGGATGCACTACTCCCTTCGGGGGATGATCTTGGATGCGCCTGTCCCTTCATGGGATGATCCTGGATGCACCTGTCCCTTCATGGGATGATCCTGGATGCACCTGTCCCTTCATGGGATGATCTTGGATGAACTACTCCCTTCAGGGGATGATCCTGGATGCGCCTGTCCCTTCATGGGATGATCCTGGATGCATCGCCCCCTTCATGGGATGATCCTGGATGCACCTGTCCTTTCATGGGATGATCCTGGATGCACTACTCCCTTCATGGGATGATCTTGGATGCACCAGTCCCTTCATGGGATGATCTTGGATGCACCTGTCCCTTCATGGGATGATCTTGGATGCACCTGTCCCTTCATGGGATGATCCTAAATGCACCTGTCCCTTCATGGGATGATCCTAAATGCACTACTCCCTTCAGGGGATGATTCTGGATGCATCAGTCCCTTCATGGGATGATCCTGGATGCACCTGTCCCTTCATGGGATGATCTTGGATGCACCTGTCCCTTCATGGGATGATCCTGGATGCACTACTCCCTTAAGGGGATGATCCTGGATGCACTACTCCCTTCATGGGATGATCTTGGATGCACCTATCCCTTCATTGGATGATCCTGGATGCTCCGGTCCCTTCATGGGATGATCCTGGATGCACTACTCCCTTCAGGGGATGATCCTGGATGCACTACTCCCTTCAGGGGATGATCCTGGATGCATCGGCCTCTTCATGGGATGATCATAGATGCACTACTCCCTTTAGGGGATGATCCTGGATGCACTACAGGGGATGATCCTGGATGCACTACTCTCTTCAGGGGATGATCCTGGATGCACTACTCTCTTCAGGGGATGATCCTGGATGCACTACTCCCTTCGGGGGATGATCCTGGATGCGCCTGTCCCTTCATGGGATGATCCTGGATGCACCTGTCCCTTCATGGGATGATCCTGGATGCACCTGTCCCTTCATGGGATGATCTTGGATGAACTACTCCCTTCAGGGGATGATCCTGGATGCGCCTGTCCCTTCATGGGATGATCCTGGATGCATCGCCCCCTTCATGGGATGATCATGGATGCACTACTCCCTTCAGGGGATGGTCCTGGATGCACCAGTCCCTTCATGGGATGATCTTGGATGCACCAGTCCCTTCATGGGATGATCTTGGATACACCTGTCCCTTCATGGGATGATCCTTGATGCATCGGTCCCTTCATGGGATGATCCTGGATGCACTACTCCCTTCATGGGATGATCCTGTATGCATCGGTCCCTTCATTGGAAGATCATGGATGCACTACTCCCTTCAGGGGATGATCCTGGCTGCACCGGTCCCTTCATGGGATGATCCTGGCTGCACCTGTCCCTTCAGGGGATGATCCTGGCTGCACCTGTCCCTTCAGGGGATGATCCTTGATGCACTACTCCCTTCAGGGGATGATCTGGATGCACTACTTCCTTCAGGGGAATATCCTCGATACACCTGTCCCTTCATGGGATGATCCGGGATGCAGCGGTCCCTTCATGGGATGATCCTGGATGCACTACTCCCTTCATGGGATGATCCTATATGCACCTGTCCCTTCATGGAATGATCGTGGATGCACTACTTCCTTCAGGGGATGATCCTGGATGCACCGGTCCCTTCATGGGATGATCCTGGATGCACCGGTCCCTTCATGGGATGATCCTGGATGCACCTCTGTCTCTTCATGGGATTATCCTGGATGCAGCGGTTTCTTCATGGGATGATCCTGGATGCACTACTCCCTTCCGGGGATGATCCTGGATGCACCTGTCCCTTCATGGGATGATCCTGGATGCACCTGTCCCTTCAGGGGATGATCCTGTATGCACTACTCCCTTAAGGGGATGATCCTGTATGCACTACTCCCTTAAGGGGATGATCCTGTATGCACTACTCCCTTAAGGGGATGATCCTGGATGCATCGGTCCCTTCATGGGATGATCCTGGATGCACTACTCCCTTCAGGGGATGATCCTGGATGCACCGGTCCTTTCATGGGATGATCCTGGATGCACTACTCCATGGCATGATCTTGGATGTACCTGTCCCTTCATGGGATGATCCTGGATGCACCTTTCTCTTCATGGGATGATCCTGGATGCACCTTTCTCTTCATGGGATTATCCTGGATGCAGCGGTCTCTTCATGGGATGATCCTGGATGCACTACTCCCTTCATGGGATGATCCTGGATGCACTACTCCCTTCAGGGGATGATCCTGGATGCACTAATCCCTTCAAGGGATGATCCTGGATACACCTGTCCCTTCATGGGATGATCCTGGATGCATCGGTCCCTTCATGGGATGATCCTGGATGCACTACTCCCTTCATGGGATGATCCTGGATGCATCGGTCCCTTCATTGGAAGATCATGGATCCACTATTCCCTTCAGGGGATGATCCTGGATGCACTACTCCCTTCAGGGGATGGTCCTGGATGCACCAGTCCCTTCATGGGATGATCTTGGATGCACCAGTCCCTTCATGGGATGATCTTGGATACACCTGTCCCTTCATGGGATGATCCTTGATGCATCGGTCCCTTCATGGGATGATCCTGGATGCACTACTCCCTTCATGGGATGATCCTGTATGCATCGGTCCCTTCATTGGAAGATCATGGATGCACTACTCCCTTAAGGGGATGATCCTGGCTGCACCGGTCCCTTCAGGGGATGATCCTGGCTGCACCTGTCCCTTCAGGGGATGATCCTGGCTGCACCTGTCCCTACAGGGGATGATCCTTGATGCACTACTCCCTTCAGGGGATGATCTGGATGCACTACTTCCTTCAGGGGAATATCCTCGATACACCTGTCCCTTCATGGGATGATCCGGGATGCAGCGGTCCCTTCATGGGATGGTCCTGGATGCACTACTCCCTTCATGGGATGATCCTATATGCACCTGTCCCTTCATGGAATGATCGTGGATGCACTACTTCCTTCAGGGGATGATCCTGGATGCACTACTCCCTTCAGGGGATGATCCTGGATGCACTACTCCCTTCAGGGGATGGTCCTGGATGCACCAGTCCCTTCATGGGATGATCTTGGATGCACCAGTCCCTTCATGGGATGATCTTGGATACACCTGTCCCTTCATGGGATGATCCTAAATGCACTACTCCCTTCAGGGGATGATTCTGGATGCATCAGTCCCTTCATGGGATGATCCTGGATGCACCTGTCCCTTCATGGGATGATCCTGGATGCACCTGTCCCTTCATGGGATGATCTTGGATGCACCTGTCCCTTCAGGGGATGATCCTGGATGCACTACTCCCTTCATGGGATGATCTTGGATGCACCTATCTTTTCATTGGATGATCCTGGATGCACCGGTCCCTTCATGGGATGATCCTGGATGCACTACTCCCTTCAGGGGATGATCCTGGATGCACTACTCCCTTCAGGGGATGATCCTGGATGCATCGGCCTCTTCATGGGATGATCATAGATGCACTACTCCCTTTAGGGGATGATCCTGGATGCACTACAGGGGATGATCCTGGATGCACTACTCTCTTCAGGGGATGATCCTGGATGCACTACTCCCTTCGGGGGATGATCCTGGATGCGCCTGTCCCTTCATGGGATGATCCTGGATGCACCTGTCCCTTCATGGGATGATCCTGGATGCACCTGTCCCTTCATGGGATGATCTTGGATGAACTACTCCCTTCAGGGGATGATCCTGGATGCGCCTGTCCCTTCATGGGATGATCCTGGATGCATCGCCCCCTTCATGGGATGATCCTGGATGCACCTGTCCTTTCATGGGATGATCCTGGATGCACTACTCCCTTCATGGGATGATCTTGGATGCACCAGTCCCTTCATGGGATGATCTTGGATGCACCTGTCCCTTCATGGGATGATCTTGGATGCACCTGTCCCTTCATGGGATGATCCTAAATGCACCTGTCCCTTCATGGGATGATCCTAAATGCACTACTCCCTTCAGGGGATGATTCTGGATGCATCAGTCCCTTCATGGTATGATCCTGGATGCACCTGTCCCTTCATGGGATGATCCTGGATGCACCTGTCCCTTCAGGGGATGATCCTGTATGCACTACTCCCTTAAGGGGATGATCCTGTATGCACTACTCCCTTAAGGGGATGATCCTGTATGCACTACTCCCTTAAGGGGATGATCCTGGATGCATCGGTCCCTTCATGGGATGATCCTGGATGCACTACTCCCTTCAGGGGATGATCCTGGATGCACCGGTCCTTTCATGGGATGATCCTGGATGCACTACTCCATGGCATGATCTTGGATGTACCTGTCCCTTCATGGGATGATCCTGGATGCACCTTTCTCTTCATGGGATGATCCTGGATGCACCTTTCTCTTCATGGGATTATCCTGGATGCAGCGGTCTCTTCATGGGATGATCCTGGATGCACTACTCCCTTCATGGGATGATCCTGGATGCACTACTCCCTTCAGGGGATGATCCTGGATGCACTAATCCCTTCAAGGGATGATCCTGGATACACCTGTCCCTTCATGGGATGATCCTGGATGCATCGGTCCCTTCATGGGATGATCCTGGATGCACTACTCCCTTCATGGGATGATCCTGGATGCATCGGTCCCTTCATTGGAAGATCATGGATCCACTATTCCCTTCAGGGGATGATCCTGGATGCACTACTCCCTTCAGGGGATGGTCCTGGATGCACCAGTCCCTTCATGGGATGATCTTGGATGCACCAGTCCCTTCATGGGATGATCTTGGATACACCTGTCCCTTCATGGGATGATCCTAAATGCACCTGTCCCTTCATGGGATGATCCTAAATGCACCTGTCCCTTCATGGGATGATCCTAAATGCACTACTCCCTTCAGGGGATGATTCTGGATGCATCAGTCCCTTCATGGGATGATCCTGGATGCACCTGTCCCTTCATGGGATGATCTTGGATGCACCTGTCCCTTCATGGGATGATCCTGAATGCACTACTCCCTTAAGGGGATGATCCTGGATGCACTACTCCCTTCATGGGATGATCTTGGATGCACCTATCCCTTCATTGGATGATCCTGGATGCACCGGTCCCTTCATGGGATGATCCTGGATGCACTACTCCCTTCAGGGGATGATCCTGGATGCACTACTCCCTTCAGGGGATGATCCTGGATGCATCGGCCTCTTCATGGGATGATCATAGATGCACTACTCCCTTTAGGGGATGATCCTGGATGCACTACAGGGGATGATCCTGGATGCACTACTCTCTTCAGGGGATGATCCTGGATGCACTACTCCCTTCAGGGGATGATCCTGGATGCGCCTGTCCCTTCATGGGATGATCCTGGATGCACCTGTCCCTTCATGGGATGATCCTGGATGCACCTGTCCCTTCATGGGATGATCTTGGATGAACTACTCCCTTCAGGGGATGATCCTGGATGCGCCTGTCCCTTCATGGGATGATCCTGGATGCATCGCCCCCTTCATGGGATGATCATGGATGCACTACTCCCTTCAGGGGATGGTCCTGGATGCACCAGTCCCTTCATGGGATGATCTTGGATGCACCAGTCCCTTCATGGGATGATCTTGGATACACCTGTCCCTTCATGGGATGATCCTTGATGCATCGGTCCCTTCATGGGATGATCTTGGATGCACCTATCCCTTCATTGGATGATCCTGGATGCACCGGTCCCTTCATGGGATGATCCTGGATGCACTACTCCCTTCAGGGGATGATCCTGGATGCACTACTCCCTTCAGGGGATGATCCTGGATGCATCGGCCTCTTCATGGGATGATCATAGATGCACTACTCCCTTTAGGGGATGATCCTGGATGCACTACAGGGGATGATCCTGGATGCACTACTCTCTTCAGGGGATGATCCTGGATGCACTACTCCCTTCGGGGGATGATCCTGGATGCGCCTGTCCCTTCATGGGATGATCCTGGATGCACCTGTCCCTTCATGGGATGATCCTGGATGCACCTGTCCCTTCATGGGATGATCTTGGATGAACTACTCCCTTCAGGGGATGATCCTGGATGCGCCTGTCCCTTCATGGGATGATCCTGGATGCATCGCCCCCTTCATGGGATGATCCTGGATGCACCTGTCCTTTCATGGGATGATCCTGGATGCACTACTCCCTTCATGGGATGATCTTGGATGCACCAGTCCCTTCATGGGATGATCTTGGATGCACCTGTCCCTTCATGGGATGATCTTGGATGCACCTGTCCCTTCATGGGATGATCCTAAATGCACCTGTCCCTTCATGGGATGATCCTAAATGCACTACTCCCTTCAGGGGATGATTCTGGATGCATCAGTCCCTTCATGGGATGATCCTGGATGCACCTGTCCCTTCATGGGATGATCTTGGATGCACCTGTCCCTTCATGGGATGATCCTGGATGCACTACTCCCTTAAGGGGATGATCCTGGATGCACTACTCCCTTAAGGGGATGATCCTGGATGCACTACTCCCTTCATGGGATGATCTTGGATGCACCTATCCCTTCATTGGATGATCCTGGATGCTCCGGTCCCTTCATGGGATGATCCTGGATGCACTACTCCCTTCAGGGGATGATCCTGGATGCACTACTCCCTTCAGGGGATGATCCTGGATGCATCGGCCTCTTCATGGGATGATCATAGATGCACTACTCCCTTTAGGGGATGATCCTGGATGCACTACAGGGGATGATCCTGGATGCACTACTCTCTTCAGGGGATGATCCTGGATGCACTACTCCCTTCGGGGGATGATCCTGGATGCGCCTGTCCCTTCATGGGATGATCCTGGATGCACCTGTCCCTTCATGGGATGATCCTGGATGCACCTGTCCCTTCATGGGATGATCTTGGATGAACTACTCCCTTCAGGGGATGATCCTGGATGCGCCTGTCCCTTCATGGGATGATCCTGGATGCATCGCCCCCTTCATGGGATGATCATGGATGCACTACTCCCTTCAGGGGATGGTCCTGGATGCACCAGTCCCTTCATGGGATGATCTTGGATGCACCGGTCCCTTCATGGGATGATCCTGGATGCACTACTCCCTTCAGGGGATGATCCTGGATGCACTACTCCCTTCAGGGGATGATCCTGGATGTGCCTGTCCCTTCATGGGATGATCCTGGATGCATCGCCCCCTTCATGGGATGATCATGGATGCACTACTCCCTTCAGGGGATGATCCTGGATGCACCGGTCCCTTCATGGGATGATCCTGGATGCACTACTCCCTTCAGGGGATTATCCTGGATGCAGCGGTCCCTTCATGGGATGATCTTGGATGCACCGGTCCCTTCATGGGATGATCTTGAATGTACCTGTCCCTTCAGGGGATGATCCTGGATGCACTACTCCCTTCAGGGGATGATCCTGGATGCATCAGCCACTTCATGGAATGATCATGGATGCACTACTCCCTTCAGGGGATGATCCTGGATGCACTACTCCCTTCAGGGGATGATCCTGGATGCACTACTCCCTTCAGGGGATGATCCTGGATGCGCCTGTCCCTTCATGGGATGATCCTGGATGCATCGCCCCCTTCATGGGATGATCATGGATGCACTACTCCCTTCAGGGGATGATCATGGATGCACCACTCCCTTCAGGGGATGATCATGGATGCACTACTCCCTTCAGGGGATGATCCAGGATGCACCTATCTTTTCATGGGATGATCCTGGATGCACTCCACCCTTCATGGGATGATCCTGGATGCACCTGTCCCATCAGGGGATGATCCTGGATGCACTACTCCCTTCAGGGGATGATCCTGGATGCATCGGCCCCTTCAGGGGATGATCATGGATGCACTACTCCCTTCAGGGGATGATCATGGATACACTACTCCCTTCAGGGGATGATCCAGGATGCACCTGTCTGTAATTCCATTTCCGCAACCCAATCTTAATTTATCCACATATTTTTGCACACAGCACTTCCACTAATTTCTTTGCACTGCTAGTCAGTTTACCCCCTGATACTACTTTCCTTTCATCATATCTCTGTATCCTTCATAGATGTTAGTCTACAATCTACCTAATCCATAGTGGATACGCATCCACTTTCTTCGGGTGAAGGATCCCAAATGATGTAGGGCGGTACAGGATGGGTATCTGATGGGAACACAATTTTTTCACCACGAATTACTTGGATTTCGTGATTGTATCCTGATGTGAATGCACAGTTCCTATAGATAGCTTTATTCATTTCTGACCCACTGCTGTTATGTGTTTTTTATAGTAGCCAGGGATTGTAGCAATGATAGGTAAAAAAAAATTCCCCTAAACACCCTCCTTATTGTTTAAATATGATCCTGGATGCACCTGTCCCTTCAGGGGATGTTCCTGGATGCACTACTCCCTTCAGGGGATGATCCAGGATGCGCCTGTCCCTTCATGGGATGATCCTGGATGCACCTGTCCCTTCATGGGATGATCCTGGATGCACCGGTCCCTTCATGGGATGATCCTGGATACACCGGTCCCTTCATGGGATGATTCTGGATGCACAGGTCCCTTCTTGGGATGATTCTGGATGCACCTGTCCCTTCAGGGGATGATTCTGGATGCACCTGTCCCTTCATGGGATGATCTTGGATGCACCTGTCCCTTCATGGGATGATCTTGATGCACCTGTCCCTTCATGGGATGATCTTGGATGCACCTGTCCCTTCATGGGATGATCCTGGATGCACTACTCCCTTAAGGGGATGATCCTGGATGCACTACTCCCTTCATGGGATGTTGGATGTACCTGTCCCTTCATGGGATGATCCTGGATGCACTACTCCCTTCAGGGGATGATTCTGGATTCACCTGTCCCTTCAGGGGATGATTCTGGATGCACCTGTCCCTTCAAGGGATGATCTTGGATGCACCTGTCCCTTAATGGGATGATCCTGGATGCACCTGTCCCTTAGTGGGATGATCCTGGATGCACCCTTCCCTTCATGGGATGATTCTGGATGCACCTGTCCCTTCAGGGGATGATCCTGGATGTTCCGGTCCCTTCATGGGATGATCCTGGATACACCGGTCCCTTCATGGGATGATTCTGGATGCACAGGTCCCTTCATGGGATGATTCTGGATGCACCTGTCCCTTCAGGGGATGATTCTGGATGCACCTGTCCCTTCATGGGATGATCTTGGATGCACCTGTCCCTTCATGGGATGATCTTGATGCACCTGTCCATTCATGGGATGATCTTGGATGCACCTGTCCCTTCATGGGATGATCTTGGATGCACCTGTCCCTTCATGGGATGATCCTGGATGCACTACTCCCTTAAGGGGATGATCCTGGATGCACTACTCCCTTCATGGGATGTTGGATGTACCTGTCCCTTCATGGGATGATCCTGGATGCACTACTCCCTTCAGGGGATGATTCTGGATGTGCCTGTCCCTTCATGGGATGATCCTGGATGCACAGGTCCCTTCATGGGATGATCCTGGATACACCGGTCCCTTCATGGGATGATTCTGGATGCACAGGTCCCTTCATGGGATGATTCTGGATGCACCTGTCCCTTCAGGGGATGATTCTGGATGCACCTGTCCCTTCATGGGATGATCTTGGATGCACCTGTCCCTTCATGGGATGATCTTGATGCACCTGTCCCTTCATGGGATGATCTTGGATGCACCTGTCCCTTCATGGGATGATCCTGGATGCACTACTCCCTTAAGGGGATGATCCTGGATGCACTACTCCCTTCATGGGATGTTGGATGTACCTGTCCCTTCATGGGATGATCCTGGATGCACTACTCCCTTCAGGGGATGTTTCTGGATTCACCTGTCCCTTCAGGGGATGATTCTGGATGCACCTGTCCCTTCAAGGGATGATCTTGGATGCACCTGTCCCTTAATGGGATGATCCTGGATGCACCTGTCCCTTAGTGGGATGATCCTGGATGCACCCGTCCCTTCATGGGATGATCCTGGATGCACCGGTCCCTTCATGAGATGATCCTGGATAGACTACTCCCTTCAGGGGATAATCCTGGATGCACTGGTCCCTACATGGGATGATCATGGATGCACTACTCCCTTCAGGGGATGATCCTGGATGCACCGGTCCCTTCATGGGATGATCCTGGATGCACTACTCCCTTCAGGGGATTATCCTGGATGCAGCGGTCCCTTCATGGGATGATCCTGGATGCACCTGTCCCTTCATGGGATGATCTTGAATGTACCTGTCCCTTCAGGGGATGATCCTGGATGCACTACTCCCTTCAGGGGATGATCCTGGATGCATCAGCCACTTCATGGGATGATCATGGATGCACTACTCCCTTCAGGGGATGATCCTGGATGCACTACTCCCTTCAGGGGGTGATCCTGGATGCGCCTGTCCCTTCATGGGATGATCTTGGATGCACCTGTCCCTTCATGGGATGATCCTGGATGCACTACTCCCTTAAGGGGATGATCCTGGATGCACTACTCCCTTCATGGGATGTTAGATGTACCTGTCCCTTCATGGGATGATCCTGGATGCACTACTCCCTTCAGGGGATGATTCTGGATTCACCTGTCCCTTCAGGGGATGATTCTGGATTCACCTGTCCCTTCAGGGGATGATTCTGGATGCACCTGTCCCTTCAAGGGATGATCTTGGGTGCACCTGTCCCTTAATGGGATGATCCTGGATGCACCTGTCCCTTAGTGGGATGATCCTGGATGCACCCGTCCCTTCATGGGATGATCCTGGATGCACCGGTCCCTTCATGAGATGATCCTGGATAGACTACTCCCTTCAGGGGATAATCCTGGATGCACTGGTCCCTTCATGGGATGATCATGGATGCACTACTCCCTTCAGGGGATGATCCTGGATGCACCGGTCCCTTCATGGGATGATCCTAGATGCACTACTCCCTTCAGGGGATTATCCTGGATGCAGCGGTCCCTTCATGGGATGATCTTGGATGCACCTGTCCCTTCATGGGATGATCTTGAATGTACCTGTCCCTTCAGGGGATGATCCTGGATGCACCGGTCCCTTCATGGGATGATCCTGGATACACCGGTCCCTTCATGGGATGATTCTGGATGCACAGGTCCCTTCATGGGATGATTCTGGATGCACCTGTCCCTTCAGGGGATGATTCTGGATGCACCTGTCCCTTCATGGGATGATCTTGGATGCACCTGTCCCTTCATGGGATGATCTTGATGCACCTGTCCCTTCATGGGATGATCTTGGATGCACCTGTCCCTTCATGGGATGATCCTGGATGCACTACTCCCTTAAGGGGATGATCCTGGATGCACTACTCCCTTCATGGGATGTTGGATGTACCTGTCCCTTCATGGGATGATCCTGGATGCACTACTCCCTTCAGGGGATGATCCTGAATGCATCAGCCACTTCATGGGATGATCATGGATGCACTACTCCCTTCAGGGGATGATCCTGGATGCACTACTCCCTTCAGGGGGTGATCCTGGATGCGCCTGTCCCTTCATGGGATGATCCTGGATGCACCTGTCCCTTCATGGGATGATCCTGGATGCACTACTCCCTTCATGGGATGTTGGATGTACCTGTCCCTTCATGGGATGATCCTGGATGCACTACTCCCTTCAGGGGATGATTCTGGATTCACCTGTCCCTTCAGGGGATGATTCTGGATGCACCTGTCCCTTCAAGGGATGATCCTGGATGCACCTGTCCCTTAATGGGATGATCCTGGATGCACCTGTCCCTTAGTGGGATGATCCTGGATGCACCCGTCCCTTCATGGGATGATCCTGGATGCACCGGTCCCTTCATGAGATGATCCTGGATAGACTACTCCCTTCAGGGGATAATCCTGGATGCACTGGTCCCTTCATGGGATGATCATGGATGCACTACTCCCTTCAGGGGATGATCCTGGATGCACCGGTCCCTTCATGGGATGATCCTGGATGCACTACTCCCTTCAGGGGATGATTCTGGATGTGCCTGTCCCTTCATGGGATGATCCTGGATGCACAGGTCCCTTCATGGGATGATCCTGGATACACCGGTCCCTTCATGGGATGATTCTGGATGCACAGGTCCCTTCATGGGATGATTCTGGATGCACCTGTCCCTTCAGGGGATGATTCTGGATGCACCTGTCCCTTCATGGGATGATCTTGGATGCACCTGTCCCTTCATGGGATGATCTTGATGCACCTGTCCCTTCATGGGATGATCTTGGATGCACCTGTCCCTTCATGGGATGATCCTGGATGCACTACTCCCTTAAGGGGATGATCCTGGATGCACTACTCCCTTCATGGGATGTTGGATGTACCTGTCCCTTCATGGGATGATCCTGGATGCACTACTCCCTTCAGGGGATGTTTCTGGATTCACCTGTCCCTTCAGGGGATGATTCTGGATGCACCTGTCCCTTCAAGGGATGATCTTGGATGCACCTGTCCCTTAATGGGATGATCCTGGATGCACCTGTCCCTTAGTGGGATGATCCTGGATGCACCCGTCCCTTCATGGGATGATCCTGGATGCACCGGTCCCTTCATGAGATGATCCTGGATAGACTACTCCCTTCAGGGGATAATCCTGGATGCACTGGTCCCTACATGGGATGATCATGGATGCACTACTCCCTTCAGGGGATGATCCTGGATGCACCGGTCCCTTCATGGGATGATCCTGGATGCACTACTCCCTTCAGGGGATTATCCTGGATGCAGCGGTCCCTTCATGGGATGATCCTGGATGCACCTGTCCCTTCATGGGATGATCTTGAATGTACCTGTCCCTTCAGGGGATGATCCTGGATGCACTACTCCCTTCAGGGGATGATCCTGGATGCATCAGCCACTTCATGGGATGATCATGGATGCACTACTCCCTTCAGGGGATGATCCTGGATGCACTACTCCCTTCAGGGGGTGATCCTGGATGCGCCTGTCCCTTCATGGGATGATCTTGGATGCACCTGTCCCTTCATGGGATGATCCTGGATGCACTACTCCCTTAAGGGGATGATCCTGGATGCACTACTCCCTTCATGGGATGTTAGATGTACCTGTCCCTTCATGGGATGATCCTGGATGCACTACTCCCTTCAGGGGATGATTCTGGATTCACCTGTCCCTTCAGGGGATGATTCTGGATTCACCTGTCCCTTCAGGGGATGATTCTGGATGCACCTGTCCCTTCAAGGGATGATCTTGGGTGCACCTGTCCCTTAATGGGATGATCCTGGATGCACCTGTCCCTTAGTGGGATGATCCTGGATGCACCCGTCCCTTCATGGGATGATCCTGGATGCACCGGTCCCTTCATGAGATGATCCTGGATAGACTACTCCCTTCAGGGGATAATCCTGGATGCACTGGTCCCTTCATGGGATGATCATGGATGCACTACTCCCTTCAGGGGATGATCCTGGATGCACCGGTCCCTTCATGGGATGATCCTAGATGCACTACTCCCTTCAGGGGATTATCCTGGATGCAGCGGTCCCTTCATGGGATGATCTTGGATGCACCTGTCCCTTCATGGGATGATCTTGAATGTACCTGTCCCTTCAGGGGATGATCCTGGATGCACCGGTCCCTTCATGGGATGATCCTGGATACACCGGTCCCTTCATGGGATGATTCTGGATGCACAGGTCCCTTCATGGGATGATTCTGGATGCACCTGTCCCTTCAGGGGATGATTCTGGATGCACCTGTCCCTTCATGGGATGATCTTGGATGCACCTGTCCCTTCATGGGATGATCTTGATGCACCTGTCCCTTCATGGGATGATCTTGGATGCACCTGTCCCTTCATGGGATGATCCTGGATGCACTACTCCCTTAAGGGGATGATCCTGGATGCACTACTCCCTTCATGGGATGTTGGATGTACCTGTCCCTTCATGGGATGATCCTGGATGCACTACTCCCTTCAGGGGATGATCCTGAATGCATCAGCCACTTCATGGGATGATCATGGATGCACTACTCCCTTCAGGGGATGATCCTGGATGCACTACTCCCTTCAGGGGGTGATCCTGGATGCGCCTGTCCCTTCATGGGATGATCCTGGATGCACCTGTCCCTTCATGGGATGATCCTGGATGCACTACTCCCTTCATGGGATGTTGGATGTACCTGTCCCTTCATGGGATGATCCTGGATGCACTACTCCCTTCAGGGGATGATTCTGGATTCACCTGTCCCTTCAGGGGATGATTCTGGATGCACCTGTCCCTTCAAGGGATGATCCTGGATGCACCTGTCCCTTAATGGGATGATCCTGGATGCACCTGTCCCTTAGTGGGATGATCCTGGATGCACCCGTCCCTTCATGGGATGATCCTGGATGCACCGGTCCCTTCATGAGATGATCCTGGATAGACTACTCCCTTCAGGGGATAATCCTGGATGCACTGGTCCCTTCATGGGATGATCATGGATGCACTACTCCCTTCAGGGGATGATCCTGGATGCACCGGTCCCTTCATGGGATGATCCTGGATGCACTACTCCCTTCAGGGGATGATCCTGGATGCACCTGTCCCTTCATGGGATGATCCTGAATGCACTGCTCCCTTCAGGGGATGATCCTGGATGCACCTGTCCCTTCATGGGATGATCCTGAATGCACTGCTCCCTTCAGGGGATGATCCTGGATGCACCTGTCCCTTCATGGGATGATCCTGAATGTACCTGTCCCTTCAGGGGATGATCCTGGATGCACTACTCCCTTCAGGGGATGATCCTGGATGCACTACTCCCTTCAGGGGATGATCCTGGATGCACTACTCCCTTCATGGGATGATCTTGGATGCACCTGTCCCTTCATGGGATGATCCTGGATGCACCTGTCCATTCATGGGATGATCTTGAATGTACCTGTCCCTTCAGGGGATGATCCTGGATGCACTACTCCCTTCAGGGGATGATCCTGGATGCACTACTCCCTTCATGGGATGATCCTGGATGCACCTGTCCCTTCAGGGGATGATCCTGAATGCACTGCTCCCTTCAGTGGATGATCCTGGATGCACCACTCCCTTCATGGGATGATCTTGGATGCACCGGTCCCTTCATGGGATGATTTTGGATGCACCGGTCCCTTCATGGGATGATCCTGGATGCACTACTCCCTTCAGGGGATTATCCTGGATGCAGCGGTCCCTTCATGGGATGATCTTGGATGCACCGGTCCCTTCATGGGATGATCTTGAATGTACCTGTCCCTTCAGGGGATGATCCTGGATGCACTACTCCCTTCAGGGGATGATCCTGGATGCATCAGCCACTTCAGGGGATGATCCTGGATGCACTACTCCCTTCAGGGGATGATCCTGGATGCACTACTCCCTTCAGGGGATGATCCTGGATGCGCCTGTCCCTTCATGGGATGATCCTGGATGCATCGCCCCCTTCATGGGATGATCATGGATGCACTACTCCTTTCAGGGGATGATCATGGATGCACTACTCCCTTCAGGGGATGATCCAGGATGCACCTATCTTTTCATGGGATGATCCTGGATGCACTCCACCCTTCATGGGATGATCCTGGATGCACCTGTCCCATCAGGGGATGATCCTGGATGCACTACTCCCTTCAGGGGATGATCCTGGATGCATCGGCCCCTTCAGGGGATGATCATGGATGCACTACTCCCTTCAGGGGATGATCATGGATACACTACTCCCTTCAGGGGATGATCCAGGATGCACCTGTCTGTAATTCCATTTCCGCAACCCAATCTTAATTTATCCACATATTTTTGCACACAGCACTTCCACTAATTTCTTTGCACTGCTAGTCAGTTTACCCCCTGATACTACTTTCCTTTCATCATATCTCTGTATCCTTCATAGATGTTAGTCTACAATCTACCTAATCCATAGTGGATACGCATCCACTTCCTTCGGGTGAAGGATCCCAAATGATGTAGGGCGGTACAGGATGGGTATCTGATGGGAACACAATTTTTTCACCACGAATTACTTGGATTTCGTGATTGTATCCTGATGTGAATGCACAGTTCCTATAGATAGCTTTATTCATTTCTGACCCACTGCTGTTATGTGTTTTTTATAGTAGCCAGGGATTGTAGCAATGATAGGTAAAAAAAAATTCCCCTAAACACCCTCCTTATTGTTTAAACATGATCCTGGATGCACCTGTCCCTTCAGGGGATGTTCCTGGATGCACTACTCCCTTCAGGGGATGATCCTGGATGCATTACAGTGGATGATCCTAGATGCACTACTCCCTTCAGGGGATGATCCAGGATGCGCCTGTCCCTTCATGGGATGATCCTGGATGCACCTGTCCCTTCATGGGATGATCCTGGATGCACCGGTCCCTTCATGGGATGATCCTGGATACACCGGTCCCTTCATGGGATGATTCTGGATGCACAGGTCCCTTCATGGGATGATTCTGGATGCACCTGTCCCTTCAGGGGATGATTCTGGATGCACCTGTCCCTTCATGGGATGATCTTGGATGCACCTGTCCCTTCATGGGATGATCTTGATGCACCTGTCCCTTCATGGGATGATCTTGGATGCACCTGTCCCTTCATGGGATGATCCTGGATGCACTACTCCCTTAAGGGGATGATCCTGGATGCACTACTCCCTTCATGGGATGTTGGATGCACCTGTCCCTTCATGGGATGATCCTGGATGCACTACTCCCTTCAGGGGATGATTCTGGATTCACCTGTCCCTTCAGGGGATGGTTCTGGATGCACCTGTCCCTTCAAGGGATGATCTTGGATGCACATGTCCCTTAATGGGATGATCCTGGATGCACCTGTCCCTTAGTGGGATGATCCTGGATGCACCCTTCCTTTCATGGGATGATTCTGGATGCACCTGTCCCTTCAGGGGATGATCCTGGATGCACCGGTCCCTTCATGGGATGATCCTGGATACACCGGTCCCTTCATGGGATGATTCTGGATGCACAGGTCCCTTCATGGGATGATTCTGGATGCACCTGTCCCTTCAGGGGATGATTCTGGATGCACCTGTCCCTTCATGGGATGATCTTGGATGCACCTGTCCCTTCATGGGATGATCTTGATGCACCTGTCCCTTCATGGGATGATCTTGGATGCACCTGTCCCTTCATGGGATGATCTTGGATGCACCTGTCCCTTCATGGGATGATCCTGGATGCACTACTCCCTTAAGGGGATGATCCTGGATGCACTACTCCCTTCATGGGATGTTGGATGTACCTGTCCCTTCATGGGATGATCCTGGATGCACTACTCCCTTCAGGGGATGATTCTGGATGCGCCTGTCCCTTCATGGGATGATCCTGGATGCACAGGTCCCTTCATGGGATGATCCTGGATACACCGGTCCCTTCATGGGATGATTCTGGATGCACAGGTCCCTTCATGGGATGATTCTGGATGCACCTGTCCCTTCAGGGGATGATTCTGGATGCACCTGTCCCTTCATGGGATGATCTTGGATGCACCTGTCCCTTCATGGGATGATCTTGATGCACCTGTCCCTTCATGGGATGATCTTGGATGCACCTGTCCCTTCATGGGATGATCCTGGATGCACTACTCCCTTAAGGGGATGATCCTGGATGCACTACTCCCTTCATGGGATGTTGGATGTACCTGTCCCTTCATGGGATGATCCTGGATGCACTACTCCCTTCAGGGGATGTTTCTGGATTCACCTGTCCCTTCAGGGGATGATTCTGGATGCACCTGTCCCTTCAAGGGATGATCTTGGATGCACCTGTCCCTTAATGGGATGATCCTGGATGCACCTGTCCCTTAGTGGGATGATCCTGGATGCACCCGTCCCTTCATGGGATGATCCTGGATGCACCGGTCCCTTCATGAGATGATCCTGGATAGACTACTCCCTTCAGGGGATAATCCTGGATGCACTGGTCCCTACATGGGATGATCATGGATGCACTACTCCCTTCAGGGGATGATCCTGGATGCACCGGTCCCTTCATGGGATGATCCTGGATGCACTACTCCCTTCAGGGGATTATCCTGGATGCAGCGGTCCCTTCATGGGATGATCTTGGATGCACCTGTCCCTTCATGGGATGATCTTGAATGTACCTGTCCCTTCAGGGGATGATCCTGGATGCACTACTCCCTTCAGGGGATGATCCTGGATGCATCAGCCACTTCATGGGATGATCATGGATGCACTACTCCCTTCAGGGGATGATCCTGGATGCACTACTCCCTTCAGGGGGTGATCCTGGATGCGCCTGTCCCTTCATGGGATGATCTTGGATGCACCTGTCCCTTCATGGGATGATCCTGGATGCACTACTCCCTTAAGGGGATGATCCTGGATGCACTACTCCCTTCATGGGATGTTAGATGTACCTGTCCCTTCATGGGATGATCCTGGATGCACTACTCCCTTCAGGGGATGATTCTGGATTCACCTGTCCCTTCAGGGGATGATTCTGGATGCACCTGTCCCTTCAAGGGATGATCTTGGATGCACCTGTCCCTTAATGGGATGATCCTGGATGCACCTGTCCCTTAGTGGGATGATCCTGGATGCACCCGTCCCTTCATGGGATGATCCTGGATGCACCGGTCCCTTCATGAGATGATCCTGGATAGACTACTCCCTTCAGGGGATAATCCTGGATGCACTGGTCCCTTCATGGGATGATCATGGATGCACTACTCCCTTCAGGGGATGATCCTGGATGCACCGGTCCCTTCATGGGATGATCCTGGATGCACTACTCCCTTCAGGGGATTATCCTGGATGCAGCGGTCCCTTCATGGGATGATCTTGGATGCACCTGTCCCTTCATGGGATGATCTTGAATGTACCTGTCCCTTCAGGGGATGATCCTGGATGCACTGGTCCCTTCATGGGATGATCCTGGATACACCGGTCCCTTCATGGGATGATTCTGGATGCACAGGTCCCTTCATGGGATGATTCTGGATGCACCTGTCCCTTCAGGGGATGATTCTGGATGCACCTGTCCCTTCATGGGATGATCTTGGATGCACCTGTCCCTTCATGGGATGATCTTGGATGCACCTGTCCCTTCATGGGATGATCTTGGATGCACCTGTCCCTTCATGGGATGATCCTGGATGCACTACTCCCTTAAGGGGATGATCCTGGATGCACTACTCCCTTCATGGGATGTTGGATGTACCTGTCCCTTCATGGGATGATCCTGGATGCACTACTCCCTTCAGGGGATGATTCTGGATTCACCTGTCCCTTCAGGGGATGATTCTGGATGCACCTGTCCCTTCAAGGGATGATCCTGGATGCACCTGTCCCTTAATGGGATGATCCTGGATGCACCTGTCCCTTAGTTGGATGATCCTGGATGCACCCGTCCCTTCATGGGATGATCCTGGATGCACCGGTCCCTTCATGAGATGATCCTGGATAGACTACTCCCTTCAGGGGATAATCCTGGATGCACTGGTCCCTTCATGGGATGATCATGGATGCACTACTCCCTTCAGGGGATGATCCTGGATGCACCGGTCCCTTCATGGGATGATCCTGGATGCACTACTCCCTTCAGGGGATTATCCTGGATGCAGCGGTCCCTTCATGGGATGATCTTGGATGCACCTGTCCCTTCATGGGATGATCTTGAATGTACCTGTCCCTTCAGGGGATGATCCTGGATGCACTACTCCCTTCAGGGGATGATCCTGAATGCATCAGCCACTTCATGGGATGATCATGGATGCACTACTCCCTTCAGGGGATGATCCTGGATGCACTACTCCCTTCAGGGGGTGATCCTGGATGCGCCTGTCCCTTCATGGGATGATCTTGGATGCACCTGTCCCTTCATGGGATGATCCTGGATGCACTACTCCCTTCATGGGATGTTGGATGTACCTGTCCCTTCATGGGATGATCCTGGATGCACTACTCCCTTCAGGGGATGATTCTGGATTCACCTGTCCCTTCAGGGGATGATTCTGGATGCACCTGTCCCTTCAAGGGATGATCTTGGATGCACCTGTCCCTTAATGGGATGATCCTGGATGCACCTGTCCCTTAGTGGGATGATCCTGGATGCACCCGTCCCTTCATGGGATGATCCTGGATGCACCGGTCCCTTCATGAGATGATCCTGGATAGACTACTCCCTTCAGGGGATAATCCTGGATGCACTGGTCCCTTCATGGGATGATCATGGATGCACTACTCCCTTCAGGGGATGATCCTGGATGCACCGGTCCCTTCATGGGATGATCCTGGATGCACTACTCCCTTCAGGGGATGATCCTGGATGCACCTGTCCCTTCATGGGATGATCCTGAATGCACTGCTCCCTTCAGGGGATGATCCTGGATGCACCTGTCCCTTCATGGGATGATCCTGAATGCACTGCTCCCTTCAGGGGATGATCCTGAATGCACCTGTCCCTTCATGGGATGATCCTGAATGTACCTGTCCCTTCAGGGGATGATCCTGGATGCACTACTCCCTTCAGGGGATGATCCTGGATGCACTACTCCCTTCATGGGATGATCTTGGATGCACCTGTCCCTTCATGGGATGATCCTGGATGCACCTGTCCATTCATGGGATGATCTTGAATGTACCTGTCCCTTCAGGGGATGATCCTGGATGCACTACTCCCTTCAGGGGATGATCCTGGATGCACTACTCCCTTCAGGGGATGATCCTGGATGCACTACTCCCTTCATGGGATGATCCTGGATGCACTACTCCCTTCAGGGGATGATCCTGGATGCACCTGTCCCTTCAGGGGATGATCCTGAATGCACTGCTCCCTTCAGTGGATGATCCTGGATGCACCACTCCCTTCATGGGATGATCTTGGATGCACCGGTCCCTTCATGGGATGATCTTGGATGCACCGGTCCCTTCATGGGATGATTTTGGATGCACCTGTCCCTTAATGGGATGATCCTGGATGCACCCGTCCCTTCATGGGATGATCCTGGATGCACCCGTCCCTTCATGGGATGATCCTGGATGCACCCGTCCCTTCATGGGATGATCCTGGATGCACCCGTCCCTTCATGGGATGATCCTGGATGCACCGGTCCCTTCATGAGATGATCCTGGATGCACTACTCCCTTCTGGGGATAATCCTGGATGCACTGGTCCCTTCATGGGATGATCATGGATGCACTACTCCCTTCAGGGGATGATCCTGGATGCACCGGTCCCTTCGTGGGATGATCCTGGATGCACTACTCCCTTCAGGGGTTTATCCTGGATGCAGCGGTCCCTTCATGGGATGATCTTGGATGCACCGGTCCCTTCATGGGATGATCTTGAATGTACCTGTCCCTTCAGGGGATGATCCTGGATGCACTACTCCCTTCAGGGGATGATCCTGGATGCACTACTCCCTTCAGGGGATGATCCTGGATGCATCAGCCACTTCATGGGATGATCCTGGATGCACTACTCCCTTCAGGGGATGATCCTGGATGTACTACTCCCTTCAGGGGATGATCCTGGATGCGCCTGTCCCTTCAGGGGATGATCCTGGATGCACCTGTCCCTTCAGGGGATGATCCTGGATGCACTACTCCCTTCAGGGGATGATCCTGGATGCACTACAGGGGATGATCCTGGATGCACTACAGAGAATGATCCTGGATGCACTACTCCCTTCAGGGCATGATCCTGGATGCACTACAGGGGATGATCCTGGATGCACTACTCTCTTCAGGGGATGATCCTGGATGCACTACAGGGGATGATCCTGGATGCACTACTCCCTTCATGGGATGATCCTGGATGCGCCTGTCCCTTCATGGGATGATCCTGGATGCGCCTGTCCCTTCATGGGATGATCCTGGATGCACCTGTCCCTTCATGGGATGATCCTGGATGCACTACTCCCTTAAGGGGATGATCCTGGATGCACTACTCCCTTCATGGGATGATCTTGGATGCACCTGTCCCTTCATGGGATGATCTTGGATGCACCTGTCCCTTCATGGGATGATCTTGGATGCACCTGTCCCTTCATGGGATGATCTTGGATGCACCTGTCCCTTCATGGGATGATCCTGGATGCACTACTCCCTTAAGGGGATGATCCTGGATGCACTACTCCCTTCATGGGATGTTGGATGTACCTGTCCCTTCATGGGATGATCCTGGATGCACTACTCCCTTCAGGGGATGATTCTGGATGCACCTGTCCCTTCAGGGGATGATTCTGGGTGCACCTGTCCCTTCATGGGATGATCTTGGATGCACCTGTCCCTTCATGGGATGATCTTGGATGCACCTGTCCCTTCATGGGATGATCTTGGATGCACCTGTCCCTTCATGGGATGATCCTGGATGCACTACTCCCTTAAGGGTATGATCCTGGATGCACTACTCCCTTAAGGGTATGATCCTGGATGCACTACTCCCTTCATGGGATGATCTTGGATGCACCTGTCCCTTCATGGGATGATCCTGGATGCACTACTCCCTTCAGGGGATGATCCTGGATGCACCTGTCCCTTCATGGGATGATCCTGGATGCACTACTCCCTTCAGGGGATGATCCTGGATGCACCTGTCCCTTCATGGGATGATCCTGAATGCACTGCTCCCTTCAGGGGATGATCCTGGATGCACCACTCCCTTCATGGGATGATCTTGGATGCACCGGTCCCTTCATGGGATGATCTTGGATGCACCAGTCCCTTCATGGGATGATTTTGGATGCACCTGTCCCTTAATGGGATGATGCTGGATGCACCTGTCCCTTAATGGGATGATCCTGGATGCACCCGTCCCTTCATGGGATGATCCTGGATGCACCGGTCCCTTCATGAGATGATCCTGGATGCACTACTCCCTTCAGGGATAATCCTGGATGCACTGGTCCCTTCATGGGATGATCATGGATACACTACTCCCTTCAAGGGATGATCCTGGATGCACCAGTCCCTTCATGGGATGATCCTGGATGCACTACTCCCTTCAGGGTTTTATCCTGGATGCAGCGGTCCCTTCATGGGATGATCTTGGATGCACCGGTCCCTTCATGGGATGATCTTGAATGTACCTGTCCCTTCAGGGGATGATCCTGGATGCACTACTCCCTTCAGGGGATGATCCTGGATGCATCAGCCACTTCATGGGATGATCATGGATGCACTACTCCCTTCAGGGGATGATCCTGGATGCACTACTCCCTTCAGGGGATGATCCTGGATGTGCCTGTCCCTTCATGGGATGATCCTGGATGCATCGCCCCCTTCATGGGATGATCATGGATGCACTACTCCCTTCAGGGGATGATCCTGGATGCACCGGTCCCTTCATGGGATGATCCTGGATGCACTACTCCCTTCAGGGGATTATCCTGGATGCAGCGGTCCCTTCATGGGATGATCTTGGATGCACCGGTCCCTTCATGGGATGATCTTGAATGTACCTGTCCCTTCAGGGGATGATCCTGGATGCACTACTCCCTTCAGGGGATGATCCTGGATGCATCAGCCACTTCATGGAATGATCATGGATGCACTACTCCCTTCAGGGGATGATCCTGGATGCACTACTCCCTTCAGGGGATGATCCTGGATGCACTACTCCCTTCAGGGGATGATCCTGGATGCGCCTGTCCCTTCATGGGATGATCCTGGATGCATCGCCCCCTTCATGGGATGATCATGGATGCACTACTCCCTTCAGGGGATGATCATGGATGCACCACTCCCTTCAGGGGATGATCATGGATGCACTACTCCCTTCAGGGGATGATCCAGGATGCACCTATCTTTTCATGGGATGATCCTGGATGCACTCCACCCTTCATGGGATGATCCTGGATGCACCTGTCCCATCAGGGGATGATCCTGGATGCACTACTCCCTTCAGGGGATGATCCTGGATTCACCTGTCCCTTCATGGGATGATCTTGAATGTACCTGTCCCTTCAGGGGATGATCCTGGATGCACTACTCCCTTCAGGGGATGATCCTGGATGCATCAGCCACTTCATGGGATGATCCTGGATGCACTACTCCCTTCAGGGGATGATCCTGGATGCACTACTCCCTTCAGGGGATGATCCTGGATGCACTACTCCCTTAAGGGGATGATCCTGGATGCACTACTCCCTTCATGGGATGTTGGATGTACCTGTCCCTTCAGGGGATGATCCTGGATGCACCGGTCCCTTCATGGGATGATCCTGGATACACCGGTCCCTTCATGGGATGATTCTGGATGCACAGGTCCCTTCATGGGATGATTCTGGATGCACCTGTCCCTTCAGGGGATGATTCTGGATGCACCTGTCCCTTCATGGGATGATCTTGGATGCACCTGTCCCTTCATGGGATGATCTTGATGCACCTGTCCCTTCATGGGATGATCTTGGATGCACCTGTCCCTTCATGGGATGATCCTGGATGCACTACTCCCTTAAGGGGATGATCCTGGATGCACTACTCCCTTCATGGGATGTTGGATGTACCTGTCCCTTCATGGGATGATCCTGGATGCACTACTCCCTTCAGGGGATGATCCTGAATGCATCAGCCACTTCATGGGATGATCATGGATGCACTACTCCCTTCAGGGGATGATCCTGGATGCACTACTCCCTTCAGGGGGTGATCCTGGATGCGCCTGTCCCTTCATGGGATGATCCTGGATGCACCTGTCCCTTCATGGGATGATCCTGGATGCACTACTCCCTTCATGGGATGTTGGATGTACCTGTCCCTTCATGGGATGATCCTGGATGCACTACTCCCTTCAGGGGATGATTCTGGATTCACCTGTCCCTTCAGGGGATGATTCTGGATGCACCTGTCCCTTCAAGGGATGATCTTGGATGCACCTGTCCCTTAATGGGATGATCCTGGATGCACCTGTCCCTTAGTGGGATGATCCTGGATGCACCCGTCCCTTCATGGGATGATCCTGGATGCACCGGTCCCTTCATGAGATGATCCTGGATAGACTACTCCCTTCAGGGGATAATCCTGGATGCACCGGTCCCTTCATGGGATGATCCTGGATGCACTACTCCCTTCAGGGGATGATCCTGGATGCACCTGTCCCTTCATGGGATGATCCTGAATGCACTGCTCCCTTCAGGGGATGATCCTGGATGCACCTGTCCCTTCATGGGATGATCCTGAATGCACTGCTCCCTTCAGGGGATGATCCTGGATGCACCTGTCCCTTCATGGGATGATCCTTAATGTACCTGTCCCTTCAGGGGATGATCCTGGATGCACTACTCCCTTCAGGGGATGATCCTGGATGCACTACTCCCTTCATGGGATGATCTTGGATGCACCTGTCCCTTCATGGGATGATCCTGGATGCACCTGTCCATTCATGGGATGATCTTGAATGTACCTGTCCCTTCAGGGGATGATCCTGGATGCACTACTCCCTTCAGGGGATGATCCTGGATGCACTACTCCCTTCATGGGATGATCTTGGATGCACCTGTCCCTTCATGGGATGATCCTGGATGCACTACTCCCTTCAGGGGATGATCCTGGATGCACTACTCCCTTCATGGGATGATCTTGGATGCACCTGTCCCTTCATGGGATGATCCTGGATGCACTACTCCCTTCAGGGGATGATCCTGGATGCACTACTCCCTTCAGGGGATGATCCTGGATGCACCTGTCCCTTCAGGGGATGATCCTGAATGCACTGCTCCCTTCAGTGGATGATCCTGGATGCACCACTCCCTTCATGGGATGATCTTGGATGCACCGGTCCCTTCATGGGATGATTTTGGATGCACCTGTCCCTTAATGGGATGATCCTGGATGCACCTGTCCCTTAATGGGATGATCCTGGATGCACCCGTCCCTTCATGGGATGATCCTGGATGCACCGGTCCCTTCATGAGATGATCCTGGATGCACTACTCCCTTCTGGGGATAATCCTGGATGCACTGGTCCCTTCATGGGATGATCATGGATGCACTACTCCCTTCAGGGGATGATCCTGGATGCACCGGTCCCTTCATGGGATGATCCTGGATGCACTACTCCCTTCAGGGGTTTATCCTGGATGCAGCGGTCCCTTCATGGGATGATCTTGGATGCACCGGTCCCTTCATGGGATGATCTTGAATGTACCTGTCCCTTCAGGGGATGATCCTGGATGCACTACTCCCTTCAGGGGATGATAGGGGATGATCCTGGATGCACTACTCCCTTCAGGGGATGATCCTGGATGCATCAGCCACTTCATGGGATGATCCTGGATGCACTACTCCCTTCAGGGGATGATCCTGGATGTACTACTCCCTTCAGGGGATGATCCTGGATGCGCCTGTCCCTTCATGGGATGATCCTGGATGCACCTGTCCCTTCAGGGGATGATCCTGGATGCACTACTCCCTTCAGGGGATGATCCTGGATGCACTACAGGGGATGATCCTGGATGCACTACAGAGAATGATCCTGGATGCACTACTCCCTTCAGGGCATGATCCTGGATGCATTACAGGGGATGATCCTGGATGCACTACTCTCTTCAGGGGATGATCCTGGATGCACTACAGGGGATGATCCTGGATGCACTACTCCCTTCATGGGATGATCCTGGATGCGCCTGTCCCTTCATGGGATGATCCTGGATGCGCCTGTCCCTTCATGGGATGATCCTGGATGCACCTGTCCCTTCATGGGATGATCCTGGATGCACTATTCCCTTAAGGGGATGATCCTGGATGCACTACTCCCTTCATGGGATGATCTTGGATGCACCTGTCCCTTCATGGGATGATCTTGGATGCACCTGTCCCTTCATGGGATGATCTTGGATGCACCTGTCCTTTCATGGGATGATCTTGGATGCACCTGTCCTTTCATGGGATGATCCTGAATGCACTACTCCCTTCAGGGGATGATTCTGGATGCACCTGTCCCTTCATGGGATGATCTTGGATGCACCTGTCCCTTCATGGGATGATCTTGGATACACCTGTCCCTTCATGGGATGATCTTGGATACACCTGTCCCTTCATGGGATGATCTTGGATGCACCTGTCCCTTCATGGGATGATCCTGGATGAACTACCCCCTTCATGGGATGATCCTGGATGAACTACTCCCTTCATGGGATGATCTTGGATGCACCTGTCCCTTCATGGGATGATCCTGGATGCACTACTCCCTTCAGGGGATGATCCTGGGTGCACTACTCCCTTCAGGGGATGATCCTGGATGCACTGGTCCCTTCATTGGGATGATCCTGGATACAGGACTCCCTTAAGTGGATGATCCTCGATGCACTACTCCCATCATGGGATGATCTTGGATGCACTACTCCCATCATGGGATGATCTTGGATGCACTTGTCCCTTCATGGGATGATCCTAAATACACTACTCGCTTCAGGGGATGATTCTGAATGCACCTGTCCCTTTATGGGATGACCCTGGATGCATCGGTCCCTTCATGGGATGACCCTGGATGCATCGGTCCCTTCATGGGATGATCCTGGATGCACCGGTCCCTTCATTGGGATGATCCTGGATGCACCTGTCCCTTCATGGGATGATTCTGGATGCACCTGTCCCTTCAGGGGATCATCCTGGATGCACTACTCCCTTCAGGGGATGATCCTGGATGCGCCTGTCCCTTCATGGGATTATCCTGGATGCACCTGTCCCTTCAGGGGATGATCCTGGATGCTCCGGTCCCTTCAGTGGATGATCCTGGATGCACTACTCCCTTCAGGGGATGATCCTGGATGCATCGGCCCTTTCATGGGAGGATCATGGATGCACTACTCCCTTCAGGGGATGATCCTGGATGCACTACTCCCTTCAGGGGATGATCCTGGATGCACTGGTCCCTTCATTGGGATGATCCTGGATACAGTACTCCCTTAAGTGGATGATCCTGGATACACTACTCCCTTCATGGGATGATCTTGGATGCACTTGTCCCTTCATGGGATGATCCTGAATACACTACTCCCTACAGGGGATGATTCTGGATGCACCTGTCCCTTCATGGGATGATCCTGGATGCACTACTCCCTTCAGGGGATGATCCTGCATGCGCCTGTCCCTTCATGGGATGATCCTGGATGCACCTTTCCCTTCAGTGGATGATCCTGGATGCACTACTCCCTTCAGGGGATGCTTCTGGATACACCTGTCCCTTCATGGGATGACCCTGGATGCATCAGTCCCTTCATTGGATGATCCTGGATGCACCTGTCCCTTCATGGGATGATCCTGGGTGCACTACTCCCTTTAGGGGATGATCCTGGATGCTCCGGTCCCTTCAGTGGATGATCCTGGATGCACTACTCCCTTCAGGGGATGATCCTGGATGCACCGGTCCCTTCATGGGATGATCTTGGATGCACCGGTCCCTTCATGGGATGATCCTGGATGCACTGGTCCCTTCATGGGATGATCCTGGATGCACCGGTCCCTTCATGGGATGATCCTGGATGTACCTGTCCCTTCATGGGATGATCCCATATGCACCTGTCCCTTCAAGGGCTGATCCGGGATGCACCTGTCCCTTGAAGGGATGATCCTGGATGCACTACTCCCTTCAGGGGATGATCCTGGATGCACCGGTCCCTTCATGGGATGATCCTGGATGCACTACTCCCTTCAGGGGATGATCCTGGGTGCACCGGTCCCTTCATGGGATGATCCTGGATGCACTACTCCCTTCAGGGCATGATCCTGGATGCACTACAGGGGATGATCCCGGATGTACTACTCCCTTCAGGGGATGATCCTGGATGCACCTGTCCCTTCATGGGATAATCCTGGATGTACCTGTCCCTTCATGGGATGATCTTGGATGCACCTGTCCCTTCATGGGATTATCTTGGATGCATCTGTCCCTTCATGGGATGATCCTGAATGCACTACTCCCTTCAGGGGATGAATCTGGATGCACCTGTCCCTTCAGGGGATGATCTTGGATGCACCTGTCCCTTCATGGGATGATCTTGGGTGCACCTGTCCCTTCATGGGATGATCTTGGATGCACCTGTCCCTTCATGGGATGATCATGGATGCATTGGCCCCTTCATGGGATGATCATGGATGCATTGGCCCCTTCATGGGATGATCATGGATGCATTGGCCCCTTCATGGGATGATCATGGATGCATTGGTCCCTACATGGGATGATCCTGGATGCACTGGCTCCTACATGGGATGATCCTGGATGCACTACTCCCTTCAGGGGATGATCCTGGATGCATCAGCCACTTCATGGGATGATCCTGGATGCACTACTCCCTTCAGGGGATGATCCTGGATGCACTACTCCCTTCAGGGGATGATCCTGGATGTGCCTGTCCCTTCATGGGATGATCCTGGATGCATCGCCCCCTTCATGGGATGATCATGGATGCACTACTCCCTTCAGGGGATGATCATGGATGCACCACTCCCTTCAGGGGATGATCATGGATGCACTACTCCCTTCAGGGGATGATCCAAGATGCACCTATCTCTTCATGGGATGATCCTGGATGCACTCCACCCTTCATGGGATGATTCTGGATGCACCTGCCCCTTCAGGGGATGATCCTGGATGCACTACTCCCTTCAGGGGATGATCCTGGATGCATCGGCCCCTTCAGGGGATGATCATGGATGCACTACTCCCTTCAGGGGATGATCATGGATGCACTACTCCCTTCAGGGGATGATCATGGATGCACTACTCCCTTCAGGGGATGATCATGGATGCACTACTCCCTTCAGGGGATGATCCAGGATGCACCTGTCTGTAATTCCATTTCCGCAACCCAATCTTAATTTATCCACATATTTTTGCACACTGCACTTCCACTAATTTCTTTGCACTGCTAGTCAGTTTACCCCCTGATACTACTTTCCTTTCATCACATCTGTATCCTTCATAGATGTTAGGCTACAATCTACCTAATCCATAGTGGTTACGCATCCACTTCCTTCGGGTGAAGGATCCCAAATGATGTAGGGCGGTACAGGATGGGTATCTGATGGGAACACAATTTTTTCACCACGAATTACTTGGATTTCGTGATTGTATCCTGATGTGAATGCACAGTTCCTATAGATAGCTTTATTCATTTCTGACCCACTGCTGTTATGTGTTTTTTATAGTAGCCAGGGATTGTAGCAATGATAGGTAAAAAAAAATTCCCCTAAACACCCTCCTTATTGTTTAAACATGATCCTGGATGCACCTGTCCCTTCAGGGGATGTTCCTGGATGCACTACTCCCTTCAGGGGATGATCCTGGATGCATTACAGTGGATGATCCTGGATGCACTACTCCCTTCAGGGGATGATCCAGGATGCGCCTGTCCCTTCATGGGATGATCCTGGATTCACCTGTCCCTTCATGGGATGATCCTGGATTCACCTGTCCCTTCATGGGATGATCTTGGATCCACCTCTCCCTTCATGGGATGATCTTGGATCCACCTCTCCCTTCATGGGATGATCTTGGATCCACCTCTCCCTTCATGGGATGATCCTGGATGCACTACTCCCTTAAGGGGATGATCCTGGATGCACTACTCACTTCATGGGATGATCCTGGATGCACCTGTCCCTTCATGGGATGATCCTGAATGCACTACTCCCTTCAGGGGATGATTCTGGATGCACCATTCCCTTCATGGGATGATCTTGGATGCACCATTCCCTTCATGGGATGATCTTGGATGCACCATTCCCTTCATGGGATGATCTTGGATGCACCATTCCCTTCATGGGATGATCTTGGATGCACCAGTCCCTTCATGGGATGATCTTGGATGCACCTGTCCCTTCATGGGATGATCCTGAATGCACTACTCCCTTCAGGGGATGATTCTGGATGCACCTGTCCCTTCAGGGGATGATTCTGGATGCATCAGTCTCTTCATGGGATGATCATCGATGCACTAATCCCTTCATGGGATGATCTTGGGTGCACCTGTCCCTTCATGGGATGATCCTGGATGCACTACTCCCTTTATGGGATGATCTTGGATGCACCTGTCCCTTCATCAAATGATCCTGAATACACTACTCCCTTCAGGGGATGCTTCTGGATGCACCTGTCCCTTCATGGGATGACCCTGGATGCATCAGTCCCTTCATTGGATGATCCTGGATGCACCTGTACCTTCATGGGATGATCCTGGATGCACTACTCCCTTTAGGGGATGATCCTGGATGCTCCGGTCCCTTCAGTGGATGATCCTGGATGCACTACTCCCTTCGGGGGATGATCCTGGATGCACCTGTCCCTTCATGGGATGATCCTGGATGCACCTGTCCCTTCATGGGATAATCCTGGATGCACTACTCCCTTCATGGGATGATCCTGGATGCACCTGTCCCTTCATGGGATAATCCTGGATGCACCTGTCCCTTCATGGGATAATCCTGGATGCACTACTCCCTTTAGGGGATGATCCTGGATGCTCCGGTCCCTTCAGTGGATGATCCTGGATGCACTACTCCCTTCAGGGGATCATCCTGGATGCACCGGTCCCTTCATGGGATGATCCTGGATGCACCGGTCCCTTCATGGGATGATCCTGGATGCACCGGTCCCTTCATGGGATGATCCTGGGTGCACCGGTACCTTCATGGGATGATCCTGGATGCACCGGTCCCTTCAGGGGATGATCCTGGATGCTCTACTCCCTTCAGGGGATGATCCTGGATGCGCCTGTCCCTTCATGGGATGATCCTGGATGCACCTGTCCCTTCATGAGATGATCCTGGATGCACCGGTCCCTTCATGGGATGATTCTGGATGCACAGGTCCCTTCATGGGATGATTCTGGATGCACCTGTCCCTTCAGGGGATGATTCTGGATGCACATGTCCCTTCATGGGATGATCTTGGATGCACCTGTCCCTTCATGGGATGATCTTGGATGCACCTGTCCCTTCATGGGGTGATCCTGGATGCACTACTCCCTCAAGGGGATGATCCTGGATGCACTACTCCCTTCATGGGATGTTGGATGTACCTGTCCCTTCATGGGATGATCCTGGATGCACTACTCCCTTCAGGGGATGATTCTGGATGCACCTGTCCCTTCAGGGGATGATTCTGGGTGCACCTGTCCCTTCAGGGGATGATTCTGGGTGCACCTGTCCCTTCATGGGATGATCTTGGATGCACCTGTCCCTTCATGGGATGATCCTGGATGCACTACTCCCTTAAGGGTATGATCCTGGATGCACTACTCCCTTCATGGGATGATCTTGGATGCACCTGTCCCTTCATGGGATGATCCTGGATGCACTACTCCCTTCAGGGGATGATCCTGGATGCACCTGTCCCTTCATGGGATGATCCTGGATGCACTACTCCCTTCAGGGGATGATCCTGGATGCACCTGTCCCTTCATGGGATGATCCTGAATGCACTGCTCCCTTCAGGGGATGATCCTGGATGCACCACTCCCTTCATGGGATGATCTTGGATGCACCGGTCCCTTCATGGGATGATCTTGGATGCACCAGTCCCTTCATGGGATGATTTTGGATGCACCTGTCCCTTAATGGGATGATCCTGGATGCACCTGTCCCTTAATGGGATGATCCTGGATGCACCCGTCCCTTCATGGGATGATCCTGGATGCACTGGTCCCTTCATGAGATGATCCTGGATGCACTACTCCCTTCAGGGATAATCCTGGATGCACTGGTCCCTTCATGGGATGATCATGGATGCACTACTCCCTTCAAGGGATGATCATGGATGCACTACTCCCTTCAAGGGATGATCCTGGATGCACCGGTCCCTTCATGGGATGATCCTGGATGCACTACTCCCTTCAGGGTTTTATCCTGGATGCAGCGGTCCCTTCATGGGATGATCTTGGATGCACCGGTCCCTTCATGGGATGATCTTGAATGTACCTGTCCCTTCAGGGGATGATCCTGGATGCACTACTCCCTTCAGGGGATGATCCTGGATGCATCAGCCACTTCATGGGATGATCATGGATGCACTACTCCCTTCAGGGGATGATCCTGGATGCACTACTCCCTTCAGGGGATGATCCTGGATGTGCCTGTCCCTTCATGGGATGATCCTGGATGCATCGCCCCCTTCATGGGATGATCATGGATGCACTACTCCCTTCAGGGGATGATCCTGGATGCACCGGTCCCTTCATGGGATGATCCTGGATGCACTACTCCCTTCAGGGGATTATCCTGGATGCAGCGGTCCCTTCATGGGATGATCTTGGATGCACCGGTCCCTTCATGGGATGATCTTGAATGTACCTGTCCCTTCAGGGGATGATCCTGGATGTACTACTCCCTTCAGGGGATGATCCTGGATGCATCAGCCACTTCATGGAATGATCATGGATGCACTACTCCCTTCAGGGGATGATCCTGGATGCACTACTCCCTTCAGGGGATGATCCTGGATGCACTACTCCCTTCAGGGGATGATCCTGGATGCGCCTGTCCCTTCATGGGATGATCCTGGATGCATCGCCCCCTTCATGGGATGATCATGGATGCACTACTCCCTTAAGGGGATGATCATGGATGCACCACTCCCTTCAGGGGATGATCATGGATGCACTACTCCCTTCAGGGGATGATCATGGATACACTACTCCCTTCAGGGGATGATCCAGGATGCACCTGTCTGTAATTCCATTTCCGCAACCCAATCTTAATTTATCCACTTATTTTTGCACACAGCACTTCCACTAATTTCTTTGCACTGCTAGTCAGTTTACCCCCTGATACTACTTTCATTTCATCATATCTCTGTATCCTTCATAGATGTTAGTCTACAATCTACCTAATCCATAGTGGATACGCATCCACTTCCTTCGGGTGAAGGATCCCAAATGATGTAGGGCGGTACAGGATGGGTATCTGATGGGAACACAATTTTTTCACCACGAATTACTTGGATTTCGTGTTTGTATCCTGATGTGAATGCACAGTTCCTATAGATAGCTTTATTCATTTCTGACCCACTGCTGTTGTGTTTTTTTATAGTATCCAGGGATTGTAGCAATGATAGGTCAATAAAAATTCCCCTAAGCACCCTCCTTATTGTTTAAACATGATCCTGGATGCACCTGTCCCTTCAGGGGATGTTCCTGGATGCACTACTCCCTTCAGGGGATGATCCTGGATGCATCGGCCCCTTCATGGGATGATCATGAATGCACTACTCCCTTCAGGGGATGATCCTGGATGCACTACAGTGGATGATCCTGGATGCACTACTCCCTTCAGGGGATGATCCAGGATGCGCCTGTCCCTTCATGGGATGATCCTGGATTCACCTGTCCCTTCATGGGATGATCCTGGATTCACCTGTCCCTTCATGGGATGATCTTGGATCCACCTCTCCCTTCATGAGATGATCTTGGATCCACCCCTCCCTTCATGGGATGATCTTGGATCCACCGCTCCCTTCATGGGATGATCTTGGATCCACCTCTCCCTTCATGGGATGATTCTGGATGCACTACTCCCTTAAGGGGATGATCCTGGATGCACTACTCACTTCATGGGATGATCCTGGATGCACCTGTCCCTTCATGGGATGATCCTGAATGCACTACTCCCTTCAGGGGATGATTCTGGATGCACCTGTCCCTTTAGGGGATGATTCTGGATGCATCAGTCCCTTCATGGGATGATCCTGGATGCACCAGTCCCTTCATGGGATGATCCTGGATGCACCAGTCCCTTCATGGGATGATCCTGGATGCACCAGTCCCTTCATGGGATGATCCTGGATGCACCAGTCCCTTCAGGGGATGATCTTGGATGCACCATTCCCTTCATGGGATGATCTTGGATGCACCTGTCCCTTCATGGGATGATCTTGGATGCACCTGTCCCTTCATGGGATGATCCTGAATGCACTACTCCCTTCAGGGGATGATTCTGGATGCACCTGTCCCTTCAGGGGATGATTCTGGATGCATCAGTCTCTTCATGTGATGATCATGGATGCACTAATCCCTTCATGGGATGATCCTGGATGCACCTGTCCCTTCATGGGATGATCTTGGGTGCACCTGTCCCTTCATGGGATGATCCTGGATGCACTACTCCCTTTATGGGATGATCTTGGATGCACCTGTCCCTTCATCAAATGATCCTGAATACACTACTCCCTTCAGGGGATGCTTCTGGATGCACCTGTCCCTTCATGGGATGACCCTGGATGCATCAGTCCCTTCATTGGATGATCCTGGATGCACCTGTCCCTTCATGGGATGATCCTGGATGCACTACTCCCTTTAGGGGATGATCCTGGATGCTCCGGTCCCTTCAGTGGATGATCCTGGATGCACTACTCCCTTCGGGGGATGATCCTGGATGCACCAGTCCCTTCATGGGATGATCCTGGATGCACCGGTCCCTTCATGGGATGATCTTGGATGCACCTGTCCCTTCATGGGATGATCCTGGAAGCACCGGTCCCTTCATGGGATGATCCTGGATGCACCTGTCCCTTCATGGGATGATCCTGGATGCACCTGTCCCTTCATGGGATGATCCTGGATGCACCTGTCCCTTCAAGGGATGATCCTGGATGCACCTGTCCCTTCATGGGATGTTGAATGTACCTGTCCCTTCATGGGATGATCCTGGATGCACTACTCCCTTCAGGGGATGATTCTGGATGCACCTGTCCCTTCAGGGGATGATTCTGGGTGCCCCTGTCCCTTCAGGGGATGATTCTGGATGCATCAGTCTCTTCATGGGATGATCATGGATGCACTAATCCCTTCATGGGATGATCCTGGATGCGCCTGTCCCTTCATGGGATGATCCTGGATGCATCGCCCCCTTCATGGGATGATCATGGATGCACTACTCCCTTCAGGGGATGATCCTGGATGCACCGGTCCCTTCATGGGATGATCCTGGATGCACTACTCCCTTCAGGGGATTATCCTGGATGCAGCGTTCCCTTCATGGGATGATCTTGAATGTACCTGTCCCTTCAGGGGATGATCCTGGATGCACTACTCCCTTCAGGGGATGATCCTGGATGCATCAGCCACTTCATGGGATGATCATGGATGCACTACTCCCTTCAGGGGATGATCCTGGATGCACTACTCCCTTCAGGGGATGATCCTGGATGCACTACTCCCTTCAGGGGATGATCCTGGATGCGCCTGTCCCTTCATGGGATGATCCTGGATGCATCGCCCCCTTCATGGGATGATCATGGATGCACTACTCCCTTCAGGGGATGATCATGGATGCACCACTCCCTTCAGGGGATGATCATGGATGCACTACTCCCTTCAGGGGATGATCCAGGATGCACCTATCTTTTCATGGGATGATCCTGGATGCACTCCACCCTTCATGGGATGATCCTGGATGCACCTGTCCCTTCAGGGGATGTTCCTGGATGCACTACTCCCTTCAGGGGATGATCCTGGGTGCATTACAGTGGATGATCCTGGATGCACTACTCCCTTCAGGGGATGATCCAGGATGCGCCTGTCCCTTCATGGGATGATCCTGGATTCACCTGTCCCTTCATGGGATGATCCTGGATTCACCTGTCCCTTCATGGGATGATCTTGGATCCACCTCTCCCTTCATGGGATGATCTTGGATCCACCTCTCCCTTCATGGGATGATCTTGGATCCACCTCTCCCTTCATGGGATGATCCTGGATGCACTACTCCCTTAAGGGGATGATCCTGGATGCACTACTCACTTCATGGGATGATCCTGGATGCACCTGTCCCTTCATGGGATGATCCTGAATGCACTACTCCCTTCAGGGGATGATTCTGGATGCACCATTCCCTTCATGGGATGATCTTGGATGCACCATTCCCTTCATGGGATGATCTTGGATGCACCTGTCCCTTCATGGGATGATCCTGAATGCACTACTCCCTTCAGGGGATGATTCTGGATGCACCTGTCCCTTCAGGGGATGATTCTGGATGCACCTGTCCCTTCAGGGGATGATTCTGGATGCATCAGTCTCTTCATGGGATGATCATCGATGCACTAATCCCTTCATGGGATGATCCTGGATGCACCTGTCCCTTCATGGGATGATCTTGGGTGCACCTGTCCCTTCATGGGATGATCCTGGATGCACTACTCCCTTTATGGGATGATCTTGGATGCACCTGTCCCTTCATCAAATGATCCTGAATACACTACTCCCTTCAGGGGATGCTTCTGGATGCACCTGTCCCTTCATGGGATGACCCTGGATGCATCAGTCCCTTCATTGGATGATCCTGGATGCACCTGTACCTTCATGGGATGATCCTGGATGCACTACTCCCTTTAGGGGATGATCCTGGATGCTCCGGTCCCTTCAGTGGATGATCCTGGATGCACTACTCCCTTCGGGGGATGATCCTGGATGCACCTGTCCCTTCATGGGATGATCCTGGATGCACCTGTCCCTTCATGGGATAATCCTGGATGCACTACTCCCTTCATGGGATGATCCTGGATGCACCTGTCCCTTCATGGGATAATCCTGGATGCACTACTCCCTTTAGGGGATGATCCTGGATGCTCCGGTCCCTTCAGTGGATGATCCTGGATGCACTACTCCCTTCAGGGGATCATCCTGGATGCACCGGTCCCTTCATGGGATGATCCTGGATGCACCGGTCCCTTCATGGGATGATCCTGGATGCACCGGTCCCTTCATGGGATGATCCTGGATGCACCGGTACCTTCATGGGATGATCCTGGATGCACCGGTCCCTTCAGGGGATGATCCTGGATGCTCTACTCCCTTCAGGGGATGATCCTGGATGCGCCTGTCCCTTCATGGGATGATCCTGGATGCACCGGTCCCTTCATGGGATGATCCTGGATGCACCAGTCCCTTCATGGGATGATTCTGGATGCACAGGTCCCTTCATGGGATGATTCTGGATGCACCTGTCCCTTCAGGGGATGATTCTGGATGCACATGTCCCTTCATGGGATGATCTTGGATGCACCTGTCCCTTCATGGGATGATCTTGGATGCACCTGTCCCTTCATGGGGTGATCCTGGATGCACTACTCCCTTAAGGGGATGATCCTGGATGCACTACTCCCTTCATGGGATGTTGGATGTACCTGTCCCTTCATGGGATGATCCTGGATGCACTACTCCCTTCAGGGGATGATTCTGGATGCACCTGTCCCTTCAGGGGATGATTCTGGGTGCACCTGTCCCTTCATGGGATGATCTTGGATGCACCTGTCCCTTCATGGGATGATCTTGGATGCACCTGTCCCTTCATGGGATGATCCTGGATGCACTACTCCCTTAAGGGTATGATCCTGGATGCACTACTCCCTTCATGGGATGATCTTGGATGCACCTGTCCCTTCATGGGATGATCCTGGATGCACTACTCCCTTCAGGGGATGATCCTGGATGCACCTGTCCCTTCATGGGATGATCCTGGATGCACTACTCCCTTCAGGGGATGATCCTGGATGCACCTGTCCCTTCATGGGATGATCCTGAATGCACTGCTCCCTTCAGGGGATGATCCTGGATGCACCACTCCCTTCATGGGATGATCTTGGATGCACCGGTCCCTTCATGGGATGATCTTGGATGCACCAGTCCCTTCATGGGATGATTTTGGATGCACCTGTCCCTTAATGGGATGATCCTGGATGCACCCGTCCCTTAATGGGATGATCCTGGATGCACCCGTCCCTTCATGGGATGATCCTGGATGCACCGGTCCCTTCATGAGATGATCCTGGATGCACTACTCCCTTCAGGGATAATCCTGGATGCACTGGTCCCTTCATGGGATGATCATGGATGCACTACTCCCTTCAAGGGATGATCCTGGATGCACCGGTCCCTTCATGGGATGATCCTGGATGCACTACTCCCTTCAGGGTTTTATCCTGGATGCAGCGGTCCCTTCATGGGATGATCTTGGATGCACCGGTCCCTTCATGGGATGATCTTGAATGTACCTGTCCCTTCAGGGGATGATCCTGGATGCACTACTCCCTTCAGGGGATGATCCTGGATGCATCAGCCACTTCATGGGATGATCATGGATGCACTACTCCCTTCAGGGGATGATCCTGGATGCACTACTCCCTTCAGGGGATGATCCTGGATGTGCCTGTCCCTTCATGGGATGATCCTGGATGCATCGCCCCCTTCATGGGATGATCATGGATGCACTACTCCCTTCAGGGGATGATCCTGGATGCACCGGTCCCTTCATGGGATGATCCTGGATGCACTACTCCCTTCAGGGGATTATCCTGGATGCAGCGGTCCCTTCATGGGATGATCTTGAATGTACCTGTCCCTTCAGGGGATGATCCTGGATGCACTACTCCCTTCAGGGGATGATCCTGGATGCATCAGCCACTTCATGGAATGATCATGGATGCACTACTCCCTTCAGGGGATGATCCTGGATGCACTACTCCCTTCAGGGGATGATCCTGGATGCACTACTCCCTTCAGGGGATGATCCTGGATGCGCCTGTCCCTTCATGGGATGATCCTGGATGCATCGCCCCCTTCATGGGATGATCATGGATGCACTACTCCCTTCAGGGGATGATCATGGATGCACCACTCCCTTCAGGGGATGATCATGGATGCACTACTCCCTTCAGGGGATGATCCAGGATGCACCTATCTTGTCATGGGATGATCCTGGATGCACTCCACCCTTCATGGGATGATCCTGGATGCACCTGTCCCATCAGGGGATGATCCTGGATGCACTACTCCCTTCAGGGGATGATCCTGGATGCATCGGCCCCTTCAGGGGATGATCATGGATGCACTACTCCCTTCAGGGGATGATCATGGATACACTACTCCCTTCAGGGGATGATCCAGGATGCACCTGTCTGTAATTCCATTTCCGCAACCCAATCTTAATTTATCCACATATTTTTGCACACAGCACTTCCACTAATTTCTTTGCACTGCTAGTCAGTTTACCCCCTGATACTACTTTCCTTTCATCATATCTCTGTATCCTTCATAGATGTTAGTCTACAATCTACCTAATCCATAGTGGATACGCATCCACTTCCTTCGGGTGAAGGATCCCAAATGATGTAGGGCGGTACAGGATGGGTATCTGATGGGAACACAATTTTTTCACCACGAATTACTTGGATTTCGTGTTTGTATCCTGATGTGAATGCACAGTTCCTATAGATAGCTTTATTCATTTCTGACCCACTGCTGTTATGTGTTTTTTTATAGTATCCAGGGATTGTAGCAATGATAGGTCAATAAAAATTCCCCTAAGCACCCTCCTTATTGTTTAAACATGATCCTGGATGCACCTGTCCCTTCAGGGGATGTTCCTGGATGCACTACTCCCTTCAGGGGATGATCCTGGATGCATCGGCCCCTCCATGGGATGATCATGGATGCACTACTCCCTTCAGGGGATGAT